>NW_011494951.1:5480052-5511736 GCF_000754665.1 Bison bison bison | reverse complement strand
ACAGCTTCTGTTAGGTCCATACCATTTCTGTCCTTTATCGAGCCCATCTTTGCATGAAATGTTCCCTTGGTATCTCTAATTTTCTTGAGGAGATCTCTAGTCTTTTCCCATTCTATTATTTTCCTCTATTTCTTTGCATTGATCTCTGAGGAAGGCTTTCTTATCTTTCCTTGGTATTCTTTGGAACTCTGCATTCAAATGGGAATATCTTTTCTTTTCTCCTTTGCTTTTTGCTTTTCTTCTTTTCACAGTTATTTGTAAGGCCTCCTCAGACACCTATTTTGCTTTTTTGCATTTCTTTTCCATGGGGATGGTCTTGATCCCTGTCTCCTGTACAGTGTCACAAACCTCCATCCATAGTTCATCAGGCATTCTGTCTATCAGATCTAGTCCCTTAAATATTAAATTCCACTTATAATATTTCACCTTAGATTAGATTATTAATTTTGAATCTATGATTTTTTTCTAATAGAATCATTTCAAACTATAGATATCCCCTAACCAGTACTCAGCTATATGTACAAATTTGTATCTTTATTAAAAATATTCACTGTATAATAGAAATTATTTTGTATTTATTATTTAATTATATTTTTATTTATAATTTTTATTTAGTATTAATTACATGCTAAATAGAACTAAATATTACAAATTATTTTTTGATCCTGTGTTATTTTGATGACTTCTTGCTTAAATACCAAAATATCTATTTTCAGATTTTTAAATGGTTTTATACTACAATTTCAATATTGACAGACTGTATGATTTAATTTATTCAAAATTTGTTGAGTTGTTTTACAGCCCAGCATATGGACTACCTTTGTGAATTTTAATAAGACTTGAAATCACTCCACATTCTACAATTTAGGGGTATTTTATAAATATCAATTAGGTCCAGTTAGCTGATAGTGTTTTTCTGTTCTTTAGTGATATTGTGTCTGCTCTATCAGTTCCTGAGAGAGAAATGATAAAACCTAAAAATGCAATTGTTGACTTTTTTTGAAAATCTAGGGCTTTTGTTTCATTAGCTTTTATCATGCATTTTAAAGCCCTATTATGGGATGCACTTTAGCATCTTTTATCTCCTTGAAAAACTGACACTTGTATCATTGTAAAATTCTTCTTTTTGTCCCAGGTAACATTACTTGTTTGAAAGTCTACATTATCTGATATTACCACAGCCACTCCGGCTTTCCTTTGATTACTGTTTACAAGAGGTATCCTCTCCTTTTTGCTTTCAACTCACTTATGTCCTTTTATTTAAAGTGTGTTTCATGTCAACAGTACACAATATCTTGTTTATTTATCATCTGCTAATTTCTACCTTTCATTGAAATTTTTAGTCCCTTTACAAATAATTTTTAAAGTTAATATGACTGATTTAAGTCTATTATGTTCTTGCTTACTGTTAGTCTCACCTGTTTTTGTTTCTGTGTTATATTTTATTTCACCCGGACCACAGCCCTGTGATCTCTGTTGGTAAAGCTGGAAAACATTTTCCTATATTTTGTCTACTTTTTGTCATTGTTGCTGTTTTTGCAGGCAAAGAATTAGTCCAGCATTCATAATCCATCATGACCAAAAAGGAAGTAGTTTCTTTTTTGTTTTGGTATTCAATTATAAATCATCTACATTTCCAAGGACTAACAAATACTCCACAATCTTTAGGCTCTTATGCCAGGAAGAGGTGTGATTTACATGCTGAGTTATCAACTAAGTGAGTAGATGTGGAAAAGACACTTGGATTATGGGCCAGCTTTAGAGGAAGAAACTCTGAGGGGAAAACAGGCCAGAGGTCAGAACAAGCAATGCATCTGGAATCTCAATTTCAGGCAAGCTTTCAACCCTAAACCAACTGTCACACACTTTTTAGATATCTGACTAGAAACTCAGTGCCAAGAACACGAAATACAATTGATACTGAAAAACAGAGGGGAAAAGAAAGCATAACAGACAATTCAAGGAATCTTTCATTAGTAGGGGAGGAAGTGCGCCTGACATGAAAACAAAAGCTGACTGAGATTAGGGTGCCTTAGCTACATGCTTCCAGAAAGAAATCTTGTCAAGTGTGTTTGGAAGTGTGTTAGTTACCCTTTGCCTCGTAACAGATGATGCCAGAAACTTACCAGCTTATGACAATAAGCATGTATTATCTCACTCTGCTTCTGTGGCTCAGGAATCCAGGGAGTGGCTTAGCTAACTGGTTCTGGCATAGGGTCCCTCAGGACACTGCCCTCATGTGTTGGTGAAGGTTACAGTCACAGAAGTTGTTGGCAGGCTTCTGTTTCTCTTTGGTTGCTTGTTACCCAGAGATCCAAGTTCTTAACCCGTTAGCTCTCTTCTTAGGGTACTAAATATTTTCATGATATGGCAGCTGACTTCTCCCAAAGTGAATAACACAGAGAGAAAAAGTTGATGGCATTCTGCTGTTAATGACCTAGTCTCTGAATCACGTGCATCACTTTGGCCTTATTCAATTCATTATAAATAACACCCCAAGTCCAATTCACACTCAATGGGACAGATTTACACAAGGACAATATGACCAAGGGACAGGAACCACTGGGGATCATCTTCAAGCCTGGCGTCCACATGTGGTGTTAGTATTAAGGGTGTTCTGTTTTTATCTTCTTGGAAGAAAGAGTTCTAGTGTGTGTAGGTTCTAACTATTTAGATATTTATATCAACATCTAGTCTCATCATCTGTACATAGGCTATTCTGACCTCTGAGGCTCTAGTTAAAGACATTTCTTCTGAAATTCCACGTAAATCAAGTATTTTAATTTTTTTAATTATTAAGAGCAAATATGCTTGCCACTGAAGGAAAAGAAAGTAAAAGTCCTCTTAAATCACCCCACCTAGAGATAACCTTCCCTGATGGCTCAGTGGATAAAGAATCCGCCTGCAGTGCAGGAGACACAGCAGACACTGGTTTGATCCCTGGGTCAGGAAGATCTCCTAGAGAAGGAAATGCCAACCCACTCCAGTATTCTTGTCTGGGAAATCCTATGGACAGAGGAGTCTGCTGGGCTGCAGTCCATGGGGTTACAAAGAGTCGGACATAACTGAGAGACTAAGCACACAGCACAGAGTTAACCACTATTAATATTTTGAAGAGTATTTCAAACATATCTATTTCCACATAAACATATAGACTATATATTACATACTTCTATGTAATTTTATAATATCCCTGCACCTGCTTCTCAGCACCTGCCTTTTTCACTTGATAATATGCTGTGAGCAATTTTCCATGCCAATAAATATAGCTCTATACCAGCAATTTTGGAAACTGCAGTGTGTTCCATTGTACAGATGCTCTATAATTTGTTCCACTAATCACTTATTATTAGAATATTAAGGTTGTTTTCTATTTATGTTTTTAGTGGAGTTGAATGTGCAGCTGTGGGCATGCCCAGCTTAACCCAAACCCAAAATACAGGGCATTCATTTTCCCAATTTTCTTTCCTTTTCCACAGGTTTTTAGAGTTTAGTTAAAATGTCAGTGTTCCAGAATTATTTGTAAAAGATATTAACAAAAAAAAAAAAAGAGAGAGAGAATTTCAAGAGGCCAGAATTTGTACAGCAACCTGTGGTTCAGAAAGACTTTCCTATTTTCTGAGTGAAATTAACTTTATTAATTTTATGAGAAGATTCACAGCTCACACTCTCCCCATTCATCCTTAATATGACACATTGAAGACAGAGAGAAACAGTAATCAGAATCATTGAGACGATGAGCTCCAAAGGGCAAGCTTTAGTGTAAAAACACACTAAGCAAGAACCAAACACCTAGGTCATGGTTGAACCTCCACTAATCCATGCTCATTTAATCCCACCATATAAGAAAAAGAACATTACCCTTATATCATGTAACTAGGTTGACCGTATACTTTATGACCCAAATGGGGCACATTAAGGAATGAAATAAGATGCCATTAATCATCACCTGGTACAACTGACATAAACCAGAACTGCCCCAGGCACTGGGACATATGGTCAACCCAAATACATCAATTAAGAAGACTAAGATACAGATGCCGAGATGACTCATCAGCCAGTGCACTAGCTGTGAGTCAAAATGAACCCTCTTCTTGGCCAGGTCCTTTACTGTGCCATAGATTTCTAGGTCTCTCAATATCTTTGTTGGAGAAGGCAATGGCACCCCCACTCCAGTACTTTTGCCTAGAAAATCCCATGGACGGAGGAGCCTGGTAGGCTGCAGTCCATGGGGTCACTAGAGTCGGACACGACTGAGCGACTTCACTTTCACTTTTCACTTTCATGCATTGGAGAAGGAAATGGCAGCCCACTCCAGTGTTCTTGCCTGGAGAATCCCAGGGACAGAGGAGCCTAGTGGGCTGCTGTCTATGGGGTCGCACAGAGTCGGACACGACTGAAGCAACTTAGCAGCAGCAGCAGCAGCAAATATCTTTGCATGTTTGTTTTCTGGTCGGTGCCATTTCTAGCTGAGATCTCCTGGATACAATTTTTTATTTGTTGAAAGTGCTTTCTTGGAGATATATTTCTATAGTCTTGAAGTTTTTATTCTTATCCGGATATGACAGAGAATTATTGCTTCTTTACATTTTGGGTATCTTCATGTCCACCAGGTTCCTGCAGTTTAGGAAATCTGCAGAGGGGTAGTTCATAGGTCCACCACTAGAGAGAGTGCTGGCCAAGATTTTGGGTCTATAGCTGAAGCTCCATGATTTGACAAGAACAAGAGGGTGGTGATTTGCTCCCTTAAGTTTCCAAAAGAATAAGATATTCTTTTATAGGACCATAAGATCCTTTACCCCACTCCTGCCTCTAAATTTTACTAGTTGTTGTTGCTGTTATTATTATCATTCAGTTTTTTTTTTTTTTTTTTTTTAGTTTTAACACCTATTGGAAACTTTTCTACTCTATCTGACTTTTAAATTTTCTTTTCTTTTTTTATTAAAGTACAATTGATTTACAAAATGGTGCTAGTTTGAGACATACAGCACAGCAATTCAGATATATATTCTTTTTCAGATTCTTTTCTGTTATAAATTATTACAAAATATTATTGATAAATACAGTTCCTTGTGCTATACAGTAGATATTTTTGGTTATCTATTTTATATAGAGAAATGTGTGTATGTTAATCCCAAAGTCCTAATTTAGGTTCTGGGGTTAAAGCCCTAGTACTGTTACTGCTGCTAAGTCACTTCAGTCGTGTCCGACTCTGTGTGACCCCATAGATAGCAGCCCACCAGGCTCCCCCATCCCTGGGATTCTCCAGGCAAGAACACTGGAGTGGGTTGCCATTTCCTCCTCCAATGTATGAAAGTGAAAAGTCAAAGTGAAGTCGCTCAGTCGTGATCGACCGTTAGTGACCCCATGGCCTGCAGCCTACCAGGCTCCTCCGTCCATGGGATTTTCCAGGCAAGAGTACTGGAGTGGGGTGCCATTGCCTTCTCTTGAAAGCCCTAGTAGGATAAATATTAATTTATTATATTAACATATCATTAGCCTACCTGTTGCTTTTAACCCAGAACATCCTACTCTTTCTTCCATTTATTCCCCAAACACCATATTCTTCAATGCTTTAACTCATCATACCATATTATAATTACCTATTACTGTTTCTGATGTCACCCTTATCAATTATGATATTATGAATGTGAAGAATTACTTTATTAATTTTACTCTTTCCAGTACAAAGTTAGTATTTGATTAATGTTAAATATATTAATGAAATAATGAATGAACACATGGGGAAAATGAAAGCATATGACTTGATTCAAGTGGAAAACTATTTTGGGATGGCAGTCTTGATATGGGATGCTTGTGGTTGGGATATTAAATTCGGATTTTATAATTTCAAAGAAGGAAGGTGTAGCCAGAGAAAGTGAACAAATAGCTGACTTCTTAAGCTTATTTTCAGCTTTTAATCAAATAAAGAGAAAAGGACTCTCTTCATTTCTCTTAGCAGATACCTAAGGGACCATCTCATGTCGCCTAGAGTGTAAGTCATCAATGTGACCCAGAGAACAACTTGTGACAGATCATATTTTACATGTTAATGAAAAGTACACATAGGTAGATCTAAGTATTGCTTATGTTTATGCTGGATTTCTCAGAGATATGAAGGAGATAAGTAAGGTGCAGAAGAGTAAATGACCCAACCTCATCTGATGAATTTTTATTTACAATAAAAGACCATTGGTCTTCCCTGGTGGCTCAGTGGTAAAGATTCTGCCTGCAGTGAAGGAGACTTGGGTTTGATTCCTGGGTTGGAAAGATCCCCTAGAGAGGAAATGGCAACCTACTCCAGTATTCTTGCCTGGGAAATCCCAGGGACAGAAGAGCCTGGCAGGCTACAGTCTATGGAGTTGGAAAGAGTCAGACATGGCTTAATGACTAAACAACAACAACATTAAAAAGGCCATTAGACATGAGATTTCCTTCTTTGTTTTTACATAATTACAAAACACTGTCAGGATTCCACAGAGTCTTGATTCTATCATTCAGGATAATTTATACTACTCTCTACTGCATGTTATCTACATGTGTTTATATACCTGCAATAATATCAGTGCTTAATTAAAATCTTAAACAGAATGGGATTAAATACAAAACCCTCAGATGCAACACTAGGGACCTCTGACTAGTTTGACATTGATTCATTAATTCTTTCCTCATAATTTATTCAATCACCTATGAATTAAATTATTACTCTGTCATGTAACCCACATTTTTACATCTTCAACATGATGGGATCATGAGATTTTTGTCAAATGTTTTCTAAAATCAAGGTGAAAATATCTATCTATTTCTGAGTTTAACAACCCTGTCAAAACGGTAATACATTTAGTTTGGCCTGACTCATTTTCCATGAACCTGGTGCTATTTTTTTAATTGACAAATGCTTTTTACGTAAGTACTGATTCACTTTGTCATTCAACATTTTTTTTTAATTTCTGGTGAATTATTTTTGACAAGAATTATGATAAATAGTGTCTCTAATAACTAAACTCAATGTTTTGTATCTGTCTACAGTACTTTTAAAAATTAAACAATATTTGCATGACTCTAGACTTCAGGAGTCTAGTTTATTTACCCCCAAATTTCAAGCTAGTCACTAACAACAGTTCTCTGATTATCAGCTTCGAGACTTGAAAACAAAAAATCAGTATCCTAAGTAACCAAGGGAAAAGTGGGGAGAGATAAATTGGGAGATTTAGATATAAACATTACTATATATGAAATAAATAACTAATAAGAACCTACTGTAAAGCATAGGGAACTCTACTTTTTATAATGACCTACATAGGAAAGGAATCTAAAAAAAGAGTGGTGATATATATTTATAACTGATTCATATAACTGAAGCACTTTGCTGTATACCTGAAAATAACACTAATTGTAAATCAACTATACTCAAATAAAAATTAATTTTAGAAATCAGTATTATAAATGTCATTTTTCTAGCACAGTCTAGACAAATGAAGTCAAGGTCATTGAAAGAAATTCTCTGTTTAATTCTCTTCTGATGCATTTCTCTCCCTTGGGATCTTGTTTTCCCATGCTTTCTCCATTGAGGACGATCTACTAGTTCTTGAGAAACTCAGACAGTGTATTAAAAAGCAGAGAAACTACTTCATCAACAAAGGTCTGTCAAAGCTATGGTTTAACCAGTAGTCATGTATGAATGTGAGAGCTTGACAATAAACAAAGGCTGAGTGCTGAGGAATTGATGCCTTTGAACTGTAGTGCTGGAGAAGACTCTTGAGAGTCCCTTGGACAGCAAGGAGATCCAACCAGTCAATCCGAATGGAAATCAACCTTGAATATGCATTGGAAGGACTGATGCTGAAGCTGAAGCTCCAGCACTGTGGCCATCTGATGCAAAGAATCAACATATTGGAAAAGACTCTGATGCTCGGAAAGGTTGAAGGCAGGAGGAGAATGGGATGACAGAGGATGAGATGGTTGGATGGTATCACTGACTCAATGGACCTGAACCTGAGCAAACTCCAGCATACAGTGAAGGACAGGAAAGCCTGAGCTTATCTTGGGTTCTAAGTTGTTTCTTTCACACTGTAACCCATGTTTGATATATGATATTGTTGAAAATGAAAAAAAAAGAGGGGAAAACTGTAGCTTCTTTTAGTATTATCATATTTCTATCTTCCTCACTGTCAGTGATATTATGCCCTTCCCTATAACATTTATGGAGTCACTTTTGTCCATTATACTATGTGGGAATAGTATTTTTTTAATTAATTAATTTTTTATTGGAGAATACTTGCTTTACAGAATTTTGCTGTTTTCTGTCAAACCTCAACATGAATCAGCCATAGGTACACATATATCCCTTTCCTTTTGAACCTCCTTCCCATCTCCTGCCCCAACCCATCCCTCTATATAGATACAGAACCCCTGTTTGAGTTTCCTGAGCCATACAGCAAATTCCCATGTGTTAACTATTTTACATATGGCAATCTAAGTTTCCATGTTACTCTTTCCATACATCTCACCCTCTCCTCCTGTCTCCCCATGTCCATAAGTCTATTCTATATATCTGTTTCTCCATTGCTGCCCTGTAAATAAATTCTTCAGAACCATTTTTCATGATTCCATATATTTGCATTAGAATATAATATTTATCTTCCTCTTTCTGACTCACTTCACTCTGTACAATAGATCTAGGTTTATCCAGCTCATCACAACTGGCACAAATGCATTCATTTTTATGGTTGAGTGATATTACGTTGTGTTTATGTACCACAATTTCTTTTTACATTCATCCGTCAATGGACATCTAGGTTGGTTCCATGCTCTGGTTATTGTAAATGGTGCTGCAATGAACAATGGGATACATGTGTCTTTTTCAATTTTGTTTTCCTCAGGGTATATGCCTAAGAGTGGTATTGTTGGGTCATATGGTGCTTTTATTCCTAGTTTTATAAGGAATTTCTATACTGTCTTCTATAGTGGCTGTATCAATTTACTTTCTCACCAACAGCATAAAACTGTTCCCTTTTCTCCATACCCTCTCCAGCATTTATGGTTTGTAGACTTTTTGATGATGGCCATTCTTACTGGTGTGAAGTGATATCTCATTGTAGTTCTGATTTGCATTTCTCTAATGATGAGTGATGTTGAGCATCTTTTTATGTGTTTGTTCACAATCTGTATGTCTTCTTTGGAGAAATGTCTGCTTAAGTCTTTTTTCCCACTTTTTGATTGGGTTGTTTGTTTTTCTGGCATTGAGTTATATGAGCTGCTTTTATATTTTGGAAATTAATCCTTTGTCAGTTGTTTCATTTGCTATAATTTTCTCCCATTCTGAGAGTTGTATTTTCACCTTGCTTATAGTGTCCTTTGCTGTGCAAAAGCTTTTAAGCTTAATCAGGTCCCACTTGTTTACTTTTGTTTTTATTTCCCTTATTCTAGGAGGTGGGTCATAGAGGATCTTGCTTTGATTTATGTCATTGAGTGTTCTGCTTGTCTTTTCCTGTAAGAGTTTTATAGTTTCTGGTCTTACATTTAGGTCTTTAATCCATTTTGAGTTTATCTTTGTGTATGGTGTTAGGATAATGAACTCCTTATTGCCAAATTCAGACTGAAATTGAAGAAAGTGGAGAAAACCACTAGACCATTCAGGTATAACCTAAATCAAATCCCTTAAGACTATACAGTGCAAGTGAGAAATAGATTTAAGGGACTAGATCTGACAGAGTGCCTAATGAACTACATGACATTGTACAAAAGATAGGAATCAAGACCATCCCCAAGAAAAAGAAATGCAAAAAAGTAAAATGGCTGTCTGAGGAGGCCTTACAAATAGCTGTGAAAAGAAGGGAAGTGAAAAGCAAAGGAGAAAAGGAAAGATATAAGCATTTGAATGCAAAGTTCCAAAGAATAGCAAGGAGAGATAAGAAAGCCTTCCTCAGTGATCAATGCAAAGAAATAGAGGAAAATAATAGAATGGGAAAGACTAGAGATCTCTTTAAGAAAATCAGAGATACCAAGGGAATATTTCATGCAAAGATGGACTCCATAAAGGACAGAAATGGTAGGGACCTAACAGAAGCAGAAGATATTAAGAAGAGGTGACACAGAAAAACTGTACAAAAAAGATCTTCACCACCCAGATAATCACAATGGTGTGATCACTCACCTAGAGTGACATCCTGGAATGTGAAGTCAAGTGGGCCTTAAGAAGCATCACTACAAACAAAGCTAGTGGAGGTAATGGAATTCCAGTTGAGCTATTTCAAATCCTGAAAGATGACAATGTGAAAGTGCTGGACTCAATATGCCAGCAAATTTGGAAAACTCAGCAGTGGTCACAGGACTGGAAAAGGTCAGTTTTCATTCCAATCCCAAAGAAAGGCAATGCCAAAGAATGCTCAAACTACTGCACAATTGCACTCATCTCACACGCTAGTAAAGTAATCTTAAAATTCTCCAAGCCAGGCTTCAGCAATACGTGAACCGTGAACTTCCAGATGTTCAAGCTGCTTTAAAAGGCAGAGGAACCAGAGATCAAATTGTCAACATTCACTGGATTATCAAAAAAGCAAGACTTCCAGAAAACCATCTATTTCTGCTTTAATGACTATGCTAAAGCCTTTGACTGTGTGGATCACAATAAACTGTGGAAAATTCTAAAAGAGATGGGAATACCATACCACCTGACTTGCGTCTTGAGAAACCTTTATGCAGGTTAGAAATCAACAGTTAGAACTGGAATGGAACAACAGACTGGTTCCAAATAGGAAAAGGATTATGTCAAGGCTGTATACTGTCACCTTGCTTATTTAAATTATAGGCAGGGTACATCATGAGAAACACTGGGCTGGAGGAAGCACAAGCTGAAATCAAGATTGTTGGGAGAAATATCAATAACCTCAGATATGCAGATGACACCACTCTTATGGCAGACAGTGAAGAAGAACTAAAGAGCCTCTTGATGAAAGTGAAAGAAGAGAGTGAAAAAGTTGGCTTAAAGCTCAACATTCAGAAAACTTAGATCATGGCATCTGGTCCCATCACTTCATGGCAAATAGATGTGGAAACAGTGGTTACTCTATTTTTCTGGGCTACAAACTCATGGCAGATGGTGATTGCAGCCATGAAATTAAAAGACGCTTACTCCTTGGAAGGAAAGTTATGACCAAACTAGATAGCATATTCAAAAGTAGAGACATTACGTTACCAACAAAGGTCCATCTAGTCAAGGCTATGGTTTTCCAGTGGTCGTGTATGGATGTTAGAGTTGGACTGTGAAGAAAGCTGAATGCCGAAAATTGATGCTTTTGAACTGTGGTGTTGGAGAAGACTCTTGAGAGTCCCTTGGACTGCAAGGAGATCCAACCAGTCCATCCTAAAGGAGATCAGTCCTGGTTGTTCATTGGAAGGACTGATGTTGAAGCTGAAACTCCAATACTTTGGCCACCTGATGCAAAGAGCTGACCCATTTGAAAAGTCCCTGATGCTGGGAAAGATTGAGGGCAGGAGGAGAAGGGGATGACAGAGGATGAGATGGTTGAATGGCATCACCAACTCAATGGACATGGGTTTGGGCGGACTCCAGAGTTGGTTGTGGACAAGGAGGCCTGGCGTGCTGCGATTCATGGGGTCGCAAAGAGTTGGACACTACTGAGTGACTAAACTAAACTGAACTGATAGTGTTAGGAAGTGTTCTAATTTCATCGTTTCACATGTAGTTGTCCAATTTTCTCAGCACCATATATTGTCTTTGTCCCATTGTATATTATTGCCTCCTTTTTCAAAAATAAGGTACCCATATGTGGATGGGTTTATTTCTGGGCTTTCTATCTTGTTCCATTGGTCTATATTTCTGTTTTTGGGACAGTACCATACTGTCTTGATGACTGTAGCTTTGCAGTATAATCTAAAGTCAGGAAGGTTGCTTCCTACAGCTCCATTCTCAAGACTGCTTTGGCTATTCGAGGTCTTTTGTGTTTCCATATGGATTGTGAAATTTTTTGTTCTAGTTCTATGAAAAATGTCATTGGTAATTTGTTAGGGATCACATTGAATCTGTAGATTGCTTTTGGTAGTATAGTCATTTTCACAGTACTGATTCTTACTCAGGAACATGGAATATTTCTTCATCTGTTTGTGTCATCTTTGATTTCTTTCATTAGCATCTTATATTATTCTCTGTACAGCTCTTTTGTCTCCTTAGGTAAGCTTATCCTAAATATTTAATTCTTTTTGTTGCAATGGGGAATGAGATTGATTCCTTAAATTCTTTTTCTGATTTTTCATTGTTAGTATATAGAAATGCAAGTGATTTCTGTGTATTGATTTTGTATCCTGCAAATTTGCTAAATTCACTGATTAGCTCTAGTAATTTTTTGATGCTATCTTTAGGGTTTTCTATGTACAGCATCATGTCACCTGCAAACAGTGAGAGCTTTACTTCTTTTCTGATCTGGATTCCTTTTATTTCTTCTTCTTCTCTGATTGTTGTAGCTAGGACTTCCAGAACTATGTTGAATAATAGTGGTGAAAGTGGACACCCTTTTTTTGCTTCTGAGTTTAGGGGGGATGCTTTCAGCTTTTCACCATTTAAAACAATGTTTGCTGTAGGTTTATCATATGTGGCCTTTACTATGTTGAGGCAGGTTCCCTCTATACCCATTTTTTGAAGAGTTTTAATCATAAATGGGTGCTGAATTTTGTCAAAGGCTTTTCCTGCATCTATTAAGAATATAATATGATTTTTATCTTTTAATTTGTTAATATGGTGTATCACATTGATTTGTGAAGACTCCTTGCATTCCTGGAATAAACCTAACTTGATCATGGTGTATGAGCTTTGTGATGTGTTGCTGAATTCTGTTTGCTAAAGTTTTGTTGAGAATTTTTGCTTCTATGTTCATCAGTGACATTGGCCTGTAGTTTTCTTTTTTGTGTGTTGTCTTTGTCTGGTTTGGGTATCAGGGTGATGGTGGCCTCATAGAATGAGTTTGAAAGTGTTCCTTCCTCTGCAATCTTTTGAAAGTTTTAGAAGGATAGGCATTAGCTCTTCTCTAAATGTTTGATAGGATTTTTCTGTGAAGCCATCTGTCCTGGGCTTTTGTTTTTTGGGAGAATTTTGATCACAGCTTCAATTTCAGTGTTTGTAATTGCATTGTTCATAATTTCTATCTCTTCCTGGTTCAGTCTTGGAGATTGGACTTTTCTAAGAATCTATCCATTTCTTCCAGGTTATCCATCTTATTGCCATATATTTGTTCATAACAGTCTTTTATAATCCTTTGTGTTTCTGCATTGTCTGTTGTAACCTCTCCTTTTTCATTTCTAATTTTGATCTCATTCTTCTCTCTTTTTTTCTTGATAATTCTGGCTAAAGGCTTGTCAATTGTGCCTCTCTTCTCAAAGAACCAGCTTTTAGTTTTATTAATCTTTACTATTGACTTGTGCTTCCTTATTCCATCTGTTTTGATGATCTATCCCTTGGTGTGAGTGGGATGTTAAAGTCTCCTACTATTATTGTGTTACTGTCAATTTCTCCTTTTATGTCCGTTAGTGTTTGTCTTATGTACTGAGGTGCTTCTATGTTGAGTGCATAGATATTTACAATTCTTATGTCTTCCACTTGGATTGATCCCTTGATCATTATGTAGTGTCCTTCCTTATCTCTTGTAATATTCTTTATTTTAATGTTTATTTTGTCTGATATAAAGATCACTACTCCAATGTGGGCATAGTATTTCTGACATGTCATAGATGTTTCTATATCTCAACCCTTATGTCTTACTCCCAGTTACAGTCGTTTTAGCTACATGTAGCATCTTGGTATTTCATATTTATTGTGCTGTACATTGATGGTACTGCTGGAGTAAAAGATGATAGCATTATACTAGTGCTTTGTGTGTGTGAAAGTCGTTCAGTCATGTCTGACTCTTTGTGACCCCATGGACTATACAGTCCATGGAATTCTCCAGACCAACCTACTGGAGTGGGTATCCTTTCCCTTTTCCAGGGGATCTTCCCAACCCACAAGTGCTTAGTGATGAGATTATGTATATGAATCTTCAGAATCATTGGGGCATTCAATTTTATATAGGTCTAAATAATGACCCCAAATCATATGAATTTCTATAATGTCAAACTCCATGATTTGGAGTACTCCCTGTATTATTTTTGGCAATAGTCCTTAGTAAAAGTATTTGTTTTGCTTTCAAATCCTGCATTTGGTTATATGACAGTGGTTTATTTTAAAATATATATATATATATTTTTAAAAATTACTATGCAAGAATGCTTGGGGCCACATGCTCTCTACTGAATATTGATTAAGTGCCTGCATTGTAGAAATCTGTGGCTTTTCCCAGAAAACTTACTATGAAAAACAGAAATACAACAACAATTAAGATATAAAACAAAGCCAAGAATGAGGACACTTCTTAGAGCCCTAAGGTTATTTTGTTTTGTGTTATTTTTTTCCCTTTCTTTAATTTTTTCTTTTCACATTCCCTCCTAGGAATCTTGTCTCCCCAGGAGAGAAAGTCCTCATTGTTGCAAGAACACTGAAAGATTTACAGAAGAAATGGGCTCTTTTGTTTTTACTCTTTATTCATCTTCTTTCCCCTTGCCAAAACAAACACATTTGCATTCTGAAGTCAACGGCACCAGTCAATTGTGCTTGCCATAGATTAACCTCCGTAAAACCTTTTTCTGTACCCTTTGGAGGTTTTGATGGTAAAACTGAAAAAATCCAAGCTGTCTTCCTTTATCCCACTTGGAACTGCTTGAGAAATTGTGCTGTTGGAGTTAATGCATGCCAGCTAATTTCTTTTGGCTTACTGGCTTTCTGTCAATTCCATCAGTGGTTGAATTTGCCACACTGTGCATATCCTATAAGACTTTCTGATGGGAAGTTACTCTTAACTTGCTTCGTGTTTATTTGGAGGTTCCACTTGAAATGTGGACTTTTTATCCTCACAATATGCCTGTAATATAGCTAGGGAAGGCATTTGCATTTTCACTTTTCAGACACAGAAACTGATATTTAATTGGAATAAGCAATTTCCTCAGATCACAAGACACCTATTAAAATCAGGACTTGAACTCAGGTTTTATGATTACTTGTCCTTTTCACATTATTTCCTCAATTCAGTGTTAAATTAAAAAATATAATTAATGAGAATCTATTATCCTAAATTGTCTTTTCTGAATCTGCTTCCTTCTCAAGCCACCACCTCATCTCTATCCTTCTCTTTAAATAAATATTTTCTAAAGGGTTGTGCACTGGGAGATAGTATTGGAACAAATATAGTAGTAGAAGCACAGTAGCTTTTGGATCAAAGATTTCAACTCTCATCATTCCCAAATAAAACAAAGAGAAAAACTAGGATACCACATTAAAACACAATGGACAATTTCTCCAAAAAAAACCGTGTGATAAAGTATCTTCACATACCCCAGGAATAAGCAGATAGAGACAAACTACCAATAACTGTGAAATGGATATGAATGGTGGAAAGCAGAAGGAAGAAAAGCAGGCATCTGGAAGCCCCAAAAGCAGAAAAGTTACAACATCACCATAATTTGTTTCAGTTTATGTCACCAGGAAAATATGCATAATAGATATTTATTAGAGAGTACTCTTAGGTTCCCTATGGAAGGGAAAATACAGAAGCAACACGGGGCAAGGGGAGAAGTTCAGCTATGATAAGGCTCTGAAGATGGCTTCAGTAATGTCTCCTGGAAGGTTCTAGAGCTGGAATGGACTTTCAGCATTGTTGCAAGATTGTGTATCACCGTTGAGAATGAGCAAGCTCCAGGAGATGGTGAAGGACCAGAATCCCAGCATGCTGCAATCCATGGGATCACAAAGAGTCAGACATGACTGAGCAACTGAACAACAAGGAATAGCAACCATTAAGAATAATATTAGCTGCAGGTTGTTTGGTTGACCTTATACAGGTCACCTGGATATTGTGTATCCTGGACATTATTGTGCATCCTGGATATTATTACACCTCTATATTGATCAGTTATTGACTGTGTAGAAGTCCTGCAAAGGTCCTACAGACCTTTGGTGAAGCAGATGTTTTATCAGCTATGGCTATTCTTATAGAGGGCTAATAGTTGATGGTCATCTTTTGCAATATTCCCAGCAGATGGAAGAATAAGATTTTCAGTCCTGGAAGGGAATTTGGCCAGCATTTTCATGAATCCACCAAAAGTACTCACTGGAAAGTGTAAGGCTCATAACCAAAACCAAAAGTGTGTTCTATACACTCCAACTTATGCAAAAATGCAAGAGAACCACAGTAAGGAGCTCCCAGCTATCTAAATTTAGTTTGAATTAAAATCCATCAATGCAATTCATGATATCAAGAGAATTAAATAAGAATAAAATTGTTTCAAGAGATATAGACAAAATATTTCATAAAATTCAACATGCATTTATGTTGAAAACTTTAAACCAATTAGAAACTAAAGTCAATTTTATCAATCTGATAAAGGTCACCTAAAAACAACCTACAGCTAATATCATTCTTAATAGTGAAAGGCTGACTGTTTTTTCCCTAACTTTGAAACAGTGTGCTAACAGGAAAAAAAAATAATAATCTATCCATACCTCATGCTATATATGTGTATAAAAAAAACCTCAAAATTAATAATAAATATAAATACATCACATAAAGCTAGAAAACTTTTGAAAGAAACATAGGAGAAAGTCTTTACAACCTTAGGTTATCATCATACCTCAATTAGAGTATGAAATAAGTTGGCAATACCAAGTGATGGAAAAAAATATATAGAGCAAATTGAACTCTGATTCTGGGTTGATGAGGTAATGAAAATGGTACAGTGACTTTGAAAATCTGTTTAGTAGTGTCTAATACAGTTAAACATGTACTTACAATATGACACAGTAATTCTACTCATAGGTATTTTCCCCAAATAATGAAAGCATATGCCAAATATTTGTATGTGAATGCTTATTCATAATTGCCTGAAACTGGAAATAGCCCAGTGTGTTTTGACTGGTAAATAGATAAACTATGGTGAATCTATTCAATCTAATTTGTTGTTGTTGTTCAGTTGCTAAGTCATTCCTGGCCCCATGTACTGTAGCACACCGAGGCACCCCTATCCTACAAAGGAGTTAGGGAAATTTTGGGGTGATAGAAATGCTCTAATCTCAATTGTGATGGTGATTACATGCATATCTGTGTCTTTCAAATTTCACAGAACCAAACACCAAAAAAGGGAGAGATTTATTGCTGCAAATTGCATCACAGTAAATCTGACTTTGGTGAAGTGAAACAGAGACAAGGAAGAGAAACAGAGAGATAGAGGTACCTATCTTTAAATATTTGGAGACTGGAAAGATGAAGAAGAACTAATAGAGAAGAATGAAGAAGAGAAGAGAGTGAGGTAGGAGAAATGAAGGAGTAGAATCTTTGAAGCCAAATGAAGAAAACACTCCAAGGTGAGGTAGACAGACCCTTGTATTATTACTCATAGTGAGTTCAGTTTAGTCCAGTCACTTAGTCATGTTTGACTCTTTGTGACCCCACAGACTGCAGCACGCCAGGCTTTCCTGTCCATCATCAACTCCTGGAGCTTACTCAAACTCATGTCCATTGAGTTGGTGATGCCATCCAACCATCTCGTCCTCTGTTGTCCCCTTCTCCTGCCTCCAATCTTTCCCAGCATCAGGGTCTTTTCCAATGAGTCAGTTCTTCAATCAGGTGGCCAAGTATTGGAGTTTCAGCTTCAGCATCAGTCCTTCCAATGAATATCCAGGACTGATTTCCTTTAGGATGGACTGGTTGGATCTCTTTATAGTCCAAGGGACTCTCAAGAGTCTTCTCCAACACCACAGTTCAAAAGCATCAATTCTTTGGCGTTTAGCTTTCTTTATAGTCCAACTGTCACATCCATGCATGACTACTGGAAAAACCAAAACTTTGACTAGACAGACCTTTGTTGGCAAAATAATGTCTCTGCTTGTTAATATGCTGTCTAGATTGGTCATTACTTTTCTTCCAAAGAGCAAGAGTCTTTTAATTTCTTGGTTCATAGGAAATGTGAGGAAAGAACTGAATATTCACAGATGGACATAGCAATAGTGGGATCACTGGGTAGAGACTGACAAGAGTAGTTTCCTGATATGGTGGATTAACAATGGGTTCTAGGAAAAAGAAGTGTAAAAGGGGAGTGAGTAAATACAATACTCTGAAGAGTTTTACTATAAACACAGTAAAATGAGACAGTAGCCCAGAAGTCCTATGGGATCAAAGATATCATCTTGTCTTCTGACATAACAAGCATGTATAGTTGTTGATATGTATGATCTAAGAGAGAGGAAAAGTAGTTAAAACACAGGACGGGGGATTATTTCTGAAGCCATATCCTGGAGTAAAGGAGAGGTGATGGGATCCAGTGCAAGGCAACAGTCAAGATTTTTTAGAAGTTTGAAATTAGAGGCAGTGCCTGGAAAGTCTGGTTATCAAAATAAGGCTTATTCCTGTTCACAGTAGCATATTGAATTTGGTAAGGTTCCTTATTCAAAGGTAAGCTACAGGTTACAAGAAGGGGTATGGAGCCCCAGATATAGGGGAGATGAGATATAGATTGGGGGTTCAAGTCACAGACAAGATGATACTCAGGCCAAACTTGAAACGTGAACCAGGATCAGCATAAACAACTAAAAGCAGAACTACCAAATGATCCAGAGAAGACACTCCTGGGTGTTTATCTGAAGGAAACAAAATCATTATCTTGAAAGGATAACTGCACCCTCATGTTCATAGCAGCATTATATACTATAGCAAAGACATGGAAACAAGCAAATTGTTCCTTGATAAGTGAATGGACAAGTAAATGTGGCATTTAGAGATAGTGGGATGTTATTTAGCCATACGAAGAAGGAAATCTAGCCATTTTCAATAATATGGATATACCTTGAGGGCACTGTGCTAAGTGACATAAATAGAGAAAATGCTGTATAATCTCATGTAAATGTTGACTCTAAAATGAAGAAAACTCATATTGAAACAGGAAAGATTGGTGATTGCCAGAGATTGGGGATAGGAATAGGGAACATGGATGAAGGTGGTCAAAGGTTACAAACTTCCAGTTATAAGATAAATACGCTCTGGGGATGCAGTGCACCATGGGGACTGTAGTTGACAGTATTATATATTTGAAAGTTGCCAAGATACTCAATTTTGAAAACTTTTCATCACAAAGAAAGAAAATTGTAAATATCGAGGTGATGGATGTTAACTAAACCTATTGAGTAATCATTCCATTACATAAATAAAATGATTATATATAAATAATTAGACATATTATAATGTATTACATTATTATGTATATTGTTACTTATTACATTATATTACTATATAACATATATATATAATCATTATGTTATACATCTTAAATTAATACAATGTTATATGTAAATTATATCTAAAAAAGCTAGGGGAAACCAAAAAAAAGAAGCCTGAGAGAGAGCAAGTTCATTTGGAGGCGAGTGGGAAGATGGGGGTCAGGAAAGTAGGACTTACTCTGAGTAATTGAAGCCATAATCATGAAAACTAACACTACACCCCTGATTTAGGACAGATAATCCTGAATCCAACCTAGCCAAGCTCTTACTATAACTTCAGGCTTGGGGAAGAGACCGTGGGCCTGAGATTTGAAGATTAAACCTGCCTATGGTTAATCAAACTATCACCAACAGCAGTATTAAAAAAAAAAAAAATGTTGACTAGATTCCATTTGTTTTGATGAGCATTTAAAATGTCTCCAAAGTACATGTAGATCAATTTTTGATTTGATAAGTTATTTTATAAAGTATTGAGGGAAAATAACAAAGACAGAAACTGTGGAACCATAACAAATATGTCCTTTTCGAATACAGAATCAAGCCACTCGTAGATGTGGCTTGATTCCACATTTTTAAATCAAGGTGTTTTTTTTTTTTCGTTTTCCACTTCCTTGAAACAGCAGAACTTACTGGGGGAAAACATGCGATCCCGCAAATGGGTCACCTAACTTTTCAGAAATACTAGTAGCAATTATCTCTACTTCATTATAAGTCAAAAAATGCTTTCAGAAAGTTGATATTATGTTTTCCTTACAACTAAGCAATGTTTGTCTTTATTTTACAAATATAGTTAAAGACTCAGAGAACTAACAGTTCTACTTAAAAATATGTGACTCATGACAGTCACAGATAACATCTGGGCTTTCTGACCTCAGGTCTAATAATATCAAAGCCTTAAAATCACCACAATGTCAAGGAGTGTGTGCAAAAAATCCCCAATCCCAGGGCTCTCCCTGACAAATGTTGATTTGGCCAAGTCGAGCTGAGGAGTCTATTTTCATCTCCACAGTTGTCCTGAAGTTTCCATATGGATTTAATCTCAACTCTGCCTGGGTCATTCACGAGCCTCTATCCAAAAGGACCTCAGTGCAGACTGTACATGACCTTGGAGCCACTAAGGAAGTAGCACCAGCCTTGAGACAAAGGAACATGGATTCTGGCATTGTTTCTGACACCTTCCTACCAAGTGGGTAAAATAAGTCACTTCTCTGAGCTCCAGTTTTCCAGTCTTTATGAAATTGAGCTAACCTACAGAACTGCTCCAGAGGTTAGAACATAGCATGAAAATCAATGCTGTTCCTTATGAGGACTAAAAATAAAGCTTCAGAAATCAGAGTCTGACATAAAAATATACAGGGTAAGGAAAAAAAAAATCACCACTGAAAAGTCACCAACAGAATAAATGGGGTGAAAAGCAAGCAAGCTCCACTATTTATCTTTATGTTCTTTTGATTTCTTTTGGGCTTCCCTGGTGGCTGGTAAAGACTCTGCATGCAATGTGGGAGACCTGAGTTTGATCCCTGGGTGGGAAAGATACCCTGGAGAAGGGAATAGCTAAAGAATTCCATGGATTTTATAGTCCATGGAGTCACAAAGAATCAGATGCAACTAAGCAACTTTCTTTTGGTTTAAATTTCCATTTGAATTCTGGCATGAAATTAGCAATCCATAGAAAATATTCTGAAAAAACTGGTATTGAGAGTTACTCAAGAAGGTTGATAAATTTCACATACACACACACATATGCACACAGCCCTGTAGGCTGTGCTTAGATATATATATATATATATATATATATACACACATGTGTATATATATATACATATATTTTTTTTTTGGTTGCCCTGGGTCTTCGTTGCTACATGCAGGCTTTTTCTAGTTGCCCGGAGCAGGGGCTCCTCTCTGTTTCCATGCTCAGGCTTCCCACCGTCGTGGCCTCCCACATTGAGGAGCACAAGTTCTAGGCTGCGAGCCTCAGTAGTTGTGTTACATAGGCTCAGCTGTCCTGAGACATGTGGGATTTTCCCCAACCAGGGATCTAACCAGCATCCCCTGCATTGGCAGGCTGATTCTTAACCACTGGACCATCAGGGAAGTCCCAGGCTGGGCTTATTAACAGACCTCAATGCAAATCTCTGAAACCCAAAATAAACTCCAAGGAGATAATCCCTAAAATTAGCCCCCATGTGTAACCGTCTGCAAAGTGAACTGTGAGCATCTGTTGTGAAGATAAATGAAAGGGACTAGAATCTAGTTTGGAAGCGAGGCCTTCTCTGGAAGACAGGATGATGGAGAACACGGGGTGCCATCCTGAGACAAGAAAGTTGGGGTGTCACTCGTTTATTCTTTTTTCCCCAGAACTTGAACCTGATGGAGGTCTGTCTCATAGGAGATGTCCTGGCAGCTCCGAACCATATCTCAGACGTGAGTTCTTGTTTGCTCGAGACTCTTGTGTTTTGTGAGCTGAGGCAAAGACACCTGCTAGTGAATGATGCAAGAGACACAGGCGGCCCTGGGCTGTGCCTGGCAGGTGGGTTCCTGGTGCGGCGCTGCTGTGAGGATCCTCTGTGCTGAAGGAGAGCACTGAAGGCAGCTAGATTCTTGCCTAGTCTATTATGCATAATCAGTGCCAATCATGCCCTCATGGAGGCCCTCTAAGGGCGTTAAAAAGGCTGTGCTATGACTTGAAGGTAGCACACTTACTCTGGTAGAAACAACAACCATAGCAATTCGTATAGTCATCTCGGTCTCTCTTCAAAGAGAAAAAAAAAAAACTCCTTAATAAAACTGGAATGGAGTCTCCATGATTCTTCCTCATCTGTCTCTCCAAACACAGAAAGATGCAGCTTCTTCATCTGCATTGGGAGCCTCAGCATTGCTGGAGAGCTATGATGGATTGAATCAAGTCCTGGCAAAATTCAAGTGTGAAAAGGCTAACCGCTAGCATCTCAGAATGTCAGTGTGTTTGGAAATGGGGTCATCACTGATGGAATCAGTTAAAAGGAGCTGATACTGGAGTAAGGTGGGGATCTAATTCAATATGACTGGTGTCCTTACAAAAAAAATAAAGAGGAGAGATTTTGGCACAGTGGCACACACAAGGCCCATGTGAAGATGAAGGCAGAGATCAGGCTAATGCATGTACAGACCAGAAATGGCCATAAACGCCAGCAACCTCCAGAAGCCAGGAATGAGGCCTGGAATGGATTATTCCTCGGAGCTGTCCAAAGAATCAACCCAGCCTACTCCTTGATCTCAGACTTCCAACCTCCAGAACTGTGAGACAACAAATTTCTCTTGTTTAAAGCCACCCAAAGTTTGTGGTCCTTTGTTATGACAACCCCAGCAGACTAACAGAATGATCTCCAAAGTGATTGTTCTTAAACATTTGCACATGTGTTTCCAGGACAGTGAAGGGTTGAGGGCACAAGGGTTGGAACCAGACAGAACTGGGTTTTATTTGCAGCTTAACCACTTTCTGGGCTTCCATGGTGGCTCAGTGGTAAAGAATCTGTCTGCCAAGGCAGGAGAGATGTGGGTTCAATCCATGGGCCAGGAAGATCCCCTGGAGCAGGAAATGGCAACTCACCCCAGTATTCTCGCCTAGGAAATCCCATGAACAGAGGGGCCTGGCAGGCTACAGTCCATGAGGTAGTAAGAGTCAGACATGGTTGAGTGACTAAACAGCAGCAACTAACCACTTTTTAACTGTGTAATTCTGAACAGTACACTGTAAGGGCCTCTGCTTGTAAGTTTTGAATTGCAATGGTTAATAGCATGGCCTTGAACTTGAAATAGACTTGGTTACAAGACCTGGCCTTTCACCAGCTAAGTGATCCAATATGCACACTTATGTTATCCAAATGTGCTTCTGTTCTCTTTCCACTTCTGTACACAGTGGATACAACACTACTTCCTGGGGAGCCTGTAAGAATTCAGCACTGCACAGAAAACATATACCTGCTGCCTAGACATGGTTATTGCTCTTACAGAGGCAGTAGGGATTTCCCTGGAGATCATTTCCCTTGTGCTGTCTGGACTATTCTTTTTCTCCAGCATGTTTTGCAGAAGGATGGCCTTCTTGGGAAAGGCTTGCCATCTTGGTTTAGCTGTGTCCGATTATCTCATGAAAGCCTATTCTGAAGTACACGCACCAACCCAAAAGCATATATTAAATTGGCCTGAAGTAGCTTATTTACATGCAGACTTTCCCTGCTGGGCTACATCCTTTGAGGGGGAGACCTTGTTTTCCAATCCCATGTCTTTAGTTCTTCAAAGAATATTTCACTAAATATGTAATGAATGAATGGATAAAGGAATGACAAGGTACTGAGTTGGGATGACTAACCTCTAGGAGGGAGTTCTATCTTCCTGGGTAGCAGTGGGAACATACGTGTGGCTTCTTTGTGATGCCTGGACATGGAACTTTGAGGAAAGAAAGTGGGGAGAGAGTCACCCTCCTAGGGTGGGAAGACTCTGGCCAGAGAGGTGGG
The DNA here is from genome assembly GCF_000754665.1 of Bison bison bison. Taxonomy (NCBI): domain Eukaryota; kingdom Metazoa; phylum Chordata; class Mammalia; order Artiodactyla; family Bovidae; genus Bison; species Bison bison. The sequence goes on along the minus strand of NW_011494951.1, from coordinate 5,487,871 downwards.
GGAGACCCTGTGCAGTTTGCCCCTTACTTACACCAAAATCTTACCGTTTACAACACCCCACACTTAGGAAACAAGCTCACACATGCTTTCTCATCCATTTGCCTTCTAGGCCAGGAAGACTTTATTTCCCTATGTAACAAGAAAGAAAAGCTTCCCTGGTGGCTCACCAGTAAAGAATCTGCCTGCCAATGCAGAAAATACAGGTTCTACCATTGGGTCAGGAAGTTCCCCTGGAGAAGGAAATAGTAATCCATTCCATTATTCTTGCCTGGGGAATCTCATGGACAGAGGAGCCTGCTGGGCTACAGTTCATGGGATCACAAAAAAGTCAGACATGACTTAGTGACTAAACAACAACAAGGAGAATATTGAAGCAGATGAATTTCTTGGTATCATGTAAGACACACCTGGGACAAGACCATAGTCTTGGTGTCCTGGTGTTCAGCTCTGTGTTACTAAACATTGCCACTCTTACTTCACAAAATTGGTTTCTGACATAAAGTGTTAGGTTTCTGATTGAGGGTTACTGGATAGAATTTATATAAGAGCTACCAGGCATGGGCTTTATCAACTGGTTTTCCTGGGAACAGCATGCCACTGGAAGATAACCTAAGTAGAACTCGTTCAAGTGGGGCCTGGAAGCAAAATCCTAGAGCATACCCTCAAGCAGGGAGTGAAAAATCCTTCAGTGAACCTTAGTTATGATTCTAGTTCTAACATTTACTAGCTGGTTGCTAATTCTCTTGTCTCCCCAAATCTCATAGTTCTCATCTACAAATTGGAAATAATATCATCTGCTCTGATTCAGAGTTCATGACAATCCAGTGTAATGTGAGATATGAAGGGCATCCCAAAAGTTTGTAGCTGACACATAGAGGCTGTTAATCTGGGCTTAATAAGAGTGGGATTTGGAGTCAATACTTATATTGCTTTCTAATTGAAATTGATTTACAGTTGATTTACCATGTTGTGTTAGTTTCAGGTGTACAGCAAAGTATACAGAAAAAATAAATATATGTTCTTTTTCAGATTCTCTCCCTTCATAAATTATTGCAAAATATTGAGTACAGTTCCCAGTGATATACAGTAGGTCATTGGTGTTTATTCTATATAGAGCACTGTGTATATGCTAATCTCAAACTCACAATTTATCACTCCCTCCTCCATTTCCCTTTTGATAACCATAAGTTTGTCTTCTATGTCTGTGGGTATATTTATGTTTTGTATTTAAGTTCATTTGTAACATTTTTTTTTAGATTTCACATATAAGCAATATAATATGAAGTCAACTCTCAAACTTAAATTGAGTCTAAAACATCTTCCAAAGCCCTTTGGACAAGTCCTAAGTTGAAGAGCTATTACTATTAACACTATTTTTTCTCACCTGTCTAATGCATCCAGACTTCCCTCCAAGTGCAAGGACAGATCACTTCTTCTCTTGAACACAGAAGGCATGGCTGACTTGTTTCTCAGGAACATGTGGTAGGAAAGTTAGGAATATTTAATGTAGGAATTGGACTCCACTGAGGCAACAGCACCTTTTTGTCTCCCAGGTCACATGCAATTAAGGAACTATTGAGAGGAGCAGAGAAATGGTGGGGTGGGGGGAAAATTCCCCTTTTCTTATTGCCACATTCCATTGTTACCCTTCTTGCATAATCATTATTAACAACATCAATATTACAATGTCATAATTTGTTGCATGCACAGTTAAGTCATACAAAACAAATAGCAAGCAAGGCCCTGGTGTCTAAATCTCTGATTTCTTGGCTCTAATTGAAGTAGCATTTTGTGGGGTGAGCCTTTCAGTCGTTTTTTAGAATCAAGCGATTCAGCACTTTCCACATTTGATTTCACTGCTCAGCCCTATCGCTCAGCTGAATATCAGCTTTATACATTCTACCGTGTTTCAGCTTCCAAGAGAAACTTGACTCAGTTCCTGCCCTGCCCTCATCCTATTCTGTTGCAAGTATCCAATGACTATGAAGGGAAAGGAGGTGCCCCGGTCCTAGAAGGTCAGAGTCAAATGTGAGAATTGGCAGGAGAAGCCAGTGACCGCAGCCGTGGCTCCAGCTGTCTTGCCCACAGGTTCCATAATTAGCTTACAATATAAGAGGACTTGAGTGGTAAGAGGGTGTGTGCACGTGTGTTTTGCACACATACTCTAAGTCTGATTTATAATCTGAAGATAAAGTGTCAGCAGATACTGAACTGAGTACCTCTGGCCAAGCAAAGACTCAAGGTGACTTTTTTTTTTTTTTTGAATATCAGAACTAGATTATGATTAGGTTGATTTTCTATACCCCTCCCCATGATGGAGTGTTAGAGGGTAAGGGGTGGAGCCGGCATACTGACCAAAGGCCAGACCAAGAGAGGCACTCAAAAGCTATCTCTAAGAAAAGATGTGTGCGTGCTCAGTTGCTTCATTCATGTATGACTCTGCGACCCCATGGACTGTACCCTGCCAGGCGACCCCGTCCATGGGATTCTCCAGGCAAGAATTCTGCAATAGGTTGCCCTGCCCTTCTCTAGGGGATCTTCCTGATCCAGGGATCAAACCCATAGCTCTTGTGTCTCCTGCATTGCAGATGGATTCTTTACCCACTGATCCACCTGGGTGATAGCCAGTGGGAATTTGCTCTTTGACCCAGGGAGCTCTGTGATAACCTAGAGGGGTGGGATGTGGTGGGAGGTGAGAGGGAGGTTCAAGAGGGAAGGGAATTATGTAAATCTATGGCTGATTCATGTTAATGTATGGCAGAAACTAACACAATACTGTAAAGCAATTATCCCCCAATTAAAAATGAATACATTAAAAAAAAGAAGAGGTGTCCCAGAACCTGATCTCTCGCCCCACCCTCTTTGTAGGATCCTGCTTCCTATTTCAGTTACTCTGGTTCTTAGAAGTAGTGGCATCATGTTCCAGAAGCTTCTCCTTGCCTTTAGTTTCAGCACACTGCAAATCCATCCCCCACACCACAGCCAGAGGTAGCTTTTAAACTGCAAATTTGACAAAGTAATTTACTGCTTAAAACCTGTCAGCGTCTACCAGGTACCCTTCGAGCCAGCATTGAAAACCTTTGAGAAGGCTTTCAAATCACTTTGCAAGCCAGCCCAAACAAACCCCCATGCTTTATCTGTTACCACACCTCCACAAAGTGCTGCCAGATTAAGAACAGAAAGGCGGAGAAAAATAGCACAAAGAAAATATACAGAATAGCTTTCTTTACCATATCTGAGTCTATGGAGCTTGGATATAATCTATGTTAAATTTATTGCCTTTCTACCATCATCATATTCAATAAGAAAACCCTAAATGTTCTGCCTTTGCACTGAATCATCAACAATTTTTTAAAGATTTTTTTTTTCCTGATATGGACTATTTTAAAAATCTCCAATGAATTTGTTATGACGTTGCTTCTGTTTTATGTTTTGGTTCCTTGGCCATGAGACGGGTGGGATCTTAGTTCCTCCCCCACAGTGATGGAACTTGCACCTCCTGCATTGGAAGGAAAAGTCCAAACAGGTAGACCATCAGGGAAGTCCCTGAATCATCAACATTTAATGGTGGAAAAGACACCAGGTGGATTTCCTTCATTCTTTGGAAAGATCTGCAACTACTTAGTTTTTAGAAATTCAGATTTTTTTTTTCTTCTGGAGTTTATGCCTAATTTTTATTAAATAAAAGTATAAAATTTTGTGTTTGATTCTAAATATACCATGGCACAATTACAGGAAAAGAATGCACAGATATTTTAAAGTTTACATGCTTTAATTAACTAACTCAGCTTAATAGTTAATTAACTTCTCTTTTTAAGACATCTAATTTAAAATGACCCAAAACCCACCCCTTGTCACTATTCTGCATTCCTCAGAAACCTCTGTGATTTTCCATAAGCATGTAGTGAATGCTGGAGTGTTTGTGTCCACATATTACTGGGGCTGAAATGGATTCTGAGTAAACTCTTGATCTGCCTTAGCCAGATTGATTATTTAAGAGTGTTACATCATCTGTATTTCTAGGCAATCTGTTTTCAACTTAAACTCAATTTGGCAAATGTATGTCCAATAAAAAAGAGTGATCCTTGAACTTCAATGGCTCAAGCGGTAAGAATCTGCCTGCAATGCAAGACACTCAGAAGATGTGGGTTTGATACCTGAGTGGGAAACATCCCCTGGAGGAAGAAATGGCAACGCACTCCAGTATTCTTGCCTGGAAAGTCCCACAGACAAAAGATCCTAGTAGGTTCCAAAGAGTTGAACATGACTGAGCACACAAGTATCTTGAACCTCAGTTTAATTCCCCAAGAGAATCAAAAAGCAGAGTAAGAACAAAACAGAGAAAACTGACAACTGCAGTATAGCAAGGGATTGGCAAAGAGTGTATTGAGGGACCAGCTCTGCAAATAGGCAGCTGACAAAGCACACTCTTATAAAATGAACTGTAATAACTAAACTAGCAGAAATGGGAAACTTTCTCTAACTGGTATAATGAAGGGCACTGAAATAGACAGGGGACTGTCTCCAGGACAGAGAAGTCCAGAGCACATAGAAATAAACAAACAGACCTGGAACGATAAAAGGAGTCATGTTAATTCAGAGCAGAGGAAATGCAATTCCCAAAGCAATGCTGCTGTTGTTCAGTCACTAAGTTGTGTCCAGCTCTGCAGCCTCATAGACTGCAGCACACCAGGCTTCCCTGTACTCCACTGTCTCCTGGAGTTTGTTCAAATTCATGTCCACTGACTCGGTGATGGCTTTCTAACCATCTCATCCTCTGCTGCCTCCTTCACCTTTTGCTTTCAGTCTTTCTCAGCATCAGGGTCCTTTCTAATGAGTCGGCTCCTCACATCAGGAAACCACGCTGAGCTAAGGGGAAAAAAAAAAAATACAAGCTAATATCAGAATTCTGAAACCATGTACAAGCCCCTGTTACTTGTCTTTTGAAGTAAGATGCAGACTCAAGAATTAATAACTGGGAAATATAAAGATGTGGAAACAAAGAACAGCTATTGGGCTAAGGAACTAGTAACAATTTAGACTATAATTCTGCCACATAACAGAATCGCCAAACTCCCAGTTTCGTGAAAGATATAGATAAAGGCACACATTCCTGAGATGTTTTTATAGGAACCAGACCCTGCTCCAGATTAAAACTGCTGACCACGAGAACAAAACCCTAGATGGATTGAAACCAGAGGTTGATGATGCTTGAAACTTCATCTTGATGCCAACCAATCCAAGAATGGTCCACAAGTTGATCACACCGTGCTCTTGAATACTACAAAACTTCTCACTACCCTTTCCAGGGTGGGTTACACTGTCTTCAGGGGATGAGCCCCTATGGCCCTCTTTGCCAGGCAAAGCAATAAAAGCTACCCTTTTCTGCTGCTGCTGCTGCTAAGTCGCTTCAGTCGTGTCCAACTCTGTGCAACCCCATAGACAGCAGCCCACTAGGCTCCTCTGTCCCTGGGATTCTCCAGGCAAGAACACTGGAGTGGCTTGCCATTTCCTTCTCCAATGCATGAAAGTGAAAAGTGAAAAGGAAGTCGCTCAGTCATGCCCGACTCTTAGCGACCCCATGGACTACAGCCTACCAGGCTCCTCTGTCCATGGGATTTTCCAGGCAAGAGTACTGGAGTAGGGTGTTACTTCACCCAAAACTCTGTCTCCATGTTTCTGTTTGGTACTGTTGAACAGAGGCCAAGTTTTGGCAACAATTTCACAATATACTACATAAGATATGCTGTGTGTGATTATGTTCAAGTTCAGTGCAGAGGATATAGTTCTCACTCTACAGTTATGGCCTTCTCAATTAATCTCTGTCAATTTCTTCATAAAGTCTTACATATTGTAATAGGTATCTACACTTTGCTGAATGAAATAAAAGGTAAATTTTCTGGTCCAGATTTTGGAAATTATAGTGTTCCAACCAGGTACACAACAGCAATTCCACCTTTCCATATAGGGTAAGGTAACATCGTGCATTTCATTTATTCAGTTTGTTCAACAAGTGTGTATTGAATCCATACTGTGTGGAAAGTACATCCCTAAGTTCTGAGGAGATATTATTAAACAAATCAGAAAATAAATTCTTATCCTAAAGGGCCTCACAAACAATCATGAGGCCAAGTTATACAAAAACAAGATAATTTCAGATTGTGATAAACACTACGAAGAGAATGATGCAAAGTATATTGAAGAAAGTGATGACAGCTAATTTAGAGAATAGTGTTCAGTTCAGTTCAGCGCAGTTGCTCAGTCGTGTCCGACTCTTTGCAACCCCATGAATTGCAGCACCCCAGGCCTCCCTGTCCATCACCAGCTCCCGGAGTTCACTCAGACTCACGTCCATCGAGTCGGTGATGCCTTCCAGCCATCTCATCCTCTGTTGTCCCCTTCTCCTCCTGCACCCAATCCCTCCCAGCATCAGAGTCTTTTCCAATGAGTCAACTCTTCACATGAGGTGGCCAAAGTATTAGAGTTTCAGCTTTAGCATCAGTCCTTCCAATGAACACCCAGGACTGATCTCCTTTAGAATGAACTGGCTGGATCTCCTTGCAGTCCAAGGGACTCTCAAGAGTCTTCTCCAACACCACAGTTCAAAAGCATCAATTCTTTGGCACTCAGCTTTCTTCACAGTCCAACTCTCACATCCATACATGACCACTGGAAAAACCATAGCCTTAGCAGTGTTAGGGAAAGACAATTTATAAAAGAGCATACCGTGAGTCACAGAATGAAGATGATTGCCTGATATCAAGGCTAAGAGGGACTGGATTGAACCCAACAGACTTCTCTCCAGCCCAAAGTGAAAAAGGATGATTGTGATTTCCCAAGAAATGTATAAAAGATAGTGAAGATCAGAGCCAGGAGCTTTGGAATAAAATCACAATATTGACAACTAACATAATATTCTGTAGCACAACAAAGATTTCAAGGAAAGTCCGCAGGTGTTCCATTAACACCTCTTCACACTGGCAAAGTCAGGAAACTGGTAGTATTATCTGCATTTTATAGATAAGGAAAATGAAGCTTAGAGCTGCTCCATGACTTAGGTGAGGTCTAGAACTGGAGTCAGTAAATGACAACCTGAACCCAGTGGGGCCCCTGCTTTTGCTCATAAAGTTTTAATGGAACAGAACTTACTCATTCATTTACATGCTATCTATGGCTGTGTTCATGCTCCAATAGCAGAGCTGAGTAATTGCAACAGGGACTCTATGTCCTGCAAAGCCTAAATTATTTACTATCTGACTTGCTACAAAAAAAAAAAAAAAATGCCAATCTGTGATCTAGAATAAAAGTTTCCTAATTCTAAGTCTGGTTTATCTTCCTGTATATGGTGCTGTCTGAACTTATTTCATGTTTGTTCATCTTGACCCTTAACTAGTTCATGAGTCCTTCAGAAAGGAGACATAATTTATTTTTGAAATGTGTTTTATTGAAGTATAGTTGATTTACAATGTTGGGTTAGTTTCAGCTGTACAGCAAAATTATTCAGCTTTTTCATTTTCTTTTCTATTATGGTTTATTACAGTATATTGAATATAGTTCCCCACCTTGTTTTATCCATTCTATATAGAGTAGTTTGCATCTGCAAATCCCAAACTTCCGATCCATATAACCCCTTCTCCTCAGCAATCACACTGTTCTCTTCTGTCTGTGAGTCTGTTTCTGAAGAAACGACTGATATTTTAAATGTCGCATCCTGGAAAAAAGGGCAAGCACATCATTGACATTCATTGTCTTGCTTTTCTTAAAAAAATGGGAATGGAGTACTGTTAATTATATATATATATATATATATATATATATA
>NW_011494951.1:5479411-5479952 GCF_000754665.1 Bison bison bison | reverse complement strand
GTAATGTCTCTTGCTTTTTGAATATGCTATCTAGGTTGGTCATAACTTTCCTTCCAAGAAGTAAGGGTCTTTTAATTTCATGGCTGCAGTCACCATCTGTAGTGATTTTGGAGACCATAAAAATAAAGTCTGACACTGTTTCCCCATCTATTTCCCAAAAAGTGATGGGACTGGATGCCATGATCTTAGTTTTCTGAATGTTGAGCTTTAAAGTTCAAATATTTTCATTTAAATAGGCTCCTTGAGCTCAGTTCATTTCAGTTGCTCAGTTGTGTCTGACTCTTTGTGACCCCATGAACCCCAGCACTCCAGGCCTCCCTGTCCATCACCAACTCCTGGAGTCCACCCAAACCCATGTCCATTGTGTCAGTGATGCCAAACATCTCATCCTCTGTTGTCCCCTTTTCCTCCTGCCCTCAAGCTTTCCCAGCATCAGGGTCTTTTCCAATGAGTCAGCTTTTCACATCAAGTGGCCAAAGTATTGGAGTTTCAGCTTCAACATCAGTCCCTCCAATGAATACCCAGGACTGATCTCCTTTAG
>NW_011494951.1:5478247-5479311 GCF_000754665.1 Bison bison bison | reverse complement strand
ATATATATAGGTTAATCCAGATACTCATGCATATTATTTCCTACTTCAATCAAATTACATTACCAGCATTGAGAAAGGAGAAACAGTCTATATTTCTATGATAATAATGACAAATAAAACTCTTAATCAGTGATCTATTTTAAGAAGAGTACTATTTCTCAGTGATACAGTCATAAGAAGACTGAAATGGAAAATTAAAGAAGGTAATTCTGTGTCCTAGAAAAGCAGTTCCTTGAACTCTTAAATATTCAGTCTTACCTAAGAAATTAGTTGAAATACCAAACACTCCACAAAATATGATTAATAATAAGAAACCTTGAGTTCATCATTATTTATTTTATTCCTTCATCAAAAATTATTAACTACTATTCCAGCTATCTGGAAATATATTTTTTAATTATTTTACAGAATTCTAGGGTTGACTATACTCATCTTAGCAGATCTTGCTTCCCTCAGGGTTGCAACTAGTCCAGGGTAGGACAGAAGTTATACAAAGACTTCCTCGTTCAGATGTCCGGTGTTTGATGTTCATCATTAGTTGGAATCACAACTAGGGCTTTTGCTGGAACACCTTGCCATGGCATTGCTCTGTAGCCTCAGCTTCTTCACAGTGTGGCACATGGATTCTAAGGGCAACAGTCCCAGAGCAGGAAATGGACGTGGCCAGTTCCTTATAGCCTGCACAAGATGTCCTTTTTGCTACAATCTACTAGAAGAGCAGTCACAGGATCCAGTTCAATTAAATCTGTCAGTCTTTATTTAAAACCTCCACAGTCCAGTATCCAATCTCAATTATGGACATTATTCCCAGATTCAAAATGCATTCACTCAATCCCAAGGTCACACACTTTTATCACATCATGGCACTAGATCAGATCAGATCAGATCAGTCGCTCAGTCGTGTCCGACTCTTTGCGACCCCATGAGTCGAAGCATGCCAGGCCTTCTTGTCCATCAGCAACTCCCAGAGTTCACTGAGACTCACGTCCATTGAGTCAGTGATGCCATCCAGCCATCTCATCCTCTGTCATCCCCTTCCCCTCTTGCCCCCAATCCCTCCCAGC
>NW_011494951.1:5463343-5477994 GCF_000754665.1 Bison bison bison | reverse complement strand
AGTCCAACTCTCACATCCACACATGACTACTGGAAAAACCATAGACTTGACTAGACAGACCTTTGTTGGAAAGTAATGTCTCTGCTTTTTAATATTCTGTCTAGATTGGTCATAACTTTCCTTCCAAGGAGCAAGTGTCTTTTAATTTCATGGCTGCAATCACCATCTGCAGTGATTTTGGAGCCCTGAAAAATAAAATCAGCCACTGTTTCCCCATCTATTTGCCATGAAGTGATGGGACCAGATGCCATTCTGAATGTTGAGCTTTAGGCCAATTTTTTCACTCTCCTCTTTCACTTTCATCAAGAGACTCTTTAGTTCTTCTTCACTTTCTGCCATAAGGGTTCTGTCATCTGCATATCTGAGGTTATTGATATTTCTCTGGGCAATCTTGATTCCAGCTTGTGCTTCCTCCAGCCCAGCATTTCTCATGATGTACTCTGCATAAAGTTAAATAAGCAGGTGACAATATACAGCCTTGACATACTCCTTTTCTTGTTTGGATCCAGTCTGTTGTTCCATGTCCAGTTCTAACTGTTGCTTCCTGACCTGTATACAGGTTTCTCAAGAGGCAGGTCAGGTGTTCTGGTCTTCCCATCTCTTTCACAATTTTGCACAGTTTATTGTGGTCCACAGAGTCAAAGGCTTTGGCATAGTCAATAAAGCAGAAATAGATGTTTTTCTGGAACTCTCTTGCTTTTTCAATGATCCAGTAGATGTTGGAAATTTGATCTCTGGTTCCTCTGCCTTTTCTAAAACCAGCTTGAACATCTGGAAATTCACAGACCATGTATTGCTGAAGTCTGGCTTGGAGAATTTTGAGCATTACTTTACTAGTATCTAAGATGAGTGCAATTGTGAGGTAGTTTGAGCATTCTTTGGCATTGCCTTTCTTTGGGATTGGAATGAAAATTGACCTTTTCCAGTCCTGTGGCCACTGCTGAGTTTTCCAAGTTTGCTCACATATTGAGTGCAACACTTTCACAGCATCATCTTTCAGGGTTTGAAATAGCTCAACTGGAATTCCGTCACCTCCACTAGTTTTGTTCATGGTGATGCTTCCTAAGGCCTACCTCACCTCACATTCCTTGAATACAGTGCTTTAAATACAGATTTTGGGATTTTGGATTCTTTCAATCTAAAGACCTATAAATGACAAATGACACCTTATCTGATCTCTGTGTTCACTAAATGTACAACGGTGGAGCCGGTACAGAATAGCATCTACTTACGTTCCTTTAGAGCAAGGAGGGTCACCAAGTACATGGAGAAGTTACTGGTCCATAGAAACTTTAAATTCAGCTGGGAAGTTTTCCTTGATGCGTGAGTTTGGTACTTTACTCCCGTTTGGGAATGATTCTCCCAGGCTTTGTTTCAGTACTTGGTTTGCGGTTCCCTCCTCTGAGGCATGTATCATTTTTCATAAGAAAATTGACTTTACAATTAATTAATCTTTTCAATCTGTGTCCTAACATTCTTTTTGCTTTGCATTGCCTCAATTTCCTTATAACCCAAATTATGATGCTTCCATAACAAATTTATTTCAGATGACATGATACTTGCTATATTAGAAACTCCTAAATGAGCCATGAGAAAACTCCTAGAACTCATCAATGAATTTGGTAAAGTGGCAGGATACAAAATTAATATACAGAAATATGAAAAATTAACATACAGAAATATGTTGCATTGCTATACACTAATGTCAAAATAACAGAAAGAAAAATTAAATAAACAATCCTATTTATCATCACATCAAAAAGAATAAAACATCTAGGAATAACCCTACCAAAGATGGTAAACATCTGTACTCGGAAAACTATAAGATGCTGATGAAAGATACTGAAGATGACACAAAAAAAGATGAAAACACATACCTATACTTTGCTCTTGGATTAGAAGAATTAATATTGTTCAAATGACCAAAGTACCCAAAGCAATCTACAAATTCAATGCAATTCCTACCAGAATACCAATGGAATTGTGAAATAAAATAGTTGTGATTTTTCAAATAAATTTTATGTGGTTTTCTTCCATTGTTGTTGTTGTTGAATCACTTAGTCATGTCTGACTCTTTGTTACCTCATAGACTGCAGCATACCAGGCTTCCCTGTCCTTCACCGTCTCCCGGAGCTTGCTCAAACTCATGTCCATTGAGTCATTGATACTATCCAACCATCTCATCCTCTGTCGTCCCCTTCTCCTCCTGCCTTCAGTCTTTCCCAGCATCAGGGTCTTTTCTAATGAATAAAGCAAATCCTGCATCTCTATTAGAAGAACTCTTCCTGACTTCAATTTCCTATGAAGCTGCTGTCAAAAAGTGATCTGAAGATGACCAGAGATCCAACCATTTAATGGAGAGAATCTGCAAACTGTCACCTTAAAATCCATAGATTAGCTCTTATTTGTTTGAAGATTTTTATGAGACACTGCTTAGATTGTTTTCAGGTCACAGAACAGCCTATTCTATATTTGGTGTATGTCCAAAGTGAAAGTCAAAGTGAAGTCGCTCAGTCGTGTCCGACTCTTTGCGACCCCGTGGACTGTAGCCCACCAGGCTCCTCCATCCATGGGATTCTCCAGGCAATGTCCAAAGTTATTCTTTAGAATCATTTGCTGTCTGGAGAGGCTGGGGATAGAAAACAACTTGAATTTGAAGCAGCAAGCCCTGGTGTCTTTACGTTTAACTGTTCTTAAGCTCATTTATTTCTTCTTCCATTTTATCAAGACACTGCATGAAAGTCTCTGAGATCATCAGTTATTGCATTTCCTAATCAATACTTTATATAGGTGCTTGTGTGATTTTTTTTCTGCCACTATACAAATTCTCTTCCTCTAATTTTTAAAAAGATTATTCTTACTTTTCTCCAAACCCTCATTGAAAGATTTTTTGACACATTTTAGGCCTTTACTAGCAGTCTCCTCAAGATTCTTCTAGCTTCTTCTCACTGTTAAATTCCAATGATAACTGTCACATGCTTTTTATTATGGCAGCACCCCTCTTTTGATACTCATATCTATTTCAAGTATCTATTCAGTTCAGTCTCTCAGTCGTGTCCGACTCTTTGTGACCCCATGAATCGCAGCACGCCAGGCCTCCCTGTCCATCACCAACTCCCGGAGTTCACTCAGACTCACCTCCATCAAGTCAGTGATGCCATCCAGCCATCTCATCCTCTGTCATCCCCTTCTCCTCCTGCCCCCAATCCCTCCCAGCATCAGAGTCTTTTCCAATGAGTCAACTCTTCACATCAGGTGGCCAAATTACTGGAGTTTCAGCTTTAGTGTCATTCCTTCAAAAGAAATCCCAGGGCTGATCTCCTTCAGAATGGACTGGTTGGATCTCCTTGCAGTCCAAGGGACTCTCAAGAGTCTTTTCCAGCACTACAGTTCAAAAGCATCAAGTCTCCGGCGCTCAGCTTTCTTCACAGTCCAACTCTCACAAGTATCTATTGGGTTGGCCAAAAAGTTCCTTTGTTTTTTTCTGTACAATCTTATGGAAATGACCAAATGAACTTTTTGTTCAATCCAATATTTATTCATCATAACTCACCCCAAAATGTGTGGCTTAAAATAATGAGAATGCTTTTATTATTGTCTTTGAAATTCTGTATATTGACTAGCCTGAGCTATATACACACTATATAGCATTCTCTGTTAACTGGGAAGTACTTACTAGGATCTCTCATATGGGTATAATTAGAAATTGTCTAAATTCCAAGTCATTGCAAAGGCTTCCACACTCACGTGTCTAGCAATTGATATAGCCTGTCAGCTGGGACTTCAGCTGGAGCTGATAGGCAGGTCATGGTCTCACCATGTATCTTGGGCTTCCTTGTGGCATGACTGAGATATAAGAGCCAGGGTCCCAAGAAGCAGGAAGTGCAAAGAGCCTTTACTTCAGGCTCAGAAGCAGAAGGTACATAGGCCCAACTGCAAGAATTTGGGTGCTGAGTTTTAAAATTTTTTACAAGTCCCTACTATGTTCTAGACATAGGATTATGCACTTTGTATGTCACTTCAGTCATATCCTACTCTATAACTCCATGAGATTCTCCAGGCAAGAATACTGGAGTAGGCTGCTGTGCCCCCCTCCAAGGGATCTTCCCAACCCAGGGATTTAATCAGTGTCTCTTGCATCTCCTGCATTGGCAGGTGAGTTCTTTACTATTAGTACCATCAGGGAAGCCTGTTATGCACTTTCAGTTCAGTTCAGTTGAGTTCAGTCGCTCAGTCGTGTCTGACACTTTGCAACCCCATGAACTGCAGCACGCCAGGCCTCCCTGTCCATCACCAACTCCCAGAGCCTACCCAAACTCGTGTCCATTGAGTCGGTGATGCCATCCAATTATCTCATCCTCTGTCGTCCCCTTCTCCTCCTGCCTTCAATCTTTCCCAGCGTCAAGGTCTTTTCCAATGAGTCAGTTCTTCGCATCAGGTGGCCAAAGTATTGGAGTTTCAGCTTCAACATCAGTCCTGCCAATGAACACCCAGGACTGATCTCCTTTAGGATGGACTGGTTGGATCTCCTTGTAGCCCAAGGGACTCTCAAGAGCCTTTTCCAACACCACTGTTCAAAAGTATCAATTCTTCAGCGCTCAGCTTTCTTTCTAGTCCAACTCTCACATCCACACATGACTACTGGAAAAACCATAGTCTTGACTAGGTGGACATTTGCTGGCAAAGTAATGTCTCTTTATGCACTCTAACGGCTTACAAAAATGAATATGACATGCAGCAACATCTCCATGAGGAGATCACAATCTAGAATGGCTTCACACTGTATTAATTTAATTAAACTGGGCCTTCCCAGAATTCTCCTCTCTATGTGAAGCCACATTCAGAAAGTAGCACAAGGAAAAAAAAAAATGAGTGCACTTTGGAATGTAGAAGTGAAACCACAGTTATTATTTTCCACATGTTGGTTTTAGGTGACAAAAACCACTGCAACACTTATATTTTGTTGCCAATATGCTGACTTAATTGCTAGCATGGGACAAATCCAGTGCCTTTATTTTGTGCTAAAATTGCAGCTGCTCTACCTCCTGCTGGATTTCTTGATATTTTTTCAAATCTTAGGCAGGGTAAACTTTCAGCCTTGTGACAAAGGATGTCAGTTTTGTCTTCAGGTCACCCACGTTGTTGAGGCTGGAGGCAGTGACAGATGTAGGTTCCCGTCTGTTCTCATGGACTCCAGTTTTCGTTACGGGGTTCGGCTTGTAATTTTACTTCCACCTTTTTCCCTAACTACTGGCCTTGCTGACCTTCACTGACTTTAGCTCTCGCTGCCAGACATCAAGGCAACTGTCTTCCTTACACTTCATTTCCACTTCCCACAATTGCCTATGACTTAATCCTTAAATTGTATCCTTTTTTTCACATTACTCATAGCAGGGCTGCTTCCCTGAAAGCACCCATATGAATAAAAGCAGAGAATGATAACTTAATTATCAGATTTATAATACAGAATAATATGTATTATCATGGGAAGGAAAGAGTAACTAGGGAATGAATACAGCTTTCACAGAAGTGACTTTTTACCTGGGTCATTGCATTAACAAATATATTTTCACAAGGCAGAAAAGACAATACTGACGCTCTAGGTAGAGCAAAGAGTACTGCATACATGACTTTGAAGTAACTCAGTCTGGAAAACATCACTCTATGCACAGCAGTTGGTGATTTCCTTAAATCACATGCTTTGGTTGTCATTAGGCTTTCTCTACTTACCTTGTTCATGACCTTCCTATCCGGTCAGGAAAACTGGATTCATGACACCTTAGTCACAGCCCCTCCTCCTGAGTTTTATTATTTTTTTTCCAGAAATCTCTAAGGAAGGCTGCTATTTATTTTCAGCCATGGCAAGGTCAGGATGGAGAGTCTTAATAACTTCCTCATAACCACTGAGCTGGCTCTCCATGGCTCTGCTTCATTCCCAGAACTTCAGGCACACCCATGAACAAATGTGTGTATCTTTAAAAAGCGTTTTCTCAAAGGGAACATCAATCATTTCTCAAGCCAAATATAGATCCTTGCTGTTACGGGAAGATTTATACATGAAAATGCAATCCCTGAGCTAGACTCTGTTACGTTACAACTAAGCCCTTAGAAACTGAGCACCAAATGCAATTTCCATGAGCCTCAGTTTCCCTAAGTATAAAATAGAGTTGTTCCTCAATATCCAACTGTTTCCAGGACCCCTGAGGATACTCACATATGTGGATGCTCAAGTCTCTTATATAAAACGGCATAGTAGAGTTGGCACTCCCTGTCTGTGGGGCACCCATCTGTGGATATGGAGGGTCAACTGTAAACAATGGCATCTTTAAGCTGTAGGATTGAGGTTGCCTTTGGTGGTGTTACTTGAATGATGAATACAGTGTATCATTTTGTTCAATGCCAGCATTTGTTTCCATCCATTTTAGTGTTATAGAGAAGGAAATAGCAACCCACTCCAGTATTCTTGTCTGGGAAATCCCATGGACAGAGGAGCCTGGTGGGCTATAGTCCATGGGGTCCCAAGAATTGGACATGACTTAATGATTAAGTACGCACATGAGCTTTCCCATACACCTACTGGGACTAAATCACCACCACATTTTAGTGTTAGAAAATAAGGAGACTTGGCAGTCAGCATTCCACTCTATTTTCTTGCAGGGGTTGTTGAAGACTAGAAATAAGGTATGTACTGTACCTCAAGTAGTGTCTGGTACATTACAGGTGTGCTTACTAAGGATTTAATAGGGTGCAATTAAGGTTGGATTATGTTAAGATAGTAGAAGGTGTAAATCCTGGAGACCCAGGGATAGTTGTCCTGCCTTAGTTAGCTGCTTCTCTTTGGTAGGTCATCAGGATATTATAAAGGCAAATAAAAGTCAGGACTGTTACTATTTAGTCGCTAATTCATGTACAGTTCTTTGCATCCCCATGGCTTTTAGGCCACTAGGCGCCTCTGTCTATGGGATTTCTCAGGGAAAAATATTGCAGAGGATTACCATTTCCTTCTCCAGAGGATCTTCCCAATCCAGGGATTGAACTTGGGTCTCCTGCATTGCAGACAGATTCTTTACTCACTGAGCCATAGGGAAACCCTAATCTTTTCAAGTTAAAAAAACAAAACAAAACAAAAAAACTAGTCTTTTCTAGTTTAAAACTAGAGAGCTTTTTCCTCCCTGAAATTCAAATCTATGTCTTAAACTCACCATTCAAATTATGGTAAAAAGTTTTGCTGAGCAGTTGTTGTTCAGTCGCTAAGTCGTGTCTGACTTTTTGAGACCTCGTGGACTGCAGCACGCCAAGCTTCCCTGTCCTTCACCATCTCCTGGAGTTTGCTGAGCAGAGAAAGGAAGAAACGAATACAGAGAAGGAGGCAGCCTGAGAAAGTGTATTTGTAGCAGTGTTCAGATCCGGACTTGTCTGTGCCTTCCCATTTCACAAGTAGCAACCTGCATGCAGTATTTACCTTCAAGAACAGAGAAGTCATAAAGCAAGAAATACTTAACATGGCTAGAACCTTTATATTATTATTTCTCTGCCCACAGGGAAACAAAATTTCAAGGAAATACCATGCTTACATGTTTTCTAACTTATATCTGCCTTAAAGCTATACCCTTTGGAATATCAGATTCATTCAGAGATTTTAATTTTAAGAAACTTCCACCCACAGGCTCCAGATGAATAGTAGAATTTATGCATTTATACATAACTTATCAATAATAATCTCATAAGCAGTTTTATCTGCTCTTTTGTGTGTGTGAAACAGACTAAGGCAGTTTGCTGTTAATCTCATTTCTGATAACTGTGTGACCTTGAACATTGCTTCTTTGTGATACACAGTTTTCACATCTTTAATAGAGAAGGTGGACCAGATAATTTGTTAAGACCCTCTCAGCTTCAACATCATAGTAGATAGTCTCATTATCTATGTGTCTTTAAACTGCTTAAGGAAAAATTTAAAGGGCAAAGTTTTATTCTTCAGGAAATGATTTTGCATCCCACTTTTTAGTTAAAAAAAGTCTCTGCTGCATGAATTTAACAGACACAAAATCTTGGTGATTTTGCTAAAGCTAAAAATAGAGTCTCTGACAAAAAAAGGAGAGTCACGTTGTTTATATATAGGAAGCCTTCAACTCCAGGGCTTGTTCGGTCAGAAAGAACAGCTTAAACTGAGAGGCAGAATCAAAATAAACCTATTTAACTGGTTTGGCAGGAGTCCAGTGCAAGATTGAGAGCTCTTGAGTCAGCTAAAAGAATGGTGCAGAGATAAAGAATTAAGAATTACCTAATGTGCTGTGAGCAGGGTGATGCGTCTGCTTAAATAATGACCCATTTCATAGGAGAAGAGAGTGAGGCTTAGAGGAGATCTCTGTCTGGCCCACAAGTCACAGACAGAGGGGGAGACTGGCATCAGAATCTGTCAATACTTGTTCTGTTTCTTTCCTTCTCCCCTGCTTCTTGCAGTCATTCTGAGGCAATCACAAAGCTTTCTGTTTATGCAAACACTTCCTTTTACTCAATTGATAGTAATCATAAATGTGGGACTGAGATTTGAGGAGCCATAAATGCAGAAGGAGTCTGGGAGAGAGGCACCACGTTGATCAATGAATCAATTAATAAAAGAATGTGTTCAGCAGAGACTATACACAGGATACTCTGAAATGGACTTAGGAGAAACACAGAACTTGGTTTGAAAATACTTCACTCCTGTAAGATCATAGTTAATTAAATATCAGAACTGAACAGTGACCAGAGAAATAGGTAACATTCATTTCTTTAACATTTACCAAATATACTGGTATTTATTTCTGGGGAGTGGTATTTCATGAGTTTGTTTGTTTGTTGCTTTTTTAAATTTGTAAGGCAATAATGAAATGCAAAATTTCCAAAGATCAATTTATTCAAACTTCAGGACATAAAGGCATGACCCGTTTATTTATTGGGATTTATTTGGTAGTATTTTTTAACCTACTTTGTTTTCTTAGAGCAATTTTAAGTTTACAGAACAATTGAATGGAAAATACAAAGATTTGTCATATACCTCCTTATGACTACCACTCCCCAAATTTTCCTAATAATATATAATGTTTTGCAATGGTGTGGAACATTTGTTACAATTGGTGAGCCAGTACCGAAGTGTTATTATTAGCTGAAGACCTTTGTTGACATTAGGGTTCACTCCTTGTGTTATACATTCCATGAAGTGAAGTGAAGTCGCTCAGCCGTGTCTGACTCTCTGCTACCCCATGGACAGTAGCCTACCAGGCTCCGCCTTCCATGGGATTTTCCAGGCAAGAATACTGGAGTGGGCTGCCATTTCTTTCTCCAGGGGATCTTCCCAACCCAGGGACCGAACCTGGGTCTCCTGCATTGCAGACAGATGCTTTACCGTCTGAGCCACCAGGGAAGCCCTATATATTTCATCGGTTTTGATAAATACACATTGGTATATATTTACCACTATACTATCGTATAAGATAGTTTCACTGCCATAAAAAGCCCTGTGTTCCACCTATTGATCCATCCTACCTTCTCCCCATACCAGACCCTACCGACCACTTTTTACTGTCACTTTAATTTTGCCTTTTCCAAAACTTATATAAACTGTGATATATAAATTGATATAAGTGTAATCACACAGTATGGAGCCTTTGTCAGATTGGCTTCTTTCACTTAGCAACAGGCCCTTGTTTCCTTTGGGTCTTTTCATGGCTTGAGAGCTTATTGCTTTTTATTTCTGAATAATATCCCATGATCTGGATGTACCACAGTTTATCTATCCACCTGTTGAACCACATCTTAGTTGCTTCCAAGTTTTGACAATTATGAACTAAGCTGCTGCAAACATGTGTATGCAGGCTTTTGTGTGGACACAAAACTTCAGTTCATTTGGGTAAGTACCATGAAGCACAGTTACAGAATTGTTTAGTAAGACTATACTTAGTTTTTTAAAAAAATCTCCAAACCATCTTCCAAAGTGGCTGTACCATTTTGTATTCTTGTTGCTGTTTAGTCGTTAACTCATGCCTGACTCTTTGTGACCCCATCGACTGTAGCCCGCCAGGTCCCTCTGTCCATGAAATTTCCCATGCAAGAATACTGGAGTGCATTGCCATTTCCTTCTCCAGGGTATCTTCCTGACCCAGGAACAGAACCCATGTCTCCAATCAGCAGGTGGATTCTTTACCACTGAGCCATCAGTGAAGCCTGTTTTGTATTCTTACCCAGAGTGCATGAAAGCTCCTTTTACACCAGATTCTTGCCAGCATTTTGTGCTGCCAATGTTTTGGATTTTAGCCCTTCTGATGGATGTGTAGTGCTATGTTATTGTTTTAATTTGCAACTTCCTGAAGACATTTGATGCTGAACATATTTTCATGTGCTTTTTTCCATCTGTATATCTTTTTTAGTGAGGCTTCCAGATCTTTTCCCTATTTTAATGGGTTGTCTGTTTTCTTATTGTTGGATTTTAAGAGTTCTTTGTATAGTATGGATGTAGTCCTTTATAAAATATGTGTTTCAAATATGCTTCCTCAATTTGTAGATCATCTTTTCATTCTCTTAAAAGTATCTTTGACAGAATTAGATGATCTACAAACTGAGGAAGCATCTTTGAAACACATATTTTATAAAGGACTGGAGATCCAACCAGTCCATCCTAAAGGAGATCAGTCCTGGGTGTTCATTGGAAGGACTGATGTTGAAGCTGAAGCTCCAATACTTTGGCCACCTGAAGCAAAGAGTTGACTCATTTGAAAAGACCCTGAAGATGGGAAAGATCGAGGGCAGGAGGAGAAGGGGATGACAGAGGATGAGATGGTTGGATGGGATCACCAACTCAATGGTCATGAGTTTGAGTAAACTCCGGGAGTTGGTGATGGACAGGGAGGCCTCGGGTGCTGCAGTTCATGGGGTCTCAATGAGTCAGACACAACTGAGGGACTGAACTAACTAACTAACTAAGGTTAATTAAATCACTGGCTCATGGTTTTGATATTGTAACTAAAATATCATCTCCAAACCCAAGTTTCTCTACATTTGTCCTATGCTATCTTCTAGGAGCTCTATAGTTTTGCATTTTATATTTTTGTGTATGACCCATTTTGAATTAAGTTTGTATCTAGATTCATTGCTTGGTATCAGTTCAATTCAGTCATTGAGTCATGTCCAACTTTTTGTGACCCCATGGACTGAAGCCACCGGGCTTCCCTGTCCATCACCAACTCCCAGAGTTTGCTCAAACTCACGTCCATCAAGCCAGTGATGCCATCCAACCATCTCATCCTCTGTCATCCCCTTCTCCTCCTGACTTCAAACTTTCCCAGCCTGAGAGTCTTTTCCAATAAATCAGTTCTTTGCATCAGGTGGCCAAAGTGTTGGATGTATATATTTAAAGTATTGCTTGGTATATAGATGCCCAGTTGTTCTGGTGCCATGTTTCATAAAGACCATCCTTTCTCTATTAAATAGCCTTTGCTCCTGTGTCAGTGAACAGTTGACTATACTTGTCTGGATCTGTTTTGAGGTTTTTATTTTGTTTCATTGATTTATTCATCTATTCTTTTGCCAGTGTCACACTGCCTTGATCACTATAGCTTTATAGGGAGTCTTGAAGTTGGGTGATGTCAGTGTTACAACTTTGTTCTTCTCCTTCAATGTTGTGCTGGCTATTCTGGGTCTTTTGCTTCTCTATATAAACTTAAAAATCAGCTTATTGATATCTACAAGGTAACTTGCTGTTTTTTTTTAATTGACATTATGTTGAATTTATAGATCAAGTTGGGGGAAATGAACATTTTGAAAATATTGAGTCTTCCAATCCATATATATGGATTATCTCTCCATATAGTTAGATCTTTCTTGACATGATTTATTTCTCAGATCTAAAGATGAATGTTGCATCTATAGATTGCATTTTAAATTTACAGAACACAAACACACATACATGATCCTTGTTGTAATTATTAAAAAGCCAAAGTAAATATACCACAAGATATAAGTTCTAATTAAACAGCCATAGAGTATAATGGATATACTATAGAGTATAATATATTTTATATATATATATATATATATATATATATATAGTAATACTTAGATATAATAAAAATGAGTCAGACCAAATTCTGTGAGGAGCTAATGGAAGTGACACTAGCTTCTGCAAGATGAAGGTGTATGAGAATTTCATTAACTAGAAAATTATCAGAGGACTTTTATAGACCAAGTATGTGTGTGTGTGTGTGTGTGTCCAGGATGAAATGCTATTCAAAGGCATTCTGGAGACATGAGGGATTGGGGTCGGTTATAGATTAGAGATATCACTTTTGTTGAAGGGGTGTCTTTAATCTAAAGGAAGGAAAGTCTCCAGCAATGGAAACACAAGGTAACTGGTGAGGCAGAGTTAAGGAAGTGTCAGATTTGCACAAGGACTGGTAAGATGAGTTTGCTGTCGTGAAGGAAGGCAATCATTGGCAAGGCAAAATAAAAAATTTAAAAAAAGTATGAGAGGATACCCTCTGCTTTGGAAGCAATAGCTCTATTCTTGACCCATGTTTGCATTGCTGTCCCTCCGTAAATATCTCACAAGGCTCACCCTCGGATAATTCACTATGCTACTCATTCATCCAATCACTCTGTGACTGATACCATACTCTTTCTAGATGCTGGAGCATACAGATGTGAACAAATCTATGAAAGTGTCTCCATAAAGTATCCAAGCACTATATATTGCTCCCTTTGTCAACCATCTGCCTCAAATTACCTGACTCCACACTGTAGGTCTCTTTAAATGCTTTGGCCTTATTATTCATTTCAATATGCAATTCATATTTCATTTTTTGTTTGTTGATCTATACCCCATCCTTGCTCTTTATTAAAAGAGTCTGCTTTTCCTTAAAAAATATATTTTTTAGTTATTTATTTAATTATTGAGTTGCTTCAGGTCTTATTTGCAGCATGTGGAATCTGGGATTGAACCTATGTCTCTGGCATTGGAAGGTGTATTCTCAACCACTGGACCACCAGGGAAGTCCCCACAACTCAACTCTTGTTTCAGTGTTTTGATTCAAGAACATATGAAACATTCTTTTCCATCCTTAGCACCATCAAATGCTAAGTACTGAGGTTCCATTCCTCATGCCTTAGGTCACCTCCCAATTTCCCAAATAAACTCTTTCACTCAGAGTCTCCTATCTGGAGCCACTTCTGGGTGAACTCAGTGTAAAACCCATCTCTCTGGTGACCCCAGAAAGCACTAGTAGAAGAGAGGACAGGTGAATAAAGCAGGCAGGGAAGCAAATGGATCTCTTTGGGAAGAGAGGTGTGTTTTCTTCCCAGGGGACCTGAGACACACCTCCCCACTGTGGACAACCTGGGCTCAGCTTTGCCATGGGACCCTAGAAATAAATTCAGGAGAAGAGAGATTGCAGAAGGCCTTTGAAGCTACAGGTATCTCTATCTTTAAGGGTGAATCGCTCATGGTATCTCGTGTTATGATTTTTCATTGCTTTTCTCTGGGGTTAATATACTGTTGACAACATTGAATCTTGCCTCAATTCTATCAAAGGAAATAAAACCTAAAAAAAATGAAAATACTTGAAGATTTTCCTAAGATCAGAAATCAAAGAGTTAAAGGCTAATGTTGTCTTCAGGAGCCTCCAGGCTATGACCCTGAGTCAGACTGAAGTGACAGAACAGATCTTGAGTGAAAGGACCCAGGTGACAGAAACTACAGGAAGACTGGACTTGCCACTGTCCTCCTACCTGCTCCTGTTCAAAGCTGAGAGCATCTGGAAGAGATCTAATAATGGGATTGTCGACATATCTTTATCCATGATGTTGTCATGAGAAACCACTACTCCTCCACCAGAATGTGGCCTCTAGCTTCCGTGATCTGCAGTATACACTTTCTATAGTTATTCTATTTGTGAGTTTTCTCAGGGGAATAGTGACTGGACCATGGGAGGCAGCTGGGGGGTGGGAGGTGCTATCAGGCATGATATTAAAATCAGCTATCATCTCAACCTGGACAATTAGTGATACATAGAAGTCCAGGTTGTCAGAGCGTCTAAAAATCGGTCCATAAGTAAGAAGGCCTTTGTGTCTGGGTTGAGGTTAAGGTAGACATTGAACACTTGGAAAGCAAGCTAGCAGTGACTTGAAAAGAAGGGCCTGAACCTAGTTACTCCTAAGAAGGGGCAATAATATTAGTACTTACCCCCATATGAGAAGGATACAAGCAGCATAAGTGACTCCCGTCACAATCAGGATAGATTCAATAATTATGGGGTAAGGAGATCAAGGGGTGAAGAGAATCTGTAAGATCATCCAGGAGCAGCACTGGAGTGAGCTGACGTGAGCTGCACAGTGCAGGGGTACCAAGTGTTAATTGTCTCTATTAACTCTCAGCATTATTTCCAGAAGGCAGTGTGACAACAACCTTTGAGCATGCGTGCCAAACCTTCTCAGGAAGGAATTTTAATTCAGGCTGTGTGTAACCAGAAAACATTTTTTAACTTCTCTGTACCTGAATTTCTGAAGGTACAAAAGAGTATCTCAGCTTGTGACACATCCATGACAGAAATTCAAATGAGATATTGAACAACCTGATTAAACATGGACCAGAGACCTTAATAGTTACCTCACCAAATGGGAAA
>NW_011494951.1:5461264-5463243 GCF_000754665.1 Bison bison bison | reverse complement strand
CTACTACATATCTATTAGAATGGCTAAAACCTGGAACACTGACAATACCAAATGCTGATGTTGAGCAACTGGAACTTTCATATGTTGTTTGTGGGAATACAAAGTGCTACAGACGCTTTGGAAGATAATATGGTAATTAATCGGAGAAGGCAGTGGCACCTCACTCCAGTACTCTTGCCTGGAAAATTCCATGGACGTAGGAGCCTGGTGGGCTGCAGTCCGTGGGGTCGCTAGGAGTCGAACACGACTGAGTGACTTCACTTACACTTTTCACTTTCATGCATTGGAGAAGGAAATGGCAACCCACTCCAGTGTTCTTGCCTGGAGAATCCCAGGGATGGGGGAGCCTGGTGGGCTGCCATCTACGGGGTCACACAGAGTCGGACATGACTGAAGTGACTTAGTAGCAGCAGCAGCAGCATGGTGATTAATTACAGAGCTAAAACAAAACACAGTTTTCCCATGTAATCCAGCAACCATGCTCCTGGCATTTACACAAAGGAGCTAAAATCTTACACCCACAAAAAACTTCACACAGATGTTTATAGCAGTTTTACTCATAATTACTAAAATTTGGAAGTAAATAAGATGCCCTTCAAGGAAATCATAAAGATTAGAGCAGAAATAAATGAGAGACAAAGAAAACAATTGTGAAGATCAATGAAACTAAAAGCTGATTCTTTGAAAATATTAACAAAGTTGACAAACCCTTAGCCAGACTCACCAAGAAAGAAAAAAAAAAAGTGAGAAGACTCAAATCAATCAAATTAGACACGGGAAAGGAAAAGCTACAACTGACTCCACAAAAACAGTAAGGATCACAAAAGACTACTATGAACAACTGTATGCCAATAAAATGGACAATCTGGAAGAAATGGATAGATTCTTAGAAAGGTACAGTCTCCCTAGACTGAACCGGAAAGAAACAGAAAATATGAACACATCAATCACAAGCACTGAAACTGAAATGATGGTTGAAAACCTCACAACAAATAAAAGTCCAGGACCTGATGGCTTCACAGGCGAGTTTTATAAAGCATTCAGAGAAGTTAACACCTATCCTTCCAAAACTGTCCCAAAAGAATTGCAGAGGAAGGAAAATTTCCAAACTCATTTTATGAAGCCACCATCACTCTGATACCA
Organism: Bison bison bison; assembly: GCF_000754665.1. Classification (NCBI taxonomy): domain Eukaryota; kingdom Metazoa; phylum Chordata; class Mammalia; order Artiodactyla; family Bovidae; genus Bison; species Bison bison. The sequence continues at coordinate 5,462,100 of NW_011494951.1, read as the reverse complement.
AAACCAGACAAAATTATTAAGAAAAAAAAAAAGAAAGAAAGAAATTACAGGCTAAGTATAAACATAAATGCAAAAATCCTCAACAAAATACTAGCAATCTATGTCCAACAATACACTAAAAAGATCATGCACCATGATCAAGTCAGGTTTATCCCAGACATGCAACAATATTTCAGCATCCGCAAATGTCCTTCAGTAGTGAACGGATAAAGAGACTTTGGTACATCCAGACCTGGGATACCATTCAGAAATAAAAAGAAACTAGCTATCGAGACGGCTCTTTGGAACCCCATGGACTGGAGTCTGCCAGGCTCCTCTGTCCATAGGGATTCTCCAGGCAAGAATTTTGGACTGGGTTGCCATACCTTCTTCCAGGGGAATCTTCCCAACCCAGGGGTAGAACACAGGACTGCCACATTGCAGGTGGATTCTTTATCAACTGAGCCAGGAGGGAAGCCCAAAAAGATATGGAGGAATCTTAAATACATAACTAAGAAAAGAAGCCAATCTAAGAACACTCCATACTGTATGATTCCAACTATATGACATTCCAGAAAAGGTAAAACTTAGGAGCCAATAAAAGATCAGTGGCTGCCAGGTTGAGGGACAAATAAGTGAATAAGCAGAGTACAAAGGATGTTTAAGGCAGTGAAACTACTCTGCATGATGCTCTAATGATGGATATTTGTCACTATACATTTGAAAAAAGTCATAAAATGTACAGCACCAAGAATGAGCCTCAAGGAAAACTATGGGCATTGGGTAGTTCTTATGTGTCAATGTAGGTTCATCCTTGATTAAAAAAAAAAAAAAATGAAGTGACACTCTGGTAAGAG
>NW_011494951.1:5434674-5461164 GCF_000754665.1 Bison bison bison | reverse complement strand
TTGATAATGGGGATGGCTACTCATGTATTGGAGAAGGCAATGACAACCCACTCCAGTATACTTGCCGGGAGAATCCCATGGACGGAGGAGCCTGGTGGGCTACAGTCCACGGGGTCGCAAAGAGTTGGACATGACTGAGCAACTTCACTTTCACTTATTCATGTATGGAGGCAGGGGATTTATGGGAAATCTCTGTACCTTCCTCTCAGTTTTATTATAAACTTAAAACTATTTTAGAATAAAGTTTTATTTTTTAACTTGTCTTTTATCTATTTATTTTAATTTTTTTTTTTTTTTTACTTTACAATATTGTATTGGTTTTGCCATGCATTGACTTGAATCTGCCACGGGTGTTTTAAAAATGTCCCCAAAATGCCATGTATAGCACATTCACGAATCACTGCAGACAATAAGTAGAAGCTCCCTCACCATCATACACAGTAGTCATTCTAGTAAAAATGAATAAAATCTCTCTTTAACAATTTGATTAAAATGTTCCTTTCGGGAGGGGGGCGGAACTTACCTGTGGCGCAGTGAATAAGAATCCACCTGCCAATCCAGGGCTCAAGGGTTGGTCCCTGATATGGGAAGATTCCGCATGCCATGAAGCAGCTTAGCCCATGTGCCACAACTACTGAAGCCCAAACACCCAGTCTGTGGACCACAGCAAAAGAATCCACTGCAGCGAGAAGCCTGTTCACCACATGAGGAGTAGTGATCGTCGCAACTAGAGAAAGCCCAAGCACAGCAACAAAGACCCAATGCAACCAAAAAAAAAAAAAAACTGATTAATTTCAAAAATCTTTTTTAAAAAGTGCTAAAAAAAGCTTTTTTTAAAGATTCATTTTTTTGTTGTTGCCTATACACCAAGTATCCTCATTAAATGCTTAAAAGGAAGAAGGAACACTTGGATTGTGCAAACAGCCATTATTTTGCTCAGAATTTATTAATGCACACAGGTAACTGCTTATTCTTGTAGAAAAACTTTATTCTGTCAGAGAAACAGAAGGCTCAATTCAAGGAAGAATGTCTCATTCAAAAAGAAAAAAAGTGACTAATTTGACATTTTAGGAATGGACAGAGTTTGCCTGTAGTGCCACAGATTTATATTTAAAGTTGCTAAAGGAATAAACCTGCAGTTTACAGATGGTGTCAGTGGAGATACTTGACGAAGGATAAGATGTCCTTTGAGAACGCCGAATTCTGGGTGATGTAGTCCATCCCTCTGCAGACTTGACCCCTAATGAGGCACAGATGACATTCCTTTTCTCCTTGCTGCTCCTGAGGCTTATGTCAACCCAGATAGCTGGTTGAAATTCCTCATTATATTTCCTAATTTTAATAAGAATGCATCCAGCCCAATTCCTGTGAGCACTTAAATTCACTGCATTCTGGAAGAAATTAGGAGAAGTCAATCTTTCTATATTCATTGCCCTGAAAATGAAACATGCAGCTAGAAGCAGTATATTTTTTTTTCTGGCAGAAAATAATTTTATGAATACAACTCAGTCTACATTACAGAAAGAAAGAGGATCTATAATTAGTTTTCCAGTGCTATTGTTGTTACTGAGAATATAGGTTTCCCCCTTTAAAAAAAAGCAATTACGAAAATAATTGTGTTGAGAAATGAAGTTGCCTGTTGCAGGTAAGGTGGTCCCTCTTTCACTGAATGCCAATCACTTGATTTGCTCTTTTGCTGGAAAGAGTCAAAGAAAAAGAGAGAGAGAGAGAAAATAAAGAAAAAAAGAAAAAGAAAGACAAAGCTGTTTTATGATACTGTAGTGGTTGCTTTAGGGAAAGGCCTTCAGGAAGGCTCTCAATTGAAGTTCACTGAAAGTTTAATTGAAGTTATTAAATGCCTGCTTTTGGACAAAAAGACTGAGCAGTAGTTTTTGAGTTGTGGGCATGGGCAAAATTTTTTCTCTTGCTGTTACTAGTTGTACCATCGTTGTTGCCATCCTCCTCAAGAAAGAGTACAGGGATGCTGCTTTGATAACGAGGTCAGATTTTTGTTTGTTTTGATTATGTGTTTTGATGAAACATACGAAGAAAATATTAACTGGCCAAATTTTATCAAAATTCATGAAAATATATACATCCATGTCTATATGTATGTGGGTGTATGTGTGTGTTTGTATGTATATGTGTATAACAGCTATTAGAGGAATTACTAAATTTTATATTCTTCAAACTGAGGCAAAGGTATCATCTTCACTTTGAGGTTGTTTACTGGGAAGCCAAAACCTTGTTCTTCTTCCACAAATCATTCTTTAGGTAGGAGACATTTTGTAACTTCAAATTCTTGAACTACTAAAGCGTATTTCACTATCAGACCATGCTAAGCCTTCGCAGTCACAGAGTTCCCGAATATCTATTTGTGTATGAATAATTCAATGTACTTTGAAGAAATGCTCATGAATGGTTAATGAACAAGAAAATATTTGCACGGGGTAGATCTGAAAGATGGATTGAAGGGGGGATTATCTGTTCATTCACAGGCTTGAATCCAGTGATAACTCAGAAATCAATGAAAAGAAACTGATACATTGGATAGCTGGGAAGGAATCCTCTCCATCCACCTAGTTTGGTTTACGAGTGAAGAAAGTAAAGGTGTGTGATTAAACATGAACATGTGGGTTTTGAAGACTTTATACTCTCAAATTGTGGTGTTGGAGAAGACTCTTGAAAGTCCCTTGTACTGCAAGGAGATCCAGCCAGTCAAATCCTAAAGGAAATCAACTCTGAATATTCATTGGAAGGACTGATGCTAAAGCTGAAGCCCCAATATTTTGACCACCTGAAGCAAAGAGCTGTCTCATTGGAAAAGACCCTGGGAAAAAAGATGCTGGGAAAGATTGAAGGCAAAAGGAGAAGTGGGTGGCAGAGGATGAGACAGTGAGATAGCATCACAGACTCAATGAACAAACTCAGGGAGATAGTGAAGGATAGGAAGCCTGGGAGTGCTGCAGTCCATGGGGTCACAAAGAGTCAGACACCATTTAGTGACAGAACAACAACAAAAATATTTCCATGCCCAATTTTTCCTCTGTTATCAAGTCTCTGGATGAAAATTTTATCTTAAAGAAAACCAATATTAGAAATTCTACAGCAAAGATACTTGAACGAAAGTACTCTAGTCCAAGCACTGAAAATTGGATGTTTAAATTTATTTGGGAAAATCACTTTTTTTAATTTTCTTTTTGGTAAGTGCCATTAATCCAAGATCTAACTTCCATAGCACTAATGGTCACTGTGTCTGGCAGGCTGTTTGTGTTTAAAGATGTTTATGCAGCTGAACTTGGCGTTAAAAATTAGTGATACACCCCTTTTTCTTCATTCCCCCACCTCCACCCCGTTTAACTCCAGTCCAAGACTGACCGAGCTCATAAATCCAGGGCTCTACAGTTTCCCACTGAAACACACTGACTTCCGTAAATACTCTTTAAGGACTGAGCTGAGGCTGAAACTCCAATACTTTGGCCACCTCATGCAAAGAGTCAACTCATTGAAAAAGACCCTGATGCTGGGAAGGATTGGGGGGAGAAGGAGAAGGGGACAACAGAGGATGAGATGGCTGGATGGCATCACCGACTTGATGCATATGAGTTTGGGTGAACTCCGGGAGTTGGTGATGGACAGGGAGGCCTGGCGTGCTGCATATCATGGGGTCGCAAAGAGTCAGACATGACTGAGCGACTGAACTGAACTGAACTGAACTTATAAGCTTACAGTGCTTTTTCACATGCATTGTCTAATTTCATGCTCTACTAACATGAAAGAAAGTAAAGTCGTTCAGTCGTGTCCGACTCTTTGTGACCCCATGGACTGTAGCCTAGCAGGCTTCTCTGTCCATGTGATTTTCCAGGCAAGAGTACTAAAGTGGGTTGCCATTTCCTTCTCCAGAGGATCTTCCTGACCCAGGGATTGAACCCAGGTCTCCCACATTGCAGGCAGACGCTTTACCATCTGAGCCACCAGGGAAGCCCAAGTAGCATGATGTACATATTAACTTAGCATTATTTTTAGATTAAATATATTAAGTTTAGACAAATTTGCCCAGTCTTTAATTGGTAAAGCTCAATTTGAAACCAGTATCTTTGATTCTAAATCAGTTTATATAAAAAAATTCTCAGATTCAGTTATCTAGTGAGTAAGAAGATGAAATGTATACCCATTTTCTGGTATCATTTAGAAGATATATCATAGATGGGCGTGTGTGTGCGTGTGTGTGTGTGTTTATTTTTCTAATAGCAATGAGAATCTGCTTAATAAGTAGTTACATATACCAGAATTCCAGAATAATCAAGAAAGGATCTCAATTAAAATATGTATATATCTTATTTAGAGGCTATGACTTAAACTGTATTACCAGAGAATTAGAGAAGGTATTAACTCCAATCCTAAGGCCATGCCCACCTAAATGAGTATGTCACTTTAACCACAGGATCACAGTAAGAGGAACAGCAGAGAGATTTTGAATCCAATTGTGATATCCATCAAGCAATGGGACAGAGGGGTGGGATATTTGACATGACTCAGGAAACAAGGTTTATGAATGATGAGGTGAGATTTTCCATGAGCACTAAGTCCTAAAAGTGTTCTTTTTCCACCTGAAGGCAACAGGGTTTGTAACAATCCCCATAGGAGACACCTTGCAGAAAGTAATCATGGGATTTTTGCAGAAGGCATGCTCATGTGAAAGGATTGTCACAACTTCTTTATTTTCAGGATGTGTGAAATAGCAAGTAAAACATAAACAGCGAATCATAATTGTGATAGATTGCAAAATGGCTGCAAAATCTTTCTGTGCCTGAATGCACTCCGCTTTGCTCTGTGACAGACTCCTTTTCTTCATCATGTGAAACTGAGTTGGCCATGTGACTTGCTTTGGCAAATGGGGTATTAGCAAATACCTCAATGAGCCATTTAAAAGCACTTGTGAGTAGGGCTTGCTCACTTGCTGTTCCTGGAATCCTAAGATTGCCATATGAAGGAGCCCAAGCTGGCCTGTGGGATCCAAGTGCCTTCTCCAAGCAAGGTATCCTACTGACAGCCAACTAGCTACCAGAAACACCAGTGAGACCATCCCAGGCACTGAAACCAGCTTGGCTCACAGCTGACCAATGATGCATGAAAAAGTCCAGCAGAGATCAAACCAGAAGAAACATCCATTCAGCCCACAAGATTGTAAGATTGATAACGTGACTCTCATTTCACCTTACTAGTGTTGAGGTGGTTGTAATGCAGCATTAGCTAACTGACACAACACTGAAAGAGCAACCCATGAAGACTGAGCCCGCAAAGCAGAATGTCTTGGTTATTTAAAAAATATCTCAGAGAAATCACAAGGAGAATGATTGGGAAAATATTGTATTTGATCCCTGACACACAGTAGCAATTGTGTCCTGCAGATTGCTTCTTATGGTGGGCAATATCTCCGTGAATGACAGAAACAGCTGACTACAACCCAAACTCTGCCTGATGGATAGAGAGGCTCTCTGACCTTGCTGTTTCAGTTTTTGGTTTTTTAATCTAAAGATGGAATTTAAAACTTTTTTTCTCATGACATCAATTATTCAATATGCCATCTGATGCATTGTAAGTGCTCAGTAAAATAGCGGTTTTAGTTTTGGTGGTGACAAAAATGCAGATAAAACCCACACACAAAGCATCCTTACATGAGATGGTCAAAGGCCACCACGGGATACAGCTGCACATTTGATGTGTTTGATCTGATAGGGGAAAGAGTTTGAGAAGGACCAGCCTGGGACAGCCTGGGGCTATGGAGCAAGAGATTGGGAATAATCAATAAACAAAATAAGGAAAGATGACTGACAATTTAATGAAGATGTTGCTGTTGCTGTTCAGTCACTCAACTGTGTCTGACTCTTTGCAACCCCGTGGACTGCAGCACCCTAGGTTTCCCTGATCTCCACTATCTCCTGCAATTTGCTGACTCACATCCATTGAGTCAATGATGCCTTTCAACCATCTCATCCTGTTATTAATATCAGAAATACACTGAAACAATATTCATGTTTTCAGAATGTGGAAACTTTCCTCCATGTAGGTATACAGATTTAAGACCACAGACACTATAAACATTTTTATACTAATATTTTTGCTAACAACTTTTCAAAGGACTCTCTTGTTTTCCATATAAATGTTTCCACTAAGATTTCATGTTAGGGAATTAATTTAATATAAAAATAATATTTATCAAAGAAATGAACCATTCATGAACAGATTCTGATGAGAAAACATTTCTCATTAGAAATTATTTCTAATGAGAAAACATTTCTTAACAATTAAATAAACAAGTAAATAAATACTGTATATTAAGCATTACTATGAGCAAAGCAAGTGGAGGTGACAAAATTCCAGCTGAGCTATTTAATATCCTAAAAGATGCTGCTGCTAAAATGCTGCATTCAACATGTCAGCAAATTTGGAAAACTCAGCAGTGGTCACAGGACTGGAAAAGGTCATTTTTCTTTCCAATCCCAAAGAAGGACAATGCCAAAAATGTCCAAACTACTGTATAATTGCACTCATTTCACATGCTAGTAAGGTTATGCTCAAAATCCTTCAAGCAAGGCTTCAGTGCTGCAGGAACTGAGAACTTTCAGAAGTACAAGCCAGATTTTTGAAAAGGCAGAGAAACCAGAGATCAAATTGCCTCTGTTGAATCATAGAAAAAGCAAGGGAATTCCAGAAAAAAAATCTACTTCTGCTTCCTTGGCTTTGCTAAAACCTTTGACTGTGTGAATCACAACAAAATGCAAAATTCTTAGAGAGATGGCAGTACCAGAGCACCTTACCTGTCTCATGAGTAACCTGTATATGGGTCTAGAAGCAACAGAATCTAACATGGAGCAACTGACTGGTTCAAAATTGGGAAAGGAGTAAGACAAGGCTGTACATTGTCACCCTACTTATTTAACATATATACAGAGTACATCATGGCAAATTCTGGGCTGGATGAATAACAAGTTGGAATTAAAATTACCAGCAGAAATATCAATAACCTCAGATATACCCATGACACGACTCTATTGGTAGAAAGTGAAGAGTACCTAAAGAGCTTCTTCATGAAGCTTAAAGAAGAGAGTGAAAAAGCTGGCTTGAAACTCAACACTCAAAAATCAAAAAAAATCCCAAGATCAGTTCAATCACTTCATGGTGAATATGATAGAAAGGGAAAAGTAGAAGCAGTGACAGATTTTATTTTCTTAGGGTCCAAAATCACTGCAGACCATGACTATAGCCATGAAATTAAAAGATGTTTGCTCCTTGGAAGGAAAACTATGGCAAAATTAGATAGTGTATAAAAAGCAGAGACATCACTTTGGCAACAAAGATCCATATAGTCAAAGGTATGGTTTTTCCAGTAGTCGTGTATGGATGTGAGAGTTGGACCATAAAAAAGCTGAGCATTGAAGAAGAACTGATGCTTTGAATTGTGATGCTGGAGAAGACTCTTGAGAGACTCTGACCCTAACCCTAACCCTAGTCCCAAGGAGACCCAACCAGTCAACCCTAAAGGAAATTAACCCTAAATGTTCATTGAGAGGACTAATGCTGAAGCTGAAGCTCCAATACCTTGGCCACCTGATACCTACAGCCAACTCATTGGAGAAGACCTTGATGCCAGGAAAGATTGAAGGCTAAAGGAGAAGGAGGTGCCAGAGGATGAGATGGTTAGATAGCATCACGGACTCAACAGACATGAATCTGAGCAAACTTAAGGAGACAGTGAAAGACATAGGAGCCTGAAATCCATTGGGTCACAAACAGTCAGATGCAACTTAGTGACTGAACAGCGACAACAGCATATTTTCTATCACGTGCATAGTTAAAGGTTAAAAAAATTAGCTATGAGACTTCCTTAAGAAAAAAAAAATTAATGTTATAGATATCTTCAGGTTTCCCAGGTCACACAGTTGGTAAAGAATCTGCTTGCCAACAAGGACACACAAGACACATGGGTTCCATCCCTGGATTGGGAAGATTCTCTGGAGTAGGAAATGGCAACTCATTTCAGTACTCTTACCTAGAAAATTCCATGGACAGAGGAGTCTTGAGGGGCAGCAGTCCATGTGGTCACTGAGTTAGCCTTGATTGACTGGGCCCAGGCTGGCTAGGTATCTCAAAAAGAAAACACACACACACACACACACACATAAGAAAGAAAAAAGAACTTTTTTTTGCTAATAAATAAATCTATATATACATATATAGATATAGATATATAAACATTATGATGAAAAAAGTCTTTTAAAAACCTGTTCAAATGAGTAAATTATACTGCAAGAAAATTTTGGAAATTCTTAGGCTCAAAATGAAGCCAGAATCTTGAATCCTGAGTGATTATCAAGGAAATTAGTAGCCACCCCAAACCATTATTTAATTGCTGGTAATTTTGAGACTCCTATTGAGTACAATATATACTTGGGAGAAAGGCAAGAATTTGGGACTGAAAAAAGTGAGCAACTCAAATAAAAAGGCTACACCAACCTAGGATTTATGGGCCACATCCTCAGTGTACTTAGAGATGAGAAAAAAATTCAACTTGAATGCAAATATGACTTGCCCTTGGAGTGAGTAAAAAAAAGAGAGAGAGAGAAAATAATTCTTTATCCCTCATGCAGTAAAAAACTTTTAAACTTGAAAAAGGGTATATAATATTATTATACCAGTAAGACTTCATAAATAACTACTATGAAACATAAAACAGTAAGAAAAAGACTGATGAATTTAATTGCATAAATTATTGATATGAATTTACTTTATCAAAATACACAATCACAAAACTAGTCAAAGAGAAGAAAAAAGACATGGGATGGTTACTTACCACACATACAATCATCATATAGAATTCCTAGAATCAGTAAGGAAAATAAAACAAGCTACCTGTTAGAAAAATGACCAAAGTCACTGTGCTAAAAATGAAAATACAGCAGACTGAAAAAAAAAAAAAAAAATAGAGCAAAGATGATCAACCTCATTAGTAGTCTGGGAAAAGAAGCTAAAATTCACGATGAGATACCATTGTATGCCTCTTAAATTTGCAAAACATTTAAAAGTCTGACAATTGCAAGTTTTGGCCTTGCTGTGGAACAATGGGAGCCCATATATCCTAGTGATATGAGTGTAAGTTGGTACAATTGCTTTGGAAAGCAATTCAGTATTATCTATAAAAGTTTAAGAGGCAAGTATATCATGACTCAGCATTTCACTCCTAGATAAGCTTTGCATGGCATGTCGAAAGCGATATATACAAGAATGCTGTCAACCACAAATTGGCATTTGCCATGGGCACTTCTATGGGGTCGCACAGAGTCAGACACGACTGAAGTGACTTAGCAGCAGCATGGGCACTTGCCATCCACCTTTATAAGAATTAAATCATGTACTGCTGCAGGTGCTGAACTTCACCCCTGCCTAAAAGGAATCCAGGGTGGGAAGCAGAAATGAGGCAGTCTTTGCCCTGGGAAAACTGGCGGGACAGGTCTTTAGGTAGATATTCTTAGGAGCTGATTTTATGAGCCCAATTCTTCTATCCCTCATATCTAGAAAAGCACTAAAATCCTTCATGGTGATGATTTTTTTCTCGTGACTAGCAGAAGTTTCATGAGACCAGCTGGAACTTTCTATTAAAAAATGTATTCTTGATTGCATGTACTCACCCTTTACCAAAATCACATAAATACTGTCCTTCTTCCCTATCTCTTTGGAGCAGTATTTCAGGACTATCTTGGGTGCTGTCTCCCTGGCTGCAGTCCTCATTTTGCCCCAAACAAAATAAAACACAACTCTCATTCAGAAAACTAAGATCATAGCATCAGGTCCCATCACTTCATGGCAAATAGATGGGGAGAGTGGAAACAGTGAAAAACTTTATTTTTTTGAGCTTCAAAATCACTGTGGATGGTGACCGCAGCCATGAAATTGAAAGATGGTTGCTCCTTGGAAGAAAAGTTATGATCAACCTAGACAGCATATTAAAAATCAGAGACATTACTTTGCCAACAAAGTTCCATCTAGTCAAAGCTATGGTTTTTCCAGTAGACATGTATAGATGTGAGAGTTGGACTGAAACCTGAGTGCTGAAGAATTGGTGCTTTTGAACTGTGATGTTGGAGAAGACTCTCGAGGGTCCCCTGGACTGAAAGGAGATCTAACCAGTCCTTCCTAAAGGAAATCAGTCCTGAATATGCTTTGGAAGGACTGATGCTGAAGCTGAAACTCCAATACTCTGGCGACCTGATGTGAAGAACTGACTCCTTGGAAAAGACCCTGATGCTGGGAAAGACTGAAGGCAGGAGGAGAAGGGGACGACAGAGGATGAGATGGCTGGATGGCATCACCGACTCAACAGACATGAGTTTGAGTAAACTCCAGGAGTTGGCGATGAACAGGGAGGCCTAAAGTGCTGTAGTCCATGGGGTCGCAAAGAATCAGACACGACTGAGTGACTGAACTGAAATGAACTCAACTCTCACTGTGCATTTTTTTAAGTCAACAATGCCCTTGTCTATATTGTTTGTAATAATAAATGCAATATGAAAACAGAACAAAAATTGTGGAATAGACACAAAAGGGTCTACATAGCAGAAAATAGCTAATTAGATTTATATCCATCCAGTGGATTAATCTCACAGACAAAATTATGAGTTAAAAAGGAAAGCTATAGAGTAAATTCTGGAGAAGGAAATGGCAAGCCACTCCAGTATTTTTGCCTTGAAAATCCCATGGACAGAGGAGTCTGGCAGGCTACAGTCCATGGGGTTGCAAGAGTCAGACATGACTTAGTGACTAAGCCACCACCAGCCATAGGGTAATTTCAGGACAATATTTAAAATTCTAAACAATATAAACCCCACTGTATTGTTTTAAAAACAGATAGAAAATGACAGCTCACACTGATGGATTATGCCTTTCTGAATAGGAAGGTTTTATTTCTTGAGAGGTGATAATACACACATATATTTACAATGTTGTCCCTCATAAAGGTTTCATACTTATGAAATATTGAATAATCAATTTTTTAAGCATGAACTTGAAAGGCACAGACCAGTCATAGCAAATTCATAACAGTTATTAAACCTAAGGAAGGGAAAAGAGACTGTATCTCTTTATGGGTATCAGGGAAAGAAATTTAAAAAAAAATTGAGGTATAATTGATATATTACATTCATTTCAGATGTACAACACAACAATTCAGTATTTGTATATATTGTGAAATACTCCTGACAGTAAGTCTAGTTAGTATCAGTCACCATATAGTTACAACCTGCTTTTCTTTCTTGGGATCCATGACTTTTCCTGTTGCTATTCATACTGGAATACAAGTGTCTTGCACTCATCTAAATTAGCCACCCAAGCATTGCGGTGTGGCCTTGCTTTAGTTCTCTCTGCAGTGCTTATTATTGTTACATTGATTTGTGTAAGTATTATCTCACCCTTCCTCTGGAAGGTAAAATCACATACACAACTCTGACAGTGCACCTGGGTTGTCTGTTTAAGAACTCCAAGTGTGTTTACTCACGTAAGACAGCCCTTAAAAGTATGGGCCTCTATTGTCCCCATTCAGTCACTTCAGTTTCTCAGGCATGTCTGACTCTTTGCAACCCCATGGACTGCAACACACCAGGCTTCCCTATCCCTCATCAACTCCTGGAGCTTGCTGAAACTCATGTCCATTGAGTCGGTGATGCCATCCAGCCATCTCATCCTCTGTCATCCCCTTCTCCTCCTGCCCCCAATGCTTCCCAGCATCGGAGTCTTTCCCAATGAGTCAGTTCTTTGCATCAGGTGGCCAAAGTATTGGAGTTTCAGCTTCAACATCAGTCCTTTCAATGAATATTTAGGACTGATCTCCTTTAGGATTCTTTTAGCACTTTCTTTTATTATCCCCATTATTCAGATTAAAAAAAAACAAAACTGAGGCACAAATAGACCAAGTTCCCTGCTGGAGGATGCCAGTGTGAGTGAGCACCACAGCCGAGACTGGCTCCAGGACCAGCTGGTGCCAGAATGTACCGCTTCACTGCTCCACTTCACTCATCCCTCTGTTCAAAAAGACCCAGCACTTGCGTTTTTCTCACTTTTCTCACTATCCCCACCGATTAGAACTGTATTTGGAATATGGTGCTACTTCAAAAAGTTTTGAGTAAATACACAAATGGATGCCCTTTAAAGGATATTTATGTTTGTGTTGCCTGTCGCATATGCACGCACACAACACAGAAAGCAGAATGCGATGTGACCCAAACGCCGAGCATCATCAATTTAGCCACTCTGAGCTTCAGTTACTTCATCTATGAAACAGGAATAATAGAACCTCTGACACGGAATGGTAAGGATCAAAATAACTTAACATGCAGAAATATTTAGAACAGGCTTGTGTTTATATATGAGTGTGTATGTGTTCTGTATATATGTATATAATAATATAATGTGTCTATATAATATACATGCATATAATATTTGATCATGGGCTTCCCTGGTGGGGATGGTAAAGAATCTGCCTGCCAATGCAGGAGATGTGGTTTTAATCTCTGGGTCAGGAGAATCCCCTAGAGAAGGGAATGGCAACCCACTCCAGTATTCTTGCCTAGAAAATTCCATGGACAGAGTAGCCTAGCAGGCAACAGTTTATGGGATCACAAAGAGTCCAACACGACTTAGCAAGTAAGCAATAACAATATTTGATTATACTTTGTATATATTGCTTCATTATATATTTTATATGTTATATAAATTTGTCAGCAAATGTTAGGAATGATAATGAAGAAAATAAATCTGGATGGTTGAAAAATGTTCTTTTTTTCCTTTGTACTTTTCTTTCTTCATCAAATTTCCAAATACATGAACATATTATCTAAATGTAATCATCTACTTATGGATCTTTATCTGTATGTAGCTTCTCTGGTGGCTCAGACAGTAAAGAATCTGCCTGTGATTCAGGAGACCCAGGTCCTATCCCTGGGTCAGGAAGATCCCCTGGAGAAGCAAAATGCCAACCTACTCCAGTATTCTTTCTTTTTTTTTTTTTTTGGCTTTCTTTTTTTTTAAATTTTATTTTATTTTTAAACTTTACATAATTGTATTAGTTTTGTCTTTCTTGCAGAATTCTATGGATGGAGAAACCTGATGTGCTACAGTTCATGGGATCGCAAAGAGTTGGAGTGACTGAATGACTAGCACTTTCACGTTTCGCCTAAACTGACTGGGTCCCTTTCACATTCTTATCACTTGACTCACTCTAACAGCCTGCAGAAAATCTGCATCTACTCAACAGAACTATTAACCTGAAGCCTGCCATGTGCCAAAATCCCTCTTCGCAGGTGAGGACCGAGGTGGAGACATATACCCAACCATCCAGGCACCCCCATTTTTCTGGAGTGGGAAGAAAGAATGGCAGACAGACCAGTACCACACAACATGCTGAGTTCTATGACAGAAAGAACATTGCAAAGACAGAGGGAGAGCCCTGAAACCAAGGGTGGTGCTGGAGTCCAGCCCCGGTGGATCCAGGGAATTCAAAGGGGAGACGGCTTCGGCGATCAGGAAACAACAGCTTATTTAAATGTTAATTAAAGATATGAAGAGTGGTTAAATAAGGATAGCTCAGTGAGGAAATTCAGTGGAGAAAAGAAGCTGAATAATTCAGCCAGAAGGTGAGAGAAAGAATGACATGGGGAGACCAAGCTTTGGTGAACAAGGCCCACACTTTATTTTCCAAAGTAGTTTTTATACCTTAAGTTATGCATAGAGGATAATGGGGGAAGGGGTAGAGTCATGCAGTAAGCCAGGCTTTCTTCCTGCAAACTTATCATATGCAAAAGTTTAGGTGATTTGCATCATCTTCTGGCCCAGAGGCCTGTTAACATTTTAAGACCCTTTCTTCAGAAAACTTATTTTTCTCTAAAGGTGATTAGTCAGGCGCCACCCTCCAAAAACATTAGATAAAGTTGCATTCCTACAGGGCAAAGGTGTGGGGGGCTATAACAAGAAAAAGAATTAACTCAAGGATCCAAGGTTACAAACATTAAAGCTACTACTTACATTTCTATACATCAATTATATCAATCAATACACTGCCAGGGACACAGTAGGTAAGGGATATGGAGACTTAGCAGCAAACATTGGCCCAACAAGTGAAAAACCCTTCATCAATACAATTTCTAATCAATCTTTTAACTGCTCAAAGGAATCTGTATTTAGACAGTTTAGAACATCTCATGCCTCTCACAGTTGGGAGTCTCTGAACAATCACATGTGGCTGGAAAAACCTATTCAGGCAGGCTAGAGGACTTCGAAAGGAGTTTTAACTGGAGCTGTAAGTTAACTCTTTTCTCAGAGAGAGGTAGTGGGGGACAGCCCCGCATAAAGTCAGAGGCGTAGGTGAGAGCACAAAGCAGAAAATAAGCAGACTCTGGTTTTGGGGGTAGATGCTCGAGAATTTCCAGGGGAACTCCTGAGGCTCGATCCCGCCTTTGCGTATGCCGAGCCTCCTTCCTCATGACCTTTGCCATGGGCAGAGCTCTTCACACTGGCTCCCGGCAGGGTGGCCCTATGTTGCTACGTGACAGGACAGTCTGCTTCAGGACTGGAACACTGGGTTTAAAGTCTTAATCCAGCAAGATGTCCTGAAGGGACACCTGTTCTCTTATTGCCCATGCCCAGTAGAATTCTAATAAGAAGCATCTGCATTAAGATAGGTCTCTACCTTGTCACGCTGGTCTGTTTCTGACCAGTATTATTATGGTCGTCGTTGTTGTTGTTCAGTCACTCAGTCATGTCCAACTCTTTTCGACCAAATGGATGCAGCATGCCAGGCTTCCTCATCCTTCACAATCTCCAAGAGTTTGCTCAAACTCATGTCCATTGAGTCAATGATGTCTTCCAACCATCTCATCCTCCATCAACCGCTCCACCTCCTGCCCCCGATCTTTCCCAGCATCAAGGTCTTTTCTAATGAATTTGCTCTTTATATCAGGTGGCCAAAGTATTGGAGCTTTAGCTTCAATATTAGTCCTTCCAATGAATACTCAGGATTGATTTCCTTTAGGATGGACTGGTTTGATCTTGCAGTCCAAGAGACTCTCAAGAGTCTTCTCTGATACCAGAGTTCAAAAGCATCAGTTTCTCTATGCTCAACCTTCTTTATGGTCCGACTCTCACATCCATACGTGACTGCTAGAAAAACCATCTCTCTGAGTACATGGACCTTTGTTGGCTATATCCATTTTAAAAATGAAAACCTGAGGCAGAAAGGTTAAAGAAATTTTTCTGGGATTGCACAGCAGAAAAGAGGAGAAGCTCCTGAATCCATGTTTGAAGATTACAGGCAGAAAATGCTGTGTCAGTTATTAGCAGATGTCTTTGAGCAAGTTTATCATGTGTCAGTTTGTGGATCTACCATGTTGGCCTAATAAATGTGATTTGCATTATTTCTATGTGGACGAGATGATTCACATGATGCTGCTTTACTAACTATACACGGCTTTAAAATAAAAGAGATTATGAAAGCAATTCATCATTAATGACAGTTATTTTAATATAATGGTTACAAAATTATCGTTATCAACAATTATGTTATTACATTGTTTCGTATCATCTAGGGTTAAGATGATAACTAGACTGAAGAATGAAACAGAGTGAAAATAAGTACCTTTTCAGAGCCCAGTTTCAGTACTTAATCATTGCCAGAAGTCCAATGCCCAGCAAGGGTCCTATCATTCAGGACAGTGGGGAAAAACAGTTTCTAGTCTGCCATTTTAATTAAAGCTAGGGTTTTACCAGTAATCATGTACGGATGTGATAGTTGAACCATAAAGAAGGCCAAGCGCTGAAGAACTGATGCTTTCGACCTCTGGTGCTGAAGTAGACTCTTGAGAGTCCCTTGGACAGCAAGAAGATCAAATCAGCCAATCTTAAAAGAAATCAACCCTGAATATTTGTTAGAAGGACTGATGCTGAATCTCCAATACTTTGGCCACCTGATGTGAACAGCTAACTCACTGGAAAAGATCCTGATGTTGGGAAAGATTGAGGGCAAGAGGAGAAGGAGGTGACAGAGGATGAGATGGTTGGATGGCATCACTGACTCAATGGAGATGAGTTTGAGTAAATTCTGGGAGATGGTGAAGGACAGGGAAGGCTGATGTTCTGTAGTCCATACTGTAACAAAGAGTTGGACATGACTTAGCAAAATGTTATCCTGAGGATCCCTTCAAGAGTCAGAGTTGGTCTCAACCAGGGAAAGGTCAGATTAACCCAGGCTCCATTCCAGTCCCAGAAACACTTTGTTCTCTTAGATATGTGTGTATGGTATTTTCTATTTTCATGATTTTTATGATTATAAGCCAGAAGCATTATTATTGTTTATTCCCCATAGACAATAATAATGGTCTTAATAGACTTAATAACTCTATTAAGATTTTGGTGAAAGCATTAGTCTTTTACAAAGATAGAGATCATAATTGTGACATTGTTCTAGGACATGGATTTTCTTTTAATTTACTAAATAATGTGTACATTTCCTCACATCATTTAAGACTACTTTAATATACACTGCTGCTGCTGCTGCTAAGTCGCTTCAGTCGTGTCCGACTCTGTGCAACCCCATAGACGGCAGCCCACCAGGCTCCCCCGTCCCTGGGATTCTCCAGGCAAGAACACTGGAGTGGGTTGCCATTTCCTTCTCCAATGCATGAAAGTGAAAAGTGAAAGTGAAGTAGTTCAGTTGTGTCCAACTCTTAGCGATCCCATGGGCTGCAGCCTACCAGGTTCCTTCATCCATGGGATTTTCTAGGCAAGAGTACTGGATTGGGGTGCCATTGCCTTCTCCATTAATATACACTAATATACACTAATTCATTAGAGAATGCACCACAGTTGGCTTAATTGCTTTTTGACCAATTTGAAGGTTATAATTGCTTACAATTGTAAAATGGTTACAATTGTGAAATGGCTCCTTAATCATACTTTTTGCTTGCATATATCACTTGCCATTTCCTTAGAATAAATTCCTAAATGTGTCTATGGCAGGTCAAAAAGCTTGTTCACTGGTAAAGCCTTAGTATACCTTCCAAAATGCATTGTTGTATTGTTCAGTTGCTGAGTCCTATCCGACTCTTTGCGACCCCATGGACTGCAGCACGCCAGGCTTTCCTGTCCTTCACTTTCTCCCAGAGTTTGCTCAAACTCATGTCCACTGAGTCTGTGATACCATCCACCCATCTCATTCTCCATCGCCCTCTTCTCCTCCTGCTCTCAAAATGCATTACTGAAAGGTTAAACCACTTTAAACTCATACCAGACAACTGTGAGAGTGCTCATATTTTTTCACTTTTGCTGAACTGGAGAATTTTAATTTTAAGAAATGCCAATTTTAAAAGTGCCCATTTATTTTAATTTGCATTAAAAAGCATGGGTGTACTGAAGCCTTTTTTACAATGTGCTCATTGCCTTTGAAGTTTGGTTTTTGTAAACTGTGTTTCAGGAATCAGATTATATTGCCTATAAGGCTTCCACCTGCCAGATCAAAAGTCAGTCAAGTTCTTTATCCCCAGAAACAATTTTTATAATTTCCCCTGATTCATCTTTACATTTTCTCTTCTTTCTGATCTCCTGCCCTGGTAAATTGCACACAGACGTTAGCCTAATTAGCCAAACTCTTCGTGTGTGTTTATATCACTCTACTGCTGCTGCTAATATCACTCTAAGCAGGTACCAAATCTTGGCAATTGTAGCACTTAAACTTGTCTCTTATCTGGCCCTTCTGATACATTCCCATGAATACCATCTTAGAAGAGTCACTGATCAGCTCTCACAGGTATCTTCAGTAGCTTTTAAGAGGAATAGCAGCCTCAGACTCATTCCTGCAAACTGCTCGTCTCTTCTCTGCTGGCATGATTGTTTGAAAATTCAAATGTGCTCATGGTGGATTCTCAACACCTTCTCTTTGTACTCTTATGGAGCCTTATGTACAGCCTTAATATTAACTTTTCTGTGAGTTTAAGATGCTTACCAATGGTTTAGGTGACACGATTTTAGTTGACACATGGATCACCCCATTTGTATTTCACTCAGTTCAGCTCAGTTCAGTCGCTCAGTTGTGCCTGACTCTTTGCAACCCCATGGACTGCAGCATGCCAGGCCTCCCTGTCCATTACCAGCTCCTGGAGTTTACTCAAACTCATGACATTGAGTCGGTTATGCCATCCAACCATCTCATCCTCTGTCATCCCCT
This sequence comes from Bison bison bison, assembly GCF_000754665.1. Classification (NCBI taxonomy): domain Eukaryota; kingdom Metazoa; phylum Chordata; class Mammalia; order Artiodactyla; family Bovidae; genus Bison; species Bison bison. The sequence continues at coordinate 5,442,899 of NW_011494951.1, read as the reverse complement.
TCTCTTCCCACCTTCAATCTTTATGAGCATTTATTTTAATGCAATAGAAATGACATAATGTGTCCAATAAATGATAGCATGTATTATTCATAAATGCTGTATGATTAAAATAGTATAAAAATTTAACAAGCAAATAATTGTAACAGTGACTGGTGAATATGTCAAAAAAATGTCCAAATGAAATACTGGTGACCAGTTTGTGGAGCACCATCTCATGACACTAGTTCGTTGTATTACAGGCACACTCAGGGCTGAATTTCCAGCCAGGAAGTGAGCCCAAAGGTACAGATTGCTTTGTGGTTTTCTGTGGCACCTCGACAGTCCCTTAAATAGTGGGTTCTGTATTGCACAAACTCCAATCAGGAAGGAGGGATGTATTCAACAGTTGGTCAGGTTCCCATTCTTGATATTTCTTCATGTCAATTTAAACTCTTTGGTTTGTAAGTGACAGAACAGAAATGTGGCTCGAACTGGCACGACAGCAAAGGAAAACTGAAAAGTTTAGTGGAAACTTTGGCTCGTTGGTGGCTTAATCCAAATACTCCAAAGATGCAGATAGGAAACAATCACTTTTCTCCCTTTGTATGGTTCAGGCTTAAAAAACTAAAGTTGGTTGTGTGTTTCGATTTTGACCTCATGCACCCTCTTTTTATATGATAATACTATAGCTTCAGTTTTATACTATTGTTATATCAGGGACGAAAACACCTATTTCAATATCTTAAGGTACTGAGATGGTATGTATTACATACCATCTGGTATGCTTAGATATGGTATATCTGCTCTGCTTAGTCACTCAGTTGTGCCTGACTCTTAGCAACCCCATGGACTGTAGTCCCCCAGGCTCATCTGTCTATGGAGATTCTCCAGGCAAGAATGCTGAAGTGGGTTGCCATGCCCTCCTCCAGGGGATCTTCCCAACTCAGGGATTGAACCCCTGTATCCTGCATTGCAGGTGGATTCTTTACCATCTGAGCCACCAGGGAAACCCAAGAATACTGGAGTGGGTAGCCTATCCCTTCTTCAGGAGAGGGACCTTCAAATGGATGGTCCATCTGAAATTGAGTCCTGATACCTCCAAGTTGACCAATTACTGGAAATCTATTTTGCTGTTTCTTTATTCAATACACATTTATTGAACACCTAATATGTATTAGACCTTGTCACAAATACTCGTTCCATGTACTTCTGATATTCAAGTCCATCACGGGATGCAAACAAGTATATGAGAACATCCACTACATTGTTGGACGTACCGTGTAGGATTATGTGAGCTACAGATGTGGGAAGGTGGGCTTCCCTGGTGGCTCAGATGGGAAAAAATTCACCAGCAATGTGAGAGACCCAGGTTCAATCCTTGGGTAGGGAAGATCCCCCTGGAGAAGGGAATGGCTGGCTACCCATTCCAGTAGTCTTGCCTCGATAATTCCATGGACTGAAGGAGCCTGGCATACTACTGTCCATGGGGTCACAAAGAGTCAGACATGACTGAGCGGCTAAGCACACACGCACACAAGGGCATATAAGTCAGTCTCAGGAGGTCAAGCAAAGCTTAAGGACCTGTTTAAATCACCGATAAAGAAACTTCAGAACCTGACCAGTCTTTGTTGTTATCTTATAATAGTGTTATCCTTGTCCACTGCTGGCACTATTAGCTTTGTTCGAATCCGTGAGGTCTCCGGGATAACTTCTCTATACGGGGGGATGGTTCTTCCTAGAAGGACCCTGTCTCATTTCACTCGTGGAAAACAGTATTTGGAATTTAAAAGCTATTTTTTCCAAAATTTTCACTAATGTAGGTGAATTTGTTCTACATTGTATTCATTATTTATTTTCTATTAATGAATCATTTTTTTCATTTCCCTTGGTGAGCAGAATTTTCCAGCAGTTGAAGATTTGAATAATTCAGAGATAACTAATTATGTTATTTTTTTTCAGTATGCACATTTCAGATGCAGAAAGATTCTTACCAAGGGAAAACAAAAACCAAACATTTTAAATTGCCATTGTCTAGCAAATGTGATGGGAAAGTGCTCTGGATTAGTTTGAAAATTAATGACTAGGCTGGGAAAATAAATAAATAAAACAAAGCATGAGCTCTGTATTAAACCAGCAGCAAATTGTGACAACTCAGCAGATCTGATCTCTAGGCCTGGCCACTTCACTATTTAGTGAGTTAATTGGGAACTCAAGCCCTTGTTTTCTCTGCCCCATCCCTCATGTTTAAAATAATGTCCTTTTTGTGCTGATAATCTAGAGATTATGAATCCATGAAATTAATTTCAAAATAAGAACAGACAAATTGAATATCATTAGAATAAATAACTTCTGTAATTTTTGATCTCCAGTCCCAAAGCACATGATCAAATCAAGCAAGGTACACACTATAACTTCAAAAGCCAAGCAGAAAATTAATTTACGTAACTTTCGAACAGAGGATAAAAATAAGGACTGAAAGAAACTAATAATATCCATTCTTCTAATACTGCATTTTTATTATTATTATTTTTTTTTTTTTGCATTTACAAGAACTGCACCACATTTCATGATTTCTTATTTAGACAAAGTGCTTATATCCATGGCTTCTGCCTAGTGAGGGTACACGCTGGTAAGGTTGTGTGAGTGTCTCTTACAGCCAGTGTCTCTTCTGCTCAGTCACAATCCATTGCATTCCAGTGGTGAAATATTTTTAATGTCACGCTGTTTAAACAGAGAGTAAGTACAGGATGTCCACCTCTGGATAAGATTTCTTCCAGAAAAACAGGATTTTCTTTTCAGATAGCTTGTAGGCACACTTGGAAGGGGCCCTGCCAAAGTGGATTAAGGCTAATCAGTGACGGATTCTATAGGTAGGTCAAGATTGGAGCAGGAAGAGTCATTAGAAGCTCGATGCCAAAAGGTTCTAATTGGGACCTAATTAAACTTAAAAGCTTCTGCACAACAAAGGAAACTATCAGCAATGTGAAAAGACAGCCTTCAGAATGGGAGAAAATAATAGTAAATGAAGCAACTGACAAACAACTAATCTCAAAAATATACAAGCAATTCCTACAGCTCAATTCCAGAAAAATAAATGACCCAATCAAAAAATGGGCCAAAGAACTAAATAGACATTTCGCCAATGAAGACATACAGATGGCTAACACACACATGAAAAGATGCTCAACATCACTCATTATCAGAGAAATGCAAATCAAAACCACTATGAGGTACCATTTCATGCCAGTCAGAATGGCTGCGATCCTAAAGTCTACAAGCAATAAATGCTGGAGAGGGTGTGGAGAAAAGGGAACCCTCTTACACTGTTGGTGGGAATGCAAACTAGTACAGCCACTATGGAGAACAGTGTGGAGATTCCTTAAAAAATGGAAATAGAACTGCCTTATGATCCAGCAATCCCACTGCTGGGCATACATACTGAGGAAACCAGAATTGAAAGAGACATGTGTACCCCAATGTTCATCGCAGCACTCTTTATAATAGCCAGGACATGGAAGCAACCTAGATGCCCATCAGCAGATGAATGGATAAGAAAGCTGTGGTACATATACACAATGGAGTATTACTCAGCCATTAAAAAGAATACATTTGAATCAGTTCTAATGAGGTGGATAAAACTGGAGCCTATTATACAGACTGAAGCAAGCCAGAAAGAAAAACACCAATACAGTATACTAATGCATATATATGGAATTTAGAAAGATGGTAACAATAACCCTGTATATGAGACAGCAAAAGAGACACTGATGTATAGAACAGTCTTTTGGACTCTGTGGGAGAGGGGGAGAGGGTGGGATGATTTGGGAGAATGGCATTGAAACATGTATAATATCACATATGAAACGAGTCGCCAGTCCAGGTTCGATGCACGATACTGGATGCTTGGGGCTGGTGCACTGGGATGACCCAGAGGGATGGTATGGGGAGGGAGGAGGGAGGAGGGTTCAGGATGGGGAACACATGTATACCTGTGGCGGATTCATTTTGATATATGGCAAAACCAATACAATACTGTAAAGTTAAAAAATAAAATAATTAAAAAAAAAAGAAATTGGGAAAACAATCTTTTCTCAAGCCCAAGGGTTGAGCAGGAGCAAAGCAGTGGAGGTACGAATTGTGTAAATGAAGAGGAAATGTGTTAGTAGAAAGATGTGAAAGAATGACACAGTGACGGCAGTTCTCAATACTGGCTGTGGTCAGAATCTCCTAGGAAGTCTTTATAAATACAGATTCTCAAGTCACATCCCATTATACAGGATCAGAATCTACAGGAGTGGGAACTCCATGTCTAACTTCTATAAAGCACCTAAATAATGCATGTGTAACCACTTGGTCTTCCCTGGTGGCTCAGGCAGTGAAGAATCCACCTGCAATGCTAAAGATCTGGGTTCGATTTCTGGGTTGTGAAGATCCCCTGGATAAGGAAATGGCAACTCACTCCAGTATTCTTGCCTGGGAAATCCCATGTACAGAGGAACCTGACAAGCTACAGTCTATGGGGTCAGAAGAGTCAGACACGACTTAGCGACTAAATCACCACCACATCACTCAATCTACTCCTGTTATTTAGGGTACACCTTCCAAAATGACATCATGTGTGCTAATCTGATAAAGTTTAAAATACAGAAAACCATAAATGTAGTTGTTTAAGTGGAAGAATATCATGGCTGGAATCCAAAGAACTTGTATATGTGACCTTTAGTCAGCCTGCTGGAAAAAACATAGACTCGGAGAGACTTAGATTTGGAGTTTTTTCACTTAAGCAGCTGTCTGGCCATTGCAACTTGCCAAATCCTTTACACATAGTTTCATATGTTTTAAATTAATAACAGTATTTAATAGCTCTTAGAATTATTATGAGGACTGAATAAAACATTGCCGGCAAATTTAAAGGTTGAATGCTATTTATTCAGCTGATCTTTGAATAATGCAGTGGGTTAGAGGTGTCCAACCATGCCCAGTGAAAAATCCACATGTCACTGCACAGTTCACCCTCCATAACTGCAGTTTCACATCCGGAGGTTCAGTCAACCACAGATTACACAGTACTGTGCTACATATTTTTTTTTTTTAAATCTCTGCATAAGTGGACCTATGCAATTGAAATCTAGGGTGTTCACAGGTCCTGGATTTCAACTGCATGGGTCCACTTATACATAGATTAAAAAAATAATAATAAATATGATATACCACAGTATTACAGTAAATATATAACACATATATGCAATATACATAATATATATAAATCATATATATGTTATATGTATCTATTACACATGTATATATGTTATATATATGCATATAAACTCATATATATATACACACACACACACATGAACTCCACAGGTGGCTCAGTGTTAAAAAAATCTGCCTTCAATCCAGGAGACACAAGACACATAGGTTCAATCCTTAGGTTGGGAAGATCCCCTGGAGTAGGAAAGGCAACCCACTCCACTTGCTTGACTGGAAAGTCCCGTAGACAGTGGAGCCATGGAGAGTTCATGGGGTCACAAAGAGTTGGACATAACTGAGCACACGAGCCATATACATATACATATATATGAATATACATATATATGCATATACATATAATATGTTGGAAACACTGGTTACAAACAGAATTCTCACAAATGAAATTATTCTATTATTTAAAAAATATTTTCTTGTGTTCCTAAGACATCAGTATGTTTTATCTTTATCTAGAAACCCCTCCCTTCTCTTCTAAATACATTTGTGGTTATAACAAAGTTATTACACAGTTTAAATTGGTTGTGTGTTATAGACAAATCACTAAATGGCAAAGAATTAGTCCAAGTAACCAGCCTTCCAGCCTCCTGGTCACTGGACTGCTGTAAAATCTAAGGCTGTGCATCTAGGTCATTTGAAATCATGAATCCCAGCTTGTGATGAAGATTTTATTTGAAAAGTCTCACAACTAATATAATGAGGATAGTCATTCTTAGAAAGCTCTAAGGAAAAGTGTGTTTGGAACAGTTCTAGGCTGGAAGGATGGTAATTGACCTACCTCTGTGGCTGAATCCTGAAGAATAATCCAAATTGTTAGATTTATAAGGAAGTGAGAGTGGGCATCCTACTCAGGGTGGCATTTCACAATAATTTTTTCCTCTACTTTAATATTCATAGATTTGCTCTGTAATTTACTCTGTAATTCCATTGGTAAAAACTAATGCATGCTGTTGGGATCCTTGGAACAGGAAATAAATTCAATGCTACTCAGGTAGGCTTGAAATGTTTTAAGTATTAGAGTCAGTTTTAACTCCTTGGGTTTTAATTCCTTCTTTTCCTTTTGGTTGGGCTTCCTTAGTGGCTCAGTTGGCAAAGAATCTGCCTGCAATGAAGAAAACCTGAGTTCAATCCCTGGGTCAGGAAGATCCCCTGGAGGAAATGGCAACCCACCCCAGTACTCTTGCCTGGAGAATTCCATGGACAGAGGAGCCAGGCAGACTACAGTCAGTGGGATTCCAAGCAGCCGGACATGACTGAGCAACTAACTTTCACTTTCACTTTTTCCATTTGCTAGATAGTTGTCCTTTGGGCTATTAGATAATCTTTCAGTGATGACTTAGTTTCCTCATCCATTAAATGGAAACATTACACTCACCCCACTCCAGTACTTTTGCCTGGAAAATCCCATGGACGGAGGAGCCTGGTAGGCTGCAGTCCATGGGGTTGCTGAGTCGGACACGACTGAGCGACTTCACTTTCACTTTCCACTTCCATGCATTGGAGAAGGAAATGGCAACCCACTCCAGTGTTCTTGCCTGGAGAATCCCAGGGACGGGGAAGCCTGGTGGGCTGCCATCTATGGGGTCACACAGAGTCGGACACGACTGAAGCGACTTAGCAGCAGCAGCAGTAGTATCATTGCCAAGATTACTAGAAATCTGACATGGATTCCCATTGAAAAATTTCAAAGCCACAGCAATCATTTTCAAAAAGAAAATCCTTATTTGCTCAACTGAACAAAATAATTTCAAATTTAGCTCTAACCTAGAGCAGCTAAGACAATTTATGATTTCCTTTTCCTGGTCTTGGTTCTCCTGATTTATTGTATTTGTTAATACATTATATTGTAAAATGTAATGTGTGTAGAAAAAAGTGCCATAAAACAATTTTGCAATTGGATCAATAATTCTGAAGTAAACTGCCATATGGCCCCAAGGTCTTTTCTTTCCTGTCATTTTCTTTCTCTCCCAAGAAGTGAGTCCTATTCTAGTGTCTCTGATAATCACTTTCTGATTCCCTTTATAGTTTCACTACCTATGTGCTGTGCTTAGTCACTCAGTTGTTTCTGACTCTTTGCAACCCCATGGACTGTAACCCAACAGGTTTCTCTGTCCATAGGGATTCTCCAGGTAAGAATACTGGAGTCGGTTGCTATGGCCTCCTCCAGGGGATCTTCCCAACCCAGGGATTGAACCCAGTTCTCCCTCATTGCAGGAGAATTCTTTGCTATCTGTGCCACCAGGAAAACCCAAGAATACTGGAATGGGTAGCCTGTCCCTTCTCCAGGGGATCTTCCCAAATGGGAATCAAAATGGGGTCTCCTGAAGATAGATGACCATCTGAGCTACCAAAAAGCCCTTACTACCTATATACATTCCTAAAAATACAGGATAATTTTACCTGTTATCTAATATTATACAAGTGAAGTAGCACCATATGTATTCTTTCCTTAATGCCCTGCTTTATTTCTCAAAATAATATTTACAAGATTCACGTGGTTGGAACACTCTTTTTTCTTTTCTGTGCAGCACTGCCTTAAATGCACCCCAGGGTAACATGCATCCCACTCCTGGAAAAGACTGGTTTGGTTTCCATTTCAGTCTATTATGAACAGTGCTGATATACACTTCCTTGTGTTCCTGGTCCCCAGATGTTTCAGGGTTTCCATTAAAGAAGAGGCTGAGGTAAGGATGAGGGTGTGGGGAGTGTATTTGAGAAAAGATCCAGGAAAGGGAAGAGAGGGAGTAGACAGAGTGAGAAAAGAATAAGGACAAGTAATAATTGATGTTTTTATCAATGACTGCTTCAGCCACTGAGGCTTGAGTCTACCTGGACCTCTGCTGCTGCTGCTGCTGCTAAGTCGCTTCAGTCGTGTCCAACTCTGTGCCTTCCCATAGACGGCAGCCCGCGAGGCTCCCCCGTCCCTGGGATTCTCCAGGCAAGAACACTGGAGTGGGTTGCCATTTCCTTCTCCAATG
>NW_011494951.1:5432535-5434574 GCF_000754665.1 Bison bison bison | reverse complement strand
ACCCCATGGACTGCAGTCCACCAGGCTCCTCCATCCATGAGATTTTCCAGGCAAGAGTACTGGAGTGGGGTGCCATTGCCTTCTCCGCCTGGGCCGCTGAGATACCTACAAATCTTTCAAAAATGTTTTCAGTGTCTGTATGTTAAAGTCTTCACCCACAGACTTCAGACTGCCAAATTGCTGAAAGTTGATACAGGGGACTAACTCTTTTCACATTTACACTAATCCTGTAAATGCTTTACTTTCTTCTACTCAGACAAATTGATATTGTGTCCAGAAATCTTGCTACAATATTTGTTAATAATTATAATAGCTAATTTGCACAAATTTGGAGATTTTCCACACACATAGTCATATAATGTACAAATAATACCAGCTTTTTTTTTCTTTTCCAATATTTTTGCTTTTAAAATTATTATTATCATTATTATTTTTACCCTCAGAGAGGTCGCATTAACTGAATATATCTGCTGTAGGTTTTATCACATTGAAGAAGTTCCACACTGCTCTTAGTTTGTCAAACAATTGAATTTTATGAAACATTTTAATTCATCTATTGAGATGATATGACTTTTCCTATTATTCAATACATTTGGTGAATTAAATTGATCAATTTTCTAAAGTTGAAGCAAGCTCACATTCCTGCTATAAGAACAGTGTGATCATGATGTAGTAGGCCTTTTGCACACTTTGGTAAAAGTTTGGTTTAGTGACTCTCTATCTTGGTATATATACATATATATTTATATAAACAATATATATATGTTTGTTTTCAGTTTACATAGATAAATATATAAGAATTATATCCATCATAGGACTATGAATAGCTATATTTTAATATATATTTATATAATATTTATATGCTTCAATATATTATATTTAATAATCCATATAACAGTTTCATACAAGTTTGTGCATAAGGGTATGTGTATAAGTAAAGTATAAGTAAACACAAAATTATAGTCCAAAGAGTTTTGGTGAGTTACTCATTGTCATCCAGTCAATTAAACTATAGAACTCCAAATATATGCAGGATTGGCTGGAAATATTTCTTCCCTGGATGTTTGGTAGAACTGGCTGGTGATGGTTTCTGGACTGTAACTTTTCCCTACAGAAGGATTCCCAGTTGATAATTAAATCGTTGTAAATTCATGAGGACATGTCAGGACAATTCTGATATCTGGGGCAATGTCAGGAGAATTACATTTCCTAAAAATGTGTTCAATCACTCCTAATTTTCAAAGCTTTTGCCATACAAGTATTAAGTCATTATTTTTTTAGGCTCTGTTGGTCCTAAAGGCACTTATATCAGTTCAGTTCAGCTCAGTCGCTCAGTCGTGTCCGACTCTTGGCGACCCCATGATCCGCAGCACGCCAGGCCTCCCTGTCCATAACCAACGCTTGGAGTCCAAACAAACCCATGTTCATTGAGTCGGTGATGCCATCCAACCATCTCATCCTCTGTTGTCCCCTTCTCCTCCTGCCCTCAATCTTTCCCAGCATCCGGGTCTTTTCAAATGAGTCAACTCTGCATCAGGTGGCTAAAGTATTGGAGTTTCAGCTTCAACATCAGTCGTTCCAATGAACACCCAGGACTGATCTCCTTTAGAATGGACTGGTTGGATCTCCTTGCAGTCCAAGGGACTCTCAAGAGTCTTCTCCAACACCACAGTTCAAAAGCATCAATTCTTCGGTGTTCAGCTTTCTTTACAGTCCAACTCTCACATTCATACATGACTACTGGAAAAACCATAGCCTTGACTAGACGGACCTTTGTTGGCAAAGTAATGTCTCTGCTTTCAATAGGCTATCTAGGTTGGTCATAACTTTCCTTCCAAGGAGTAAGTGTCTTTTAATTTCATGGCTGCAGTCACCATCTGCAGTGATTTGGAAGCCCCCAAAAATAAAGTCTGACACTGTTTCCACTGTTTCCTCATCTATTTCCCATGAAGTAACGGGACCAGATGCCTTGATCTTAGTTTTCTGAATGTTTAGCTTTAAGCCAACTTTTTCACTCTCCAGGTTCACTTTCATCAAGA
>NW_011494951.1:5428618-5431531 GCF_000754665.1 Bison bison bison | reverse complement strand
TCCCTTGGTATCTCTAATTTTCTTGAAGAGATCTCTAGTCTTTCCCATTCTATTGTTTTCCTCTATTTTTTCACATTGATTGCTGAGGAAGACTTTCTTATCTCCCCTTGCTATTCTTTGGAACTCTTCATTCAGATGGGTATATCTTTCCTTTTCTCCTTTGCTTTTCACTTTCCTTCTTTTCACAGCTATTTGTAAGGCTGCCTTAGACAGCTATTTTGCTTTTTTGCATTTATTTTCCATGGAGATGTTCTTGATTCCTGTCTCCAGTACAATATCATGGACTTCCATCCATAGTTCATCAGGCACTCTGTCTATCAGATCTAGTCCCTTCAATCTATTTCTCACTTCCGCTGTATAGTCATAAGGGATTTGATTTAGGTCATACCTGAATGGTCTAGTGGTTTTCTCCACTTTCTTCAATTACAGTCTGAATTTGGCAATAAGGAGTTCATGGTCTGAGCCCAGTCAGCTCCCAGTCTTGTTTTTGCTGACTGTATAGAGCTTCTCCATCTTTGGCTGCAAAGAATATAATCAAAGTGACTTATCTACTCCCTAATAATTGATTATTTGTGTCATCTGTTTTCTTAATCAGTCTTGCCATTGCTTAGATGATTTCTTATGTCTTTGCTGGTTTTCAACTTTACTGCTATTCACATTTCGTTAACTCATGAATTCATTTTATCGACTGTATCCCATCCTATAATCCCTTCCATTTTACCAACTGGATCCCGTGCTGTGGCCCACTGTCCAATCAACCTCACTTTGGGACATAGTCCTGGGTCTCAGGGTCCCTGCTCAGCCCCCTCTTTGTGCAGACTCAGGTTTTGAATTCTGTGCCTCACACTCCACAGGCCACAGAAGAGGGTGCTCTTCTATAAATTGCAAGAGAAGACAGCAAAATTCAGGCACAAAGTAGCTTAGGAGATGTCTTAGCCTGTTGGATTCTCAGTTTTCCTTGAACTGATCCTGATAATCCAGTAATATCTTGTCAACTTTTAGATGGTTTTAAGAAGTTTGTGGAAAACTTTATTTAGCTTTATTAGTTGTGTGTGTGGTAGTTTCAATAACAAGACATGACTTACTTGTATTTTAACTTGCTGCATACCAGCATTTCTCCCTAATTGTGTCTTTATTCAGGAGCAGGTTCAGGTGTTGTCATAACAAAGTAAAATATAAAAATGTTATAGAAAAATATATAATATATAATATTTATGTGTATATATATATGTATAGAGTATACATATATATGTATATAGTATATCTATATGTATATACTGGGAGAAGGCAATGGCACCCCACTCCAGTACTCTTGCCTGGAAAATCCCATGGATGGAGGAAGCCTGGTGGGCTGCAGTCCATGGGATCACACAGAGTCGGATACGACTGAAGCGATGCAGCAACAGCAATGTATATACTATTTATGTGTGTATATATATGTGCGTGTGTGTGTGTATTTGGTATATTCTGAGTAGTGAAATCTTTTTGTAGTATATTTTCTCCCTTAAAGTAGAATTATCTCTATGTTCAATACTCTTCTTGAGTTTGAAAAATATTATAGGTCATGTTCCCTAAACTGGATAATGTCATTATGACATTCACCTCTTTGTGTGTGCCTCCATCACCAGAGATAGAGTAATTTAAGAGGCTTTAACTGGATATTTCATAACAAATTTCTGATTTATTTTGTGCTACAGTACAACCATGGCAAACAGAAACAATAATATCATACTTTTTTTTTCCAAAAGAACATCTTCAATAATATTATGACATGATATTTTTAAAAGCTCACATTTCAGGATGTTAATACATATGCCAAATAAACACATAGTCTTCTATATAAAAGACAGACATAGAATGCTCAAGATTGAATTTGGCTTTATACAGACTCAAAATCATAATAACTGTTAAAGGGATCATTCTAATTCTCAGCAAAAACTGCTTGGAATCTCTGTGTACATTTATAACAATTTCCCAGAGAGTAGCAATGCTATTTCTACTCTCCACTTCATATACTTGATGTTTTAGAGCATCTGAAAACAAAAATGTTACATTAGAATAGGTCAGCCAATTGCTTAGTGAGTTGGTAAACTCACCAAATGAAGTAGGTTTTTTTTTTTTTTTCTTTATTAAGCATTATCATTTGTTGAGACAAGGAAAGCCAGGACTTTAGAAATTTGTCATTTTTCCTCTTCCAAACTGAACACCCGCTATGCACTGACAATCTTCTCTTTCCTTAATTAAATAATGTACACTATGCTGCTCATTTGGTAAAGAATCCACCCACAATACAGGAGACCCCAGTCCAATTCCTGGGTTAGGAAGACCCACTGGAGAAGTGATGGGCTACCCACTCCAGTATTCTTGAGCTTCTCTTGTTGTTCAGCTGGTAAAGAATCCACCTGCAATGAGGGAGACCTGGGTTCAATCCCTGGGTTGAGAAGATCCCCTGGAGAAGGGAAAGGCTACCCACTCCAGTATTCTGGCCTGGAGAATTCCATGGACTGTATAGTCCATGGGGTCACAAAGAGTCCGGCATGACTGAATGACTTTCACTTTTCATGCTGTGGTTATAAGAAGAGATGCGGTGGACAGACTACAGGTGACATCTGAATTCACTTGCTCTGGTGACAAACCCATAGAAATACTCACCACTGGCCTTTGGAGAGATCACTGAGTGGGATTAATCTTTAAGACTAGCCTTATTGACCTACAATATGTTATGTCCCTCTGGGGAACAACCCTTCTGGCATCTCAATCCTGGAGGTTCAGAGCATCCTGGACCTCCCAGTCCTGTAGCTGGGCATTTGACCTAGACTTGGAGAGTCCAAAGTATTCCAACTCCTTGACCATTGCTATTGGTTCAGGGACAGACATGTGACCCACGTTGGACCAATCAAAGTCCAGAAACCA
>NW_011494951.1:5417647-5428518 GCF_000754665.1 Bison bison bison | reverse complement strand
CCCCCCCCCCCCCCGGCCTTTTTAAACATATCCTCTATTCTCTGGAATAATTAAGCTCGTGGGCTACACGTTTGTGTCTAAGGTCTTAAAAAGAGTTCAAACTTGGTTCAAGTTTGAGGTAATCTACATGACAGATGAATAAGTTTGATGAAAGTACCTAAATTCTCAGCATCCCAGTGTATCTACTGAAAATGTTACACTGTCTTTCCGATTGGCTGACTGTCGATGCCGCAAGATCATTGCAAACTGACAGTGTAGTGCTTCTTTCGTTCTTATCTTATTTTAGTGACATGCTTGTTTTCTTCTCATCCTTATTCTTCAGGCAGCCTGGAGGAAGCTAGTGGTGACACCTCTCAACCATGCTTTTCCTTTCACAGAGCAGCCCAGTAAAAGAATAAAGTCCAAGCCATCATCACCTCTCACCTGGGCGACAGCTAAAGTTTTATACCTGGTGAGCCTCATCCCTTGGTAAACACTTTTCCCAACAGTGCTTCTCCATGAAGTGATCACTTTCGGGGAAATAATATGTGAACATCCTCATGAGTCCATGTTCCTGGTGCCCCCATCCTTAGAGTCTCATAAGCTTTGATCTCTTGCTCTCAGAAACATAAAATCTCCTTTGAGGCACAGGAAGGTTTCAGGATCTGCTGCAGACCATTGGGAAACAAGGATGCTGTCACTTACTCACTGCCCAGCTGTTCCACTCTGATGCTGCCACCAAAGACTTGTGTTATCACACAGCATCAGCCAGCATGAAGCTGTGATAGCTATAAGCAGATCTTCTCCCAGCAGTCTGTGGTCTGCCATGCCTATTTCAGATGAAGCATGCCATCAGCGCCTTTGTTGTCTGGCTTTTTCATACTGATTTGGAATTTAAAATCTTTAACTATTTAGATTCCTTATTAACAGTGGATGGGAGAAAAAGAAGGACTCGGGCAGCTAATTTACTTCTGTTCCCAAGTCTCCTCTGTCCTCATTATGAAATAAGAAAAAGAAATTCAAATTTAAAAATCAAGTGTATTAGCATTTTTTCTATGGTTGAGAAAGTTTATCATTATTCGTTTTCAGTGAAAAACACTATTTAATCTCATGAAATTTCAATATCTACATTATTACAATTTGAAGGACACTGGTCTACTCCAATAATATCATTTCAAAAATGAACCACAAAGAGAAATCATATGACTTATATAAAGTCTGAACTCTGTTTCTTAGCAATTGTGCCTCTCAGTAATTCTAAGGGGCACTAATTTTTCATGCCCTGAAGTAGATAGTCATGTAAATAGTTAGAATTAGTGATTGGATAAACCATAGACCAACATGATTTTAAGAGTAGCTTGGATCTCAAAAAGTCTCTTCCTTTTGATTTTAGGGAACTGTGTTTGTAAACCCAAGACCAAACCCAGGAACAAAAATGCATTCCATGATCTACTCATAAGTTCATCCTAGCAGCCATTCATCTATTCATTCATTCATTCAACAAAAATGTGTCAGTTACCCAGCTACTAGTTTTGTGTACCATGCCAGTAAATGGTTTGCATTCTTTTTTTTTTTATGCCTAAAATGCTTTATAGCTTTTTATTTTCACCCAACACTCAATCAAGGTTCATTAATTTCATTTGGTTTACATGTGGCTTCTTTACCCTTACTTTTTTTTTTAATTTTATTTTTAAACTTTACATAATTGTATTAGTTTTGCCAAATATCAAAATGAATCCACCACAGGTATACATGTGTTCCCCATCCTGAACCCTCCTCCCTCCTCCCTCCCCATACCATCCCTCTGGGTCGTCTCAGTGCACCAGCCCCAAGCATCCAGTATCGTGCATCGAACCTGGACTGGCATCTCGTTTCATACATGATATTTTACATGTTTCAATGCCATTCTCCCAAATCATCCCACCCTCTCCCTCTCCCACAGAGTCCATAAGACTCTTCTATACATCAGTGTCTCTTTTGCTGTCTCGTACACAGGGTTATTGTTACCATCTTTCTAAATTCCATATATATGCGTTAGTATACTGTATTGGTGTTTTTCGTTCTGGCTTACTTCACTCTGTATAATAGGCTCCAGTTTCATCCACCTCATTAGAACTGATTCAAATGTTTTCTTTTTAATGGCTGAGTAATACTCCATTGTGTATATGTACCACAGCTTTCTTATCCATTCATCTGCTGATGGACATCTAGGTTGCTTCCATGTCCTGGCTATTATAAACAGTGCTGCGATGAACATTGGGGTACACGTGTCTCTTTCCCTTCTGGTTTCCTCAGTGTGTATGCCCAGCAGTGGGATTGCTGGATCATAAGGCAAAAGGTAAATTTTATAAATCAAGGTCTGTTCTAAGAAAGGGAAGTAAGGGAGATAGAATATGCAATGCATGTTCGTAAGTGCTATTTGTAATTTAAAAGGTGCTGTGGAATCTCAGAAAAAGAGAGATGTTAGCTGGAACACCAGAAAAGGGGCCATACAGAAGTGGCATTTGAAATGAACCTGAAAGAAAAGTTACACAAAACACAAAAAGTCATAGCAGTCAGAGTGAACTCAGGCACAGAGACACAAAAAGATGTGGGACTTTGTATTTGTATTGAAATGTCCTATTCCTTCCTTGCTGTTTCTCATAATAGCAAAAGTCAGTGGGTTGCTTTATATAGTAACATCCTATTTAAAGCAAATAAATGACATAGTGTGGTGGAAATAAGAAATGAAAATAAAAAGTGGATTCTGTGACAGAAGTTCTGAGTTCAAGTGCTTGTTATGTAATTCGCTAGTTATAACCTTGGATCCGTTAGACTCTTTTGGATCTTTCTCCCCAGATAAAGAAAGAAGTTGTAAATCATAAGCAATAATGACAATAGGAAGGGTACTACTGAAGTGTGTTCCAGCTTACTGGCATGGATTTTTAAACCAGTTGATCCTCACAACAGTACTCATGTAGATTTTCTTATTTTCTTCACCTTAGAAATAATCAAGGACAGTTTATGTCATTTTTAGGCAAATGAAATGTTTAGGGGAAGGATGCCTGTTAGAAATGCTGTTTCACAGACTCCCCCCACTTCTGGGAAATTTGATTTACTTGCTGCTGCTAAGTCGCTTCAGTCGTGTCTGACTCTGTGCGACCCCAGAGACGGCAGCCCACCAGGCTTCCCCGTCCCTGGGATTCTCCAGGCAAGAACACTGGAGTGGGTTGCCATTTCGTTCTCCAATGCATGAAAGTGAAAAGTGAAAGTAAAGTCACTCAGTCGTGTCCGACTCTAGCGACCTCATGCACTGCAGCCTACCAGGCTCCTCTGTCCATGGGATTTTCCAAGCAAAAGTACTGGAGTGGGGTGCCATTCACCTTGCCTGCTCATTCAAATGTTCTGGAAAACTTTTAAAATGACTAAAATATGACCACTGCCCAGATAAATTCAATCAGAATGTCTGGTAGTTGGATGGTTCCAGTTTGTGTATCTTCTCAGAATATTCTAATGTGCACTGCAGATGGAGACCCACCCCCTGCCCCCAACTTAAAACCATTCCTTCAGCTCTCCAAATGATTCTGACCATGCTGAAACTCTCTGAGTGTGACCTGAAGGCGATAAAGGAGCAGAGAGGATGAATTGTGGAACCAAAGATACTGTTGACTGAGGAGTGAAGGGGGAAATACATTGTGAAGAGAGAAATAGAAATAGCCTGTGTGTTTAGCAGATGAAGGCAATTTCACAGATGACGCAGTTTTAGATTAAATGAGCAATTTGAGCTGGTGTTGCAAGTTTAGGACAGATTTCTTTTCCCATTTACTATAAATGGAATTCAAGCCATTGGAACTGAGACTTGATGAAGAAGTGAAACAAAACCCTTGGTAAGAAACTGGACTTTCTATCACATTTGTCTGCAAGCAGTGGTGGTTGGAGGGGCAGGTGAGGAAGAAGCTTAGAGGATAAGCAACAAAGCAATGGGAGGTTAGTTTTGGGTTGGATTTTAATTACCATTTTTACTAAAAAATCATGAGGAGATTAAACAAAAATGAAATGAAAGAAGAAAAACCTGCTACTGATGCTTAAAGTGCTATGTGAGTAGATTAGGAGAGCAGAAATAATGCAAATAAGGAAAAACAAGTAGAAATGAAAAAAAAAAAAGACATCATTTGTCACCCCATCAAACAGCAAAAATCAAAAGTGGTCCAATATCTGTAGAGTGAATGACCCTAAAATAAAGTAATCAGTATTTGTCCTGGAAATATAAATTTTAAGATTGTTTGCTTCTCAGATAACTTCTACTAAATAACCTCCATTTCTTCTTGCTTTACCTTCGGCTTCCTTGACTGGACTTGAAGGACCAGATTCACATCATAGATTGTCTTATTTAATGTCCACAACAAGCTTATGAGAAACACATTGTTTTGTTGTTCAGTTGCTAAGTCATGTCTCACTCTTTGTGACCCCATGGACTGTAGCACACCAGGCTTCCCTGTCCTTAACTAACTCCTAGAGTTTGATCAAACTCACATTCATTGAGTTGATGATTCCATCCAGCAATCTCATTCTCTGTCGCCCCCTTCTCCCAGCATCAGAGCCTTTTCCAGTGAGTCAGCTCTTCACATCAGGTGGCCAAAGTATTGGAGTTTAAGCTTCAGTATCAGTCCTCCCAATGAATATTCAGAGTTGATTTCTTTAAGATCGACTGATTTGCTCTCCTTGCTATCCAAGGGACTCTCAAGAGTCTTCTCCAACACAACAGTTCAAAAGCATCAATTCTTCTGCACTTGGCCTTCTTTATTGTCTAACTCTTATATCTACACATGACTACTTGAAAAACAGTAGCTTTGATTATATGGACCTTTATTGGCAAAGTGATGTTTCTGCTTTTTAATATGCTGTCTAGGTTTCTCATCAGTTCAGTTCAGTCACACAGTCCTGTCTGATTATCTGTGACCCCATGGACTGCAGAACACCAGACCTCCCTGTCCATCACCAACTCCCAGAGTTTACTCAAACTCAGGCCCATTGAGTCGGTGATGCCATCTAACCATCTCATCCTCTGTTGTCCTCTTCTCCTCCTGCCTTCAATCTTTTTCAGCATCAGGGTTTTTTCCAATGAGTCAGTTCTTCACATCAGGTGGCCAAAGTATTGGAGTTTCAGCTTCAGCATCAGTCCTTCCAATGAATATTCAGGACTGATTTCCTTTAGGATGGACTGGTTAGATCTCTTTGCAGTCCAAGGGACTCTCAAGAGTCTTCTCCAACACCACAGTTCAAAAGCATCAATTCTTCTGCACTCAGCTTTCTTTATAGTTCAACTCTCACATCCATACATGACTATTGGAAAAACCATAGCTTTGAATAGACAGACTTTTGTTGGCAATGTAATGTCTCTGCTTTTAATATGCTGTCTAGTTTGGTCATAGCTTTTCTTCCAAGGAGCAACCTTCTTTTAATTTCGTGGCAGCAGTCACCATCTACAGTGATTCTGGAGCCCCCAAAATAAAGTCTGCCACTGTTTCCATTGCTTCCCCATCTATTTGCCATTAAGTGATGGGACCAGATGCCATGATCTTAGTTTTCTGAATATTGAGTTTTAAGCCAACTTTTTCACTCTCCTCTTTTACCCTCAACAAGAGGCTCTTTAATTCCTATTCACTTTCCGTCATTGCAATAGCTTCCTCCCATCGTCTTTGTCACAATTAGTGGGGTAACTGCCTGTTACCAGTTGTGCTGGCATTTGGCTATTCTGCTTTGTGACTGAATGGCATTTCTTAATAGTTGAGCAAACAAACAAAAAAAGAGATACAATTCCTGCTGTTTTTCTCCTGTTCATCTGCTCATGGACCAGCTCTCTTTCTCTTTGGAAGACTGACCCACTTCTTGGTTTCAACACTCCCAATCCAGTCTGCCTCCCCTTTACTCCAGGTCCTTGTTCTATATCTGACTATTTCTCCACAATGTTGAAAATAATATGTACCCTATGTAGGAAATTTGTTAAAACATCCCTATAAAGGGAATAGGCAAGGAGAGAACCAAGTATTTGCCATATATGGCATCAGTTGCTTTATATTTTTCTCTATAAGTACATAATACATTTATATAAATATCTTATACATAATATGTAATATACTTTTATGGCCATTTATGTATTTATATGGCTTCTCAGGTGGATCAATTGTAAAGAATCCACCTGCTAATGCAGGAGATGTGGGTTTGAACTCTGGGTCAGGAAGATCCTCTGGAGAAGGAAATGGCAACCAGCTCTATATATTATAGAATATGTATGATCATATGTACTTATATATTGCATCTCTACTATAAAATATCAGTATTATATGTGACATTGTATATTATAGAATTCATAATTATATTATTAAGATACTAAAAACATTTAAAATGTATCTATTTATATTTAATTTGTATATAATTAAAAGATTTCTTTATACAATAATTCATAAATCTAGAGGTACCTTTATTTCAGTGAAATATTGAAAATAGAAAAGAAAAAAATAGAACTGACAAATCTTGATATCAGCATACAGTAGACTGATGCCTCTGGATTCATTGGAAATATTAAAACTACTAACCTCTGGAAGGTTGAGGGGGAGCAAGTGGGCTTTCAGGAGGTAACTGACATGATGGGAGAGAAAGCAGTTACTGACTGCCATCATCTTCCACTTGCCACATGGTATTATCATCTGACTGAGGACAAGAAAGCAAAGCTTATTCTCTCCAAGCATACGTATTTTAGTTTCTATGGAGCTGCTGAAGAGTAAAGTGAGCAGTCACGAATTCTAGAGAAGTGCTCTGATTCACACATTGACATCTGGCTTGCCTCCATGCAGTTTTCACAAAAAGTACAGCAACCTCCCCAAAAGCTTTCTGAGAGCTGGCAGTGGCACCAGGAGACAAGCATGAAGCAAAATATTAACATTTCACACAGCAAGCAGGTCACACCATGTGAGTTTCGGAAACAAAGTGCCTCTGTTTCCCCCAAGCTTCTGCTGATGCCAGAGCCTCCTTGCACAGCTCATTACCAATGCTCTGATGGCTTCTCCCAGAAGAATGGATTGCCTTTTGTTGGCATTGAAAAGATGCTCAAAAGATCAAAAGAATAAAACCAAGTGACACAGTCTCTGCAGGAATGAAATGCTTCTGCTCAGTGACTCCTGACCTGGTTGCAGCTCCAAGAGGTGTTTCCCGTGGAGAGCTCTGTGCTACTGTCACCTTTTGCTGGCGGCTCTGTGACATCTGAGACAGAGGAGGTGTTGGTGCAGCATATGCTGTCTCTCCAAGGAAGCCTAGTGGTGCAGAAAAACTCAGAGACTTCCTCCGGAGGACACTGACACAGTCACGTCGAGCATCACATATCTTTAGCTCTTTAAGTCATAATGTATCTCCTCCAGGAGGAAATCCACAAATGAAAATCCCTGGTTCTCTTTGAGATCCCTGACCATCCAGAAAATCTTAATTTTTTTCCTCTTAGGGAAACATCTATCTGAGGTGGCTCAGTGGTAAAGCAACTGCCTGCCAATGCAGGAGACCTGGTTTCAATCCCTGGGTTGGGAAGATCCCCTGAAGAAGGAATGGCAACCTACTTCAGGATCCTTGAGGGAAAATCCCATAGACAGAGGAGCCTGGCAGGCTACAGTCCTTGGGGTCGCAAGAGTCAGACTTGACTTAGTAGCTAAACAATAACAATCTTCAGTGTAGACTTCCTTGTGGGTGTAATTAAGTACCTCCTCCAGGAGGAAATCCACAAATGAAAATTCTTGGCTTCCTTTGAGATCCCTGATCCCCCAGAAAATCTGATTTTTTTTCCTCTAAAGTGACTGATCAGAAATAAAATGTCAGAATAGACATTTGTCAGCAATGTAGAATTCCAGGGAGATATATATATATATATATATAGTTTCTGATTTATGCCTATTGGTTTACATACATTATCTCTAATCACCTTCTAGAACCACACAAGCTAAGTAACGTTAGTCCTTTTTACAGACTAGGAAACTGTAGGGTCACCAAGTAAATCAACTTGTTTGAGGCCATGACGTGTTAAGTGCATGATGGATGTGAGATTAAAAATCATATCTATCAAACGCTGAAGCGTGGGCTTTTTCCAATATTGCATGTCATGGTTGAAAGAATGCTTACTGATTACTGCCTTTCTTTATGTTCTAGGAATATGAGTTATTTAGGAAATGCATTTTGGAGAAGATTTCAAAGTTCAACTTGCATACAAATCACCTGGAGATCTTGTTAGATACAGATTCTGACTCGGGAAGTCTGAGGTGGACCTAGGAGTGCATGGTGCTGATCGAGGGACCATACTTGGGAGATCAATGTTCAGAGCATGTAAACTAAATGAATAAGACCTTAAGCCCTTTTAAACTCAATATTTAAGTGTTTTGCATAAAATAGCTTTCACTATGTGAAAATTCATGGGATTGGTGTTTTTTTGGGGGGAGTCATCATTAATGATAGTGTCTAAATGTGTTTTCATACCAGGCACATTTAATTTACCTTTATTCAATCCATCAACAGAGATGCATTGGCCATCTGCAAAAATAGTTATATCTGACATTTTTTTTCTGGGTGCTTTACAACTTAGAAAATTCCGTTATGTGTGTGATCATACTCAATGCTCACAAAAAGAAAACAAAATAAACATAACAAAATTATGTTATTGAAATAATTTTAAATTGATAGTATTAAGGTTCAGAGAAAGTAGGTGATGTGTATTGGACCTGTGTCACAGATTTTATTAAAATATTCAGTTTTTCTGAATCTCAATATCATAATCTCAAAGTCATAATTTGCAAGACTTTTGCTATGGCTCCTGTTACAAAGTACTATATACGAGTGGCTTAAAAAATAGAAATTTAGTATTTTTCAGTTTTAGATGGCAGAGGTCTAAGATCAAGGAGCTTGTAGGGTCGATTCCTTTTGAGAATTGTTTGTTCATCCCTCTCTCCTGGTTTCTGGTGGTCTGCTAGCAATCTTCAGTGTCACTTAACTTATAGACTCATGATTCTGATGTTTTTCTTTGCTTTCTAATGATACTTTTCTTGGGTGCATGTCTGTTTCAAAATTCCCCCCTTTTGGAAGGAAAACAATTATGTTTTTGGATTAAGGGCTCACCCTACTTCAGCAGGACCTCATCTTCAGTCAGTTCAGTTCAGTCATTCAGTTCTGTCTGATTCTTGGTGACCCCATGGACTGTACCATGCCAGGCTTCCCTGTCTGTAACCAACTCCTGGAGCTTGTTCAAACTCATGTCCATCTAGTTAGTGATGCCTTCCAACCATCTCATCCTCTGTCATCCCCTTCTCATCCTGCCTTCAATCTTTCCCAGCATCAAGTTCTTTTCCAATGAGTCAGTTCTTTGCATCAGGTGGCCAGAGGATTGGAGTTTCAGCTTCAGCATCAGTCCTTCCAATGAGTATTCAGGACTGATGTCCTTTAGGATGGACTAGTTGGATCTCCTTGCAGTCCAAGGGACTCTCAAGAGTCTTCTCCAACACCACAGTTCAAAAGCATCAGTTCTTCTGCACTCAGCTTTCTTTATAGTCCAACTCTCACATCCATACATGACTACTGGAAAAAACATAGCTTTGACTAGACAGACCTTTGTTGGCAAGGTAATGTCTCTGCTTTTTAATATGTTGTCTAGGTTGGTCATAGCTTTTCTTCCAAGGAGCATATGTCTTTTAATTTCATCTGCAGGGCCTTATCTTAACTTAGCTAATTACAGCTTCAGTGATCCTATTTCCAATAACATTGCAATTTTAGGTACTGGAGGTTAAGATTTCACTTAGAATTTGAAGAGTGGAATACAGCTCAACCTGTAACAGTTGGTGTTGCCTGGTATCGTTTGAGAGTTGCTTATAATCTATTTTGGCAAGCTACATACAAATCCAAATGATTCTATATAAAAAGTAGGCAATGAAGGGTTCCCAGTGAGACTTGATGAGTTCTGAGATGAAAGAGACCCTGTTCTCCTGGGTAAACCAAGACAATTGCTATAAGTTGGCAGCCCATGTTATCCCTTGGAGTAGGAGTGAGATTTAGATAGGGAAGTAAAGAATACTCCAGACATCAAGTTCAGTGTTTGTTAAGAAAAGAAGAGAAGTCAGTCCCCAAATGTGTTCTGAGAAAAGAGAGTTACTCTAAACTATAAAATAAGAAAATCAGAGTAGAATTAGATAACTAGATAAATCTACCCCTTCTGCACTCCTCCCAATGTACAATCAATTTGTCCCCAGTGTGGGCCTCTCCCTAATCAAATGGGTCTCATCACTCTGAATCCAATTCTACATTGATTTTACTTTTTTTCTGGAGATAAAAATTAAGTAACTCCAAGGTCTGGTCTTAGTCTATAAAATGGAAATACTAACTCAAATATCACAGGGAGTTGGCTTGTTTCATTGCTTCTTTTTTTGTTGTTGTTGTTTGTTTGTTTGTTAATTTTAAGCATATGAACAGTGTATGGTGAAGTGTATATGCTAATGTCTTAATAGATGTCTGTGGTGTGCTGCCAAAAATTGAAAACAAGCTACTGTCTGAAGCTAGAAAGAATGATTCTCATTGCATTCTAAAACCCAGGTGACTTTTACACTGAAAAAGGATAGCTAAGCTTGTGTTGAGTTAAAACAAACCAATCCTTGTTTACTGGCCTGTGGATTTAAGAGAATAGGTTGTCATATTAATTGACAGAGGATTCTGAAACTCTGTCAAGAGGATTTATTTAAATTCTTCTGGACAGTCTCAGAACTTACAGTCCTGTGTGTGAAAACAACTCTTTCTCAGTTCAGAGAATGACATCTTTGGGGAGTTGTCCCTGAAAGGATGTAGTCACCAATGCTCACAAAGAAAGAAATGTTCATGCCCTAAACAGAGATTAT
>NW_011494951.1:5403412-5417547 GCF_000754665.1 Bison bison bison | reverse complement strand
ATCTCACAAGATGAATAGCTGTGTCCCAATTCAGACAGAAATGCATTTTGACAAGGTCAGAGTCTCTCTTCTTATTCCTCAGGCCTCAGTTCCCTGGGACACATGAGGTTCCTTGTCTGAGTCAAAGAGCTACGGGGCTGATGGGGAGAGAAACTCATTAATTTTGTCAATACCCATTCCCTGCTCTGAGCTTTATAGACTGTCTTAAGTAAAAGATGAGCTTGTCTCCATCTTCTTATTCTGTTCAGAGTGATTTAAAAATGGACCTTTCTATTTTCAGTGAATATCAAGCTCTTTATCTAATATTCACAAGCCACATAAATCTACCCCTTCTGCACTCCTCCCAATGTACAATCAATTTCTCCCCAGTGTAGGGCCTCTCCCTAATCAAATGGGTCTCATCACTCTGAATCCAACGTGCTTTCTTGATTTTTCACACTCATTTTCAAGTTTTTCTCAATTGAAAGCACTCTTTATGACATCTCTCTCCTCGTCCCTTTATATTTGTTTCATCCTAGTCCAGGTTGACGAATATCCTACACATGCTCACCTCTACCTGTGCAAGCCAGTGACAGACAAGACCAAGGGATCACAGTATTCTATCCTGTTAAGCCTGGATGGGTCCCTGCTGCTGCTGCTGCTAAGTTGCTTCAGTCGTGTCCGACTCTGTGCGACCCCATAGATGGCAGCCCACCAGGCTCCGCCGTCCCTGGGATTCTCCAGGCAAGAACACTGGAGTGGGTTGCCATTTCCTTCTCCAATGCATGAAAGTGGAAAGTGAAAGTGAAGTCACTGAGCCGTGTCCAACTCTCAGCAACCCCATGGACTGCAGTCTACCAGGCTCCTCCATCCATGGGGTTTTCCAGGCAAGAGTACTGGAGTGGGGTGCCATTGCCTTCTCCAGGATGGGTCCCTACAGGACCTTTTTTGTTCATGAGCACAAATCTCCAAAAAGAAAACAAAACAAAACAAAAAAGCCCAATTTTGATGCTAGAATCATGGGGTAATTCTGCATTATTTATTTTATTTTGTTTATTGGAAATCACTTATACATTCATTTCTATTGAATGAAAATTCTCTAAATTCTGTTGTGCTTTACAGTTTTCAAAAGTTTCATACATATAATTTCATATAATCTCATAATAACCATTTTTCTACTTTATCCCTATGTTACAATACCCCTCCCCCCCACACACACACTGGTGTGTATGTATGTTAATTGCTCAGTTGTGTCGAACTCTTTGGGACTCCATGGACTGTAATTTACCAGGTTCCTCTGTCCATGGAATTCTCCAGGTAAGACTACTGGAGTTGGATAATCATTCCCTTCTCCAGAGGATCCTTACAACTCAGGGATCAAACCCAGCTCTCCTGCATTGCATGCAGATTCTTTACCATCCGAACCACCAGAGAAGCCCACTTCTTTATTGTCTATATCTATGAGTCTGCTTCTTTTTTGTTATATTCACTAGCTCTTGTTGTAGGTTTTTTTAGATTCCACAAAGAAGTGATATCATACGGTATTTATCTTTCTCTGTCTGGTTTATTTCATTTAGCATAATGTCTTAGTCTTTCTGGATTTCCAATATTTATACTGAATTGCCATAGACCTCTTCAACAGGGTTATCCAGCCTAGGTAAGCCCAAATACCTCCAAGGATAGAGAACACTGACATCTACAGTACAGTGCAACTGATAAGGACAGGAATATCTAAAAAAAAAGGTGCTTGTAATTATGGAAAACACTAGTTGTTCAATGAGTTAAGCTGCTTCTGCTGCTTAGTCACTTCAGTTGTGTCCAACTCTATTCGACTCTATGAACTGTAGCCCACCAGGTTCCTCTGCCCATGGGATTCTCCAGGCAAGAGTACTGGAGTGGGTTGCCATGCCCTCCTCCAGGAGATCTTCCCAACCCAGGGATCGAACCCAGGTCTCCTGCATTGCAGGCAGATTCTTTACCACTGAGCCACCAGGGAAGCCCAGGCTAAGCTCAACTGACCTCAATAAATAATAATCTTCTAAACAGTGTCTTCAAAAAATAAGAGAGTTTAATTTGACATAAAGAAACAAGAAAAAGAATGGTGAGGGTAGACATGGGGGTTAAGATGACCAACGTGAGCATGATTTTTGTAGAACATTAAGACAGATATTGTGGGTAGAACAAGCACATGGTTCAGATTAGTGTACTGAAAAATGAGACTTAAATTGAATAATGAGCATTTGATGCTCAAATGCAGAAGCAGTGTTCACTAGTACTTTTTTCTACCATACGTTATATACCAGATGAAGTAACAAGAGCTATCTATATGCATCCTCATTTTACCTGATTCCATAACCCAATAGGCTATTATGTTTCCCATTTGCAAATGAGGAGCTTGTGTCCCACATAATTTAGTTACTTTGCCCAAATAATAAGTGAATAAAATGCCCTGGAGGACAGTGGATACTGTCAACAGGTAAGTACACATTCTCCTAGTTTCTTTTAATTATGTTGCTAATACTTTTGCTAAGATTTTGCTAGCCCTTTATTTTGGTTATGTTCTTCATTGCTTTAAGAAATCTTCATTCAAACTAAATAAAATGAAGTATGTACTTGAAAGAAGGGAAGAAAGAAAGGCACTAATTTATGATAGAACTATATTAATATGAACCTGAAATTTTCTAATCTAGAGGAGCTGTTTTATGGCTGGTGAAATCTCCGGGTGGCAAAGACACCATTTGTACAGAGTAGAATTTTCTTGCTCATTTATAGGCAAGTCTGCACAAGTCATGTCTGATTAATCTTCTACTATTTAATTTAAGTTCCTTTCAATAGGTTTTGAGAATTGCCGGCATTCATTATTTCACTCAATATAGCAGAGAAGTTCAATATAAACTTTTATCACAAGATTTTTATTCATCTTCTTGATCATCAGTTTCTACAAGGAGACTCACAAATTTCAAAGAAGAAAGAGAAGCCATCATTTAATTCACAGTGAAAGAGGTGGCCCAGAACTCTAGATACACCCTTCAATCATAGAACAAGTGTGTATTGTCTGCCTGTTATGTAGCAGGCATTATTCTATGTTCTTGCAATACAAGAATGAATCTTGACCTCATGGCATCATATTACAGCAGGATAGGACAGACAATACAACTGTCATAATAAATACATAAAATTAAGTCATATATTAGAAGACAATAAATACCCACGGCTTCCCTGATGGCTCAGGCACTAAAGAGTCTGCCTGCAACACAGGAGATCCAGGTTCAATCCCTGAGTTAGGAAGATCCCCTGGAGAAGGGAATAGCTACCCACTTCAGTATTCTTGCCTGGAGAATCCCATGGACAGAGGAATCTGGCAGGCTACAGTCCATGGGGTCTCAAAGAATCAAACATGACCGAGTGACTAAGCATGCGTGCACACACGCACTCTGTTTAGGCCCTGGGGGAAGATATTATTTGGGTGAGGTTTTAAAGCTCATTTAAGTTAACCGTGCTTGGAGAAAGCACTGTTAATGTTTCTCTTCTAGGCTAAGGTGTACTGGGTTGAATCAGAGAGGTGTCTGGGTTTGTAGATGGATTGTGAGAGTAAGTCAGTTATGGTATAAAGAACAGACGGGCCTGACCGAGAAGCGGAAGCTAGTAATCTAAAGTTCTCTATAAAGGTAGAAAGAAGCCCAGCCGAGTGATGGAAATGAATTGTGGGCGAGAAGGGAGTCAAATGTCAGAGCTAGAGAAACATGGCCAAATGGCAACCTAAAGGACCACCTTGTTTTAAATAGCAACAAATGTGCAGGTCCAAAGATTCGTATTTAGGCTGGAAAGTAAGAGCAAATTTTTTACCTCAGTCATGGGTCATGGCTTCCTGTCTGGTTTTTATCACAATTTGTCCAAAAGGGTGCACATTTCTAGCTGTTGCATTTATTAGAATTATCTCTTTCCTCCAATTGATTAGCATTAAAGTAAGCAAACATGATCAATGTTGTTAAATGAATTTTACTAGTGAAATACTAGTTCTCTTCATTTTATTCTAGGGGTTCCATGTCTCACTCAGAAATAAGGGGTGGGGGGATCCCTTGCTATGCTTTGAGCATCAGTGGTAAAATCTCCTCATTTTCCTATTAAAAAATGCAAAACTCCAAGAGCTGAAGCAATTTCTAAATGTCACACAAGATATATTACAAGTTGGTTCCCAGAGGAAGTTGTTTTTGTTTTTCCCCCTTTTTCTTTATTTTTTGAAAGTGGAAAAAAAAATCTGTGCTTATTTACACTTCATGGGAAAAGCATCATTAGCATTTTGTATTTTTCTGTAGGCTTTTTTCTTCCCTGGGGATTATTTTACATCTGAAAGGGCATTATTCATCAATGAATAATGAGAAAGTTTTCAGGAAACCTTTCTATTACAGCCCTGCTCCCACCCTGTCGACTTCCCCCCAACACACAGATGTTGACTGGGTGACTGAGGTCAAGGAGAGACCTCAGTCTTTGTAGGCATGTTCTTACTAGCCTTGAAGTCACATACACCCTGGTAATGAGAGCCATTCCTCCACCCTTGACTGCAGAGATCGTCATTGTCACAGGCTCCAAAAACTAACATGGCAGCTTTTACTAAAGAGTGATCGTCAAGTGTACGTAATTGAACATGCAAATTGGATTTATACACTCAGGTTGGGGCAACAATGACTACAAACACAGCCTAAGACTCACATTCACAAACTATATTGGACTGTACATACAAATCAGCTCCCATTGAATCTTTGAAAATGAGATCACATTTCTTCCACATTTACCATGCATTCCATGCTGGTTAACTAGAGCAAATTGTTGTCACCAAGCTCAGCAGAAAAATTGTAAAATGTCCATGATGGTTATTTCTCCTCCCTCCTCCTGAAGGGCTTTGCAGGTTATACATTTACAGAGCGTTTAGAATGTGATACAAATCAGGCCCCTAGATTTTCCCCCCATCGGTGGTGTCGTCTGGATAAATCACACCCTTTGGCATTTGCATTGATACAACAAGAACATACCATGCAGCACAAATAACCTCATTTCCATAAAACGGCCTTTTAAAATTAGAAAATGTATAATTCATTTGGGGTGGTTATTACCGCTTTTGGTCGGGAGGGATTTAAACTTGTATTTAAATGCAAATAACTGTATTTTTTCACAGTTACACCCAGGAAGCCACACAACTTAGGCACTCTAAGATGTATGGTTACCCTCCACTATCAATTCAGGATGACGATCTTGATCACAAAAGCGGTTTGCAGGTCCCGTTACAGTTTGCAGCAAGCTCTCACATCTCAGGTGAGACCCTCCATGCTCCAGGAGAGAGACTTCCATTTTCCATCTGAAGAAGCTAAAGCCCAGAAGCAATGTCTCAGGATCACACAGGTTCAGGTGTGATCTCTGTAAGCAGGATGTGGATAAGAAACATGGATAAGAAGACTGAATGGATAAACATGGATAAGAAGACTGAATGGATAAATTTGGGCACCCAGACAGATTCAAAGATGGGAATAAGGAAACCGGAAAGAAAGTGAAAATGAGAGAGGATAGAGGGAGAGAAAGAACCATTTTTAAAAGGGCAGATAATACCCAGAAAAGAAGGGGCCAGAGAAACTCTTGGACAAGTATGCACTACTTTGCCTGCTTCTCATCTCTGACTCTGCGTGGCACTCCAGCTCCCAAATATTTAAAGAACAAAAAGAAGCAGAAGCCTGTGGTGTCCCACAACCCAGGTGTCTGACCCAGAACCCTCGTTCCTTCTATTCAACCATGCTGCTCCTGTCTCCTGTGTTCCAGAAGGCTGTTTATCCTGCAGTCACCTGGGCAGGGGAAAGTATTTCTCAGCCCCACTCTGGAAACAAGTGGCTCACCCTTTAGGTATCAAAGCTGCACTCCCACAAAGGAGCCAGGTTTCTGGCTGCTGGGTCTTTGCCCATACTAAGTCGTCTGGCTCTCTCCCTGCACCAGCTCCTCCTTACTCTGACCCCCACCTTGTCTAACAAGTGTGTACTTACTCTTCAAAACTAAACTAATGCAGGAGTCCTAGGTGAAAACTTTGCTGAATTCTCTTTCCATCACCAACTAGGTGATGACACCACTCTTGCTTCAGCCTCCGTCATTCGGTGAGTCCTCTCAATCCACAACCAGAAGGTCTGCTTTGCTGTAGCCTTCCCTCTGGGCTCAAGTCCTCAAAAGCGAGGATCTTTTCTTGTTATCCACAACTGGTGTGACAGAGAGCGGAGTATAGAAAGAATCCTAAGCATATTTGTTGAGTCTCAATTCTGCTGACACCATCTGCGTGACTTCAGACAATTACTGAGCTTCTCTGAACCTCAGTTTGAAAGTGAAAGTGTTAGTCACTCAGCCATGTCAGACTCTTTGTGACCCCATGGACTGTAGTCCACCAGGCTCCTCTGTCCAAGGGATTCTCCAGGCAAGAATACCAGAGTGAGTTGTCATTTCCTTCTCCAAGGGATCTCCCCAACCCAGGCTTTGAACCCATATCTCCTGCATGGCAGGCAGATTCTTTACCATCTGAGCCCCTGAAACATTTTACTCATATTTAAAGACAAAAAACAAAAGAAAACAGAACTGTAGTATGGCCAGAGTGAATATTACATTAATTAGAAAGAGAGTGTGCCCCATATCTGGTAAGGTATCAAAAAATGACAGTTGCCATAATTACTCCTGCTAATATTAAATCAGTGAACGAATGTTTGGATACCAGAGATGCTGCCCTCTAATAGACCTTTTTGACGTTTGTATATCAATTTGGTGTCAACTATACTCCTTTCTATACAAAATGCTGTCCCCTTCCTGGCTTCATTTCTATTTATGGAGCTATTACCAATCCCGTCCTCCAGAACAGAATCACATGGTTACCCAGGACCTTGTGTTTCTCCTGCCTCAATGTCAACTCCAACGTTAACACCTTATCATAGACAGCTTCACTGAGGCATCCATTTGTCAGCAATGGCTGAAGTTATTACCATTCTCCCAGAGCCTGAATTTAATCTGTTCAGTTACCCTGTTCACTGTGCTTCATTTTCTTATTGGCCAAATGAGGAAGTCAGATCTTAGGGATTCCAAGTTTCTTTCCAATTCAAGCTCCTGATTTTCAAAGAGAAATTCGATTTGATCAAAGGACTTAATAATTTAATGCATTTGCTCATACTTGCTATAGCAGTGAAATTGAAAAGCTTTCTGGTCCAAGATTTAAGAGCAAGAGGAAAAACCTGCTTGACCTTGAATAAGACACTTTCTTTTTCTGAATCTTCTTACCTCATCTGAAAAATAAGGATCAGGGAGAGCAGGAATTTCATGTAACAGCATGATTGAACCCCAGGGGGCATGTAGAAAGTGGGGAGATATTTTTATGTCACACTGGCATTTAGTAAGTGAGGCAGAGGATGGAAACCATTCTACAATACAAGCAACACTTTGGGATAATGAAGAATTATCCAACCCAGATTAATAGGAGTGTTTCAATTGAGGCCACCTTAGCAATGTTCAAATCATCTCCATTAGAATATTCTGGGGCTTTCCAGGTGACTCAGTGGTAAAGAGTCCTCTTGCCAATGCAGGAGAAACAAGATATGCAGGTTCAATCCCTGGATTGAGAAGATTCCCTGGAGGAGGAAATAGCAGCACACTCCAGTATTCTTGCCTAGCAAATTCCGTGGACCAAGGAGCCTGGTGGGCTGCAGTCCACGGGGTCACAAAGAGTTACAAATGAGCAAGCATGCACATTAGAATATTCCATATTTAACATTTTTTAAACAGCTAATGGAAGCAATAGATGCTTAATAAATTTGTGTTTAGAGTTTTGAGTTTTGCAGTAGTCTGATTTTCATTTTGTATATAACTCTAATTAACCTTGAAATTTTATACTTGACTTATATCAAAGGGCACAGATCTTTTCTCCTTTAAGTATGTTGTTTCCAGAAAGTATTATGCAGCCTCGCTTCCTGTAACCTTTCCTTCGTTCTGCTACATCAAAACCTCCTCACAGGTTGGACCTGGAACTATTAGAACTGGGAGAAATGTAGCAACATTTATCCAAGATTAATTTGGGCTTTTAATTCTATCATTAACCTGCTTGTATTCTCAGTTCTAGGAAGAAAACCTGTAAATGGATCATTTCACCTCCAGAACTGCTGATTCTTGTATTTAGTCAATTGTCTTTTTAAAAAGTATAGATTATATTTCCTCAGTACCTGCTCTGAACCAGATGCTGTGCCGGTAGCTTTGTAAACATTATTGTTAATATAATAACATTTTGATTGTAGATTATTTCCTCATTTCCAAGATCAGGAAAATAATTTTTGGTGAGGTTTGTAAAAATTTTCCAAGAATACCCAGATTCTAGTGGTGAATCCAAGTTTGAGCCTGGTTTGTCCCCTGAAAGAATCTGCCTTCAAATGCAGGAGACCCCAGTTCGATTCTTGGGTCAGGAAGATCTGATGGAGAAGGGATAGGCTACCCACTCCAGTATTCTTGGGCTTCCCTTTGGCTCAGCTGATAAAGAATGTGCCTTTAATGAGGGAGACCTGGATTTGATCCCTGGGTTGGGAAGATCCTCTGGAGCAGAGAAAGGCTACCCACTCCAGTAGCCTGGCCTGGAGAATTCCATGGACTATATAAGTCCATGGGGTTGCAAAGAGTTGGACACAACTGAGAGACTTTCACTTTCACTTTTGTCCACTGAAAATCCATGATTTTGAACTATAAGGCATTCTGTTCTATAATTGGGAGATATAAGACAGCTGCTCTCTTCTGGAAGGGACCTGGTGCCTACCTGAATTTAACCATATGAAATATTGATGTCCAAATAAGAGCTGGTCCCTGGCTGTGCAGAAAGGAGCATGGCAGCATGTGTACTGTGGGTATACTAACCCCTCACTTACATCACTGGCCCATTCTATACCTTCAGAAATTCTCTACTCATTCTGAAAAGTCACCTCCTGTCTAGGGAGAGAAAAAATAAGGGAAAAAAGAAAAAAAAAAACTTCCTAGAAGGGAAACAAATTCAGCTTTTAGATGGATAGAA
The DNA here is from genome assembly GCF_000754665.1 of Bison bison bison. Lineage (NCBI taxonomy): Eukaryota > Metazoa > Chordata > Mammalia > Artiodactyla > Bovidae > Bison > Bison bison. The sequence goes on along the minus strand of NW_011494951.1, from coordinate 5,408,507 downwards.
AAAGGGACTTTGTGACAGTCAGAGTTGATAAATGGCAATACAAGGTGATGCTGTTGTTTTCTAGAGGGCAGAGATAAATGCTGGGTCCACTGTTCACTAGCTTTTTGACCCTGGGAAGATCCAAAAGATTTCTGAGCGAACATTTAGTCATCTGTAAGTTGGTTCATGATGCTCATTTCAAAATGCTGTTGTAAATAAATGAGGCATGGAGAAGGCATGGAAGGCCTCCTTCGTCATCCTCAGGAGGCTTCTCCTCTGGTTGGTCTTGAAGAGTTGATATTTTCCAGAATTCCACTCCTCACAAGCTGCCTCGGAGTGGTTCTATTCCTTTCTGGTATTCCTTATCTCCAACCGTGAAGCTGAGATTTGCACATCCAAATGCCAATGAGGCTTTTCCATTTGGTTACCCCAAAGGGCCTCAAACTTGAAATTGTCATTATGCAAACACATCATTCTCACGCTTTCTTTGTCTACCCTCAGAGCTCAAAAACAGCAAAACCATCAGTCCAATTCTGATAATAGATTAAGGAGTTATTCTGCATTTGTTTACCCTGATGCTGGGAAAGATCGAAGGCAGGAGGAGAAGGGGACAGCAAGGGATGAGATGGTTGGATGACATCACTGACTCAATGGACATGAGTTTGAGTAAACTCTGGGAGTTGCTGATGGACAGGGAAGCCTGGCGTGCTGCAGTCTATGGGGTCACAAAAAGTCAGACACAACTGAGCAACTGAACTGAACTGAATCACAATAAATTTATTTTTGTTTATATTTGTTGAATGATAGAGTCTTTAAATTCTGTCATACTTTACAATTTTCAAGAGTTTCACACACGTGATTTCATATAAATCCCATAACACATTTTCCCCCCTACCTCTATACTGCTTCTTCTCCCCATCCTCTTTAGTAATCACTTATTTATCCTCTTTATCTGTGAGTCTGTTTATGTTTTTGTTTTATTAACTAGTTTGTTGTATTTTTTAGATTTCACATAGAAAGGATATCATACAATATTTTTTTTCTTTGTCTGGTTTATTTCACTTATCATAATACCATGGGGTCATTCTGGATTTCCAATGTTTATGCCATATTATCATAGACTCCTACAGCAGGGTACCCAGCCTAAGTAAGCCTGAATACCTCCAACAAGAGAGAATACTGACATTCACAGTACAGTGTGACTGACAGGGACACGAACATCTGTAAAATAGTGCATGAGATTCTGGAAAACACTAGTTGTTCAGTGAGCCAAGCTGAATGGACCTCAATAAATAATACTGTTCTAAACAATGTCTTCAAAAATAGTGCTTTCTTTGAAATTGGAGTTATTCAACTTTAGGATGGACAGCTGTGATCGTTTTGTGCAGAATGATAGATTCAAGTTGGTGTTGTTCTGTTGCCCAGTCATGTCCAACTCTTCGTGACCCCATGAACTGCAGCACACCAGACCTCCCTGTCCCTCACCATCTCCCAGAGTTTGCCCAAGTTCATGTCTATTGCATCGGTGATGCCATCCAGTCATCTCATCCTCTGACATCCTCTTCTCTTTCTGCCTTCAATCTTTCCCAGCATTAGGGGTCTTTTCCAATGAGTCGTGTGTTCGAATCAGGTGAGCAAAATATTGGAGCTTCTGCTTCAGCATCAGTTCTCCCTGAGTATTCAGGGTTTATTTCAAGATTGACTGGTTTGATGTTTGCTGTCAATATTCTTTAATTTTCATTCTATGATAAAAATAAGAAATAGTGTGTAAGTTATACCTTTTGTTATGGAAGAATTCTAGATAGTAATTGAGATTCTAGAACTTACCCAAATTAAATCTATATCTTTAGGACTTGACACGCCATAAGCACTCAATAAATACTTGTTGAATTAATCAATTAATTAATGGCATGATTTTAAGAAAAGACAGGGATAATCCAAGTTCAGGCATGCTATAACTTTTATCACTAATTTCAGCCCCTAATCTGCTCATGCCCTTTAACACCTCTAAACCTATTTCCTTTTTCCTGCTCTTGGGAAACACACACATCTCTAAGCCCCTTTCAAATCAACTCATTGGTGAGAGGAAGGTTCTCCATGCCTTTTTGCTGTCCTTGGCAAGTTTTGAGGGTTTGAACATTCAGACATCCAGCTACCTATTTGACTTTTTTTCTTAATATTTTATCTCTCTTCTCTACTCTCTCCACTTCAAACAGATGTCTTGACTTTTCTCTTTGAAACCTGAACATCCTCCCATTTTTCCTAGCTTGGTAAATGGCAATAGCATTAAAATAAACAAACAACCAAACAAAAAACTTACTCGGGCCAAAGCTTGGGGTTTTGACTCTTTTCTCTCAGACTATATCCAACCCACCAGCAATGCTTGTCTATTCTAACCTCAAAATATATCCTAAATTGCAAATTAAAGTGAAAGTGAAAATGTTAGTCATTCAGTCATGTTCAACTCTTTACAACCCCCTGGACTGTAGCCTGCCAGGGTCCTCTGTCCATGGAATTGTCCAGGCAAGAATCCTGGAGTGGGTTGCCATTCCCTTTTCTAGGAATCTTCCCAACCTAGGGACCGAACCTGGATCTTCCGCTTTGCAGGCAGTTTCTTCACCATCAATTCCAAACAACAAGCTACCATGTTTTCTGTGGACTTGAGAAACCGTTTACTGACTTGTTTCTCAAATGACTAAGATGCCTAGCCAACACAACTGGAGGCCAGACGCCTCAGTGCCCACTGGGACCGAGGGTTGCTGTCTTATCAGCTTTGGCTGTCTTAACTGCTTTGGCTGTTACAGCGAAATACCACAGACCGGATAGCTTAACCAATGGAAATGTATTTTCTCTCACTTCTGAAAGCTAGGAAGTTCAAGATCAGGGTGCCATCTTGTTTGGGTTTTTGGTGAGTATACTCACCCTGGCTTGCAGACAGTCCCCTTCTTGTGGAGTTCTCACAAGCTAAAGAGGGAGAGAGCACTGGTGTCCTGTTTCTCTTATGAGGACACTAATCTATCACAAAGCACCCATCCTTATGTCCTCATCTACACCTAACCACCTCCCAAAGGTTCTATCTCCAAAGGCGAGTTGATGACATTGGGTGTTAAGGCTTTAATACATGAATTTGGGAGGGACACAGACATTCAGTTCATAACAATCACTTTCTCATAGTCAGTTGAGAAGAACAAGCTGCAAAGCAGGTTCCTAAAGAGAACAAATATTCAAGACTATCTCTTCACCCAGTTAAATTGTTGCAGAAAAGAAGGCAATTCTGATTCCATGTTGGAATGGTTTCTTTGACATGCTTTTCATTGCTTTTATTATTATAACCATACAGAATGGCCTGTCTCAAAGAATCCTGCCCCTCTGCCTGACTGTTAAAGTAAAATGCTTTTGCTCAGAACCCTGTCCACCTACAGATGGCAGGAAGGAAAAAATGAACACATCCGCTGCTTGAGGCTTGCCATTCTAGCAGAAGATTGCAAGATTAATGGCCTTTTTACTTTGCTTCCTCACCTCCGCACATCTCTATTCTATAAAAGAAACTGGCATCCAGACCCCAATAAGACGGTTATTTTGAGGCACTAGCCTACCATCTTCTTGATCAGTCAGCTTCCCAAACAAGAAAGTCTCCTCCTTGCCTCGACCCCTCATCTCTTGGATTCACTGGCCTTTCCTGTGGTGAGCAGAGCTATCTTAGACTTGGTAACAAAATAATTGATCCCAAAGCGTTCACAGACATTTAGAAACCAAGAAAAAACTAGGAGTCAGACAGACAAACAATGAGATTTCAGTACAGCTTGTCAGAATTTTTGGAAAAGAAGATGGTGTTTGCTGTAGAGTTCAGAGAAATCCCTGTGGCACTGAGACTGGATGAGATGAGGGCTCGTGGCTGTGTTTCCCATCTCAGTGATGTGCTGATAATGTTTAACAGTGAAGGAAAAAAGAGACAAAAGGGAAAAAAAGCCTTGATTAGTAGCACATGCTAATTTTCTGGTGTAAAGATTTTCTCTATGACTATCAGTTTCCACCCACTAGTTTGTGCCGTCATTTCTGAAAACAATGGTTCCCTAAGAGAGCCTTAATGAAAAAGTATGAACCAAAATACAGGTTCATATGATGGGGAATAAAGCAAGCTTCCCATTGCCATTTGGTACAACTATAACAATTGTAATAATTATAGCAATAAATATATCCTTATAGTAATAAGAATATTACTAACAATAATTATCATTCATTAAGCATTTAGAGGAGGTGATGGAATTCCAGTTGAGCTATTTCAAATCCTGAAAGATGATGCTGTGAAAGTGCTGCACTCAATATGCCAGCAAATTTGGAAAACTCAGCAGTGGCCACAGGACTGGAAAAGATCAGTTTTCATTCCAATCCCAAAGAAAGGCAATGCCAAAGAATGCTCAAACTACCACACAGTTGCACTCATCTCACATGCTAGTAAAGTAATACTCAAAATTCTCCAAGCCAGGCTTCAGCAATACGTGAACTATGAACTTTCAGATGTTCAAGCTGGTTTTAGAAAAGACAGAGGAACCAGAGATCAAATTGCCAACATCTGCTGGATCATGGAAAAAGCCAGAGAGTTCCAGAAAAACATCTATTTCTGCTTTATTGACTATGCCAAAGCCTTTGACTGTGTGGATCACAATAAACTGTGGAAAATTCTGAAAGAGATGGGAATAACAGAGCACCTGATGTGCTTCTTGAGAAACCTATATGCAGGTCAGGAAGCAGCAGTTAGAACTGGACATGGAACAACAGGCTGGCTCCAAATAGGAAAAGGAGTCCGTCAAGGCTGTATATTGCCACCCTACTTATTTAACTTGTATGCAGAGTACATCTTGAGAAATGCTGGGCTGGAAGAAGCACAGGCTGGAATCAAGATTGCCAGGAAAAATATCAATAACCTCAGCTATGCAGATGACACCACTTTTATGGCAGAAAGTGAGGAAGAACTAAAGAGCCTCTTGATGAAAGTGAAAGAGGAGAGTGAAAAAGTTGGCTTAAAGCTCAACATTCAGAAAACTAGGATGATGGTATCCAATCTCATCACTTCATGGCAAATAGATGGGGAAACAGTAGAAACAGTGGCTGGCTT
>NW_011494951.1:5375582-5403312 GCF_000754665.1 Bison bison bison | reverse complement strand
ATGGCAGAAAGTGAGGAAGAACTAAAGAGCCTCTTGATGAAAGTGAAAGAGGAGAGTGAAAAAGTTGGCTTAAAGCTCAACATTCAGAAAACTAGGATGATGGTATCCAATCTCATCACTTCATGGCAAATAGATGGGGAAACAGTAGAAACAGTGGCTGGCTTTATTTTTCTGGGCTCCAAAATCACTGCAGTTGGTGATTGTAGCCATGAAATTAAAAGACGCTTATTCCTTAGAAGGAAAGTTATGACCAACCTAGATAGCATATTGAAAAGCAGAGACATTACTTTGCCAAAAAATGTCCATCTAATCAAGGCTATGGTTTTTCCAGTGGTCATGTATGGATGCGAGGGTTGGACTGTGAAGAAAGCTGAGCACCGAAGAATTGATGCTTTTGAACTGTGATGTTGGAGAAGACTCTTGACAGTCCCTTGGACTGCAAGGAGATCCAACCAGTCCATTCTAAAAGAGATCAGCCCTGGGATTTCTTTGGAAGAAATGATGCTAAAGCTGAAACTCCAGTACTTTGGCCACCTCATGCAAAGAGTGGACTGATTGGAAAACACTCTGATGCTGGGAGGGATTGGGGGCAGGAGAAGAAGGGGATGACAGAGGATGAGATGGCTGGATGGCAACACTGACTTGATGGACAGTGAGTCTGACTGAACTCCAGGAGTTGGTGATGGACAGGGAGGCCTGGCGTGCTGTGATTCATGGGGTCGCAAATAGTCGGACACGACTGAGCGACTGAACTGAACTGAACTGAAGCATTTAGAATATGTCTAGTTCTATAAAAATGCTTCCAATACATTATGTTATTTAACTTCATGATAAGTATGTTTGGTGAGTATTATCATTAGCTCATTTTACAGAAGGAAAAAAAAAAAAAAAACCTTCTTTAGGTTAAGGAACTGATGTTGTATTCAGCTCATGGCAGAGTCAGAGTAGAAACTTCGTTTTGTCTGAGTCTGGAGCCCTCAGTGTGCCCACCCAATTCAGTGCCTCCCTCAGGAGGCCATGTTGGAATACCTACCTCCTGTGATTCAGCTGCCTGTTATCCAGTCTACTGAATTGGTAGGACTTCTGTCTCCTTGTTCCCTGCATTTCCTTCTTTCTAGAACTCCCTCAGCTACTGAGGCACACCTGGTCTCCTGCAGAGATGTCCATCCCCTCTTCCTCCCACCATCCCCTGCCTTAGCTCATGGAGCTTCAAAACATTTGAGTAGTCATTGATGCTCTATTGTTATTGAGGCTCCAGAAACAAACAAACAAATAAACAAGCAAGCAAACAAAAAGCAGCCTTGTACGTTTTGACAACAGTCTATGCCATGGGCTGAACTGTATCTCCCCAAATTCATCAGTTAAAGTCCTAACCTATAATACTTCAGAATGTCACTGTATACTAAGATAAGGTCATTAAACAGTTAACTCAGTTAAAATGAAGTTATATGGGTCAGGCTTAGTCTAATATAACTGGTGTTCTTATAAGAAAAGGAGATTAGGACACAGACATACAGAAAAGAGGCCATGTTAAGAATCAGGGAAAAGATAGCTGTCTATAAGGCAAAGAGGGAAGCCTCAGGAGAAACCAACCCTATTGATACCATGATCTTGAACATTTGGCCTTCAGAAGTTTCTGTTGATCAAGCCATTCAGTGTTTTTGTTATGGCATGTGTCACCCAAACTCATCAGATTCCTTGAAACAACAGAGGTAGTCTGTTCAGATGAAATTGTGGAGGCATCTTATACCAGTTCAGCTGGAACATATGTAACCATTTTATACAGGTCATGGCATAGCTGCAAGGGATCACATAAACGTGCAGGGAGGCCCCCTGACCTGAGAGTGGACCAAGATACACAAAGGAGGTGGGTCAAGTTGAGGACAAAAGGCTCACATTTTGTGGAAGTCACATCTGTGCTCTGCTCCAAGCACTCAACACGCATCACCTCATTAAGCTTTTATTTTAAAAACAAAGAACCTGAAACTCAACAAGTGCAAAAGACTTGTATAGCTAGTGTGGGAAGTAATACGCACCTAGGGACATCTCAGGTCCATTCACAAATCCAGTTTTGGCCACCACTTGAGGCTTTCCTAAAAGCACATGATAGATGGAGAATTCTGTACAAGTGGCTATAGTAAAGTTAAAGTTTTGCCTTGAGGGATCTAAGATAGATTCAGCTCCTCTCCTGAGTGTCTGCCTTTTCATTTGTCTTGTGATCAGGCTGAGTAGGGTTTAGGCCCAGGGATGACAGAGGATGAGATGGTTGGATGGCATCACTGACTCAAGGGACATGAGTTTGAGCAAGCTCCAGGAGATGGTGAAGGACGAAGAAGCCTGGCATGCTGCAGCCATGGGGTCACAAAGAATCAGACCTGACTGAGCAACTGAACAACAACAGCAATTCTGCCTTACCTGCCAAGTGAATCTGCTTGTAGCTTTTGCACTCCTGGTATTTACCTTGGAATCCGTGAACTATGAGCATCTTACACCCTGTTGGAGTCTCTACCCACCTCATAGCGCTCCAGACCATGGATCTGAATTGAACTGTACCCCTCTCCCAGAGCAGAACATAGTCCTAGTGTCATTTTGACAAGGCTCTTTTGATACAATAGATAATTTGGTGTGGTCTTTATAATGTTTCTCTCAGCTTCACTGTAGCCCTGGTGAGGCTCTCAGATGGGATTAAGAATGGGAAAGTGAGGGGAGCTACCAGAGGTAGGCTAGGAGGGAAAGATGAGTCTAGGATGGAATGGCTACTAGGAAGTCCACTGGGTATAGCAGCTATTATTTTCTTTGAAATTCTTAGTGTTTAGGGGTTTCTTTTTAGGCTAAACCACAGTGTTCTTCCATTATGGTGGCTTTATTTGTACTATCTATTACCTCTGGGCATCCTGTAACCACTTGCTTGTATAACTCTGATTTTTTACTCTTATTCCAGTAATAGTACCATTGAGTTCACCTATCAATTTAGGAAACTCTGTCTAGAAAATGACATTTTAAAGACTGACTTTTAGTAGAGATCTGAGACCAAAATCATTCCCTTGAATGGTGACTTGCAGCTCTGGCGTTCTGTTTCTCACACACACCCTTGGCAGGAAGGTGGCTCATCAGTACCAGGGTGTTGTCCTTGGGCTTCAGGAGGAAAGCCATGAGTAACTAACTAACTAACCACACACTTCCTTCTAGTGAGGCCATTTCCTGGTTTGTTCCAGTCCTCATACTTATGCTACATCCACCAATGGGAAGCTATGAGCTCCTTGCCCTGAGGATTTCTGAAATAATCAGAATCCTGTAAAGCAGAATTGGCTTTGTTCCAACTAGTCTATAACCACATTTTGTACTTCTTCCTGCCTCACCCATATCTGCATGGCAGTAATTGGTGTTAGGGGAGCCCAGAGCCATGGGCCATTTAGTCAAAACTATGGTTTTTCCAGTAGTCATGTATGGATGTGAGAGTTGGACCATAAAGAAAGCTGAGCACCGAAGAATTGATGCTTTTGAACTGTGGTGCTGGAGAAGACTCTTGAAAGTCCCTTGGGCTGCAAGGACATCAAACCTGTCCATCCTAAAGGAAATCGATCCTGAATATTCACTGGAAGGACTTATGCTGAAGCTGAAGCTCCAATACTTTGGGTACCTGATGGGAAAAACTGACTCATTGGAAAAGACCCTGCTGCCAGAAAAGAGGCAGGAGAAGAGGATGACAGAGGATGAGATGGTTGGATGGCATCACCAACTCGACGGACATGAGTTTGAACTAGCTCTGGGAGTTGGGACGGACAGAGGCCTGGGGTACTGCAGTCCATGGGGTTGCAAAGAGTTGGACATGACTGAGCATCTGGTCTGAACTGAATTGAACTGAGAGCCATAGGCAAGAAAGGTTTCTGAACAGACCAGGAATTTGTTTAGGTTGATCACTAGCTGCTGTAGACTTTGGACACATCCCTTAGGCTTGCTGAGTCTCCATTTCCTCTTTGTAAAATATTAACTATACACGTTCCACAGGGTTATCAGCAGTGTTAGATGAGATAATGCTGGTATAACCCTTAGGGTAATGTTTCAACATATGACTATGACTCTGAGCTGAGTAATATGTGCTTTTATTCTAAAATAATAGCAAGAGAACTAAAATGCAACATTAGGGCACATATGGAAATGAGGGGACCTGGAAGAAAACAATGAGAGCTATATCTAACACAAGCTGGTTAGATCAATCTCAGATCCTAGTGTGACCTTCAAGGATTACATCAAAAATGTTGGCAAGCTTAGAAACATGCTTAGAAGAGAATGATCAAGATTGTGGAGGGTCTAGAAATGAAATGTTTGAAAAAACTCAGATGGTTAACCAGAAGTAGACAGAACTTGGGAGCACGGGAAATTGTCATAGAGTACAGAAAATGCCCCCACAAGGACTCCAAAAGAACTGAACTCAGTGGGTAACAAATACAGAAGAACAGATTACAGCTCAAAATATAAAAGGAGTTTCCTGATTTTATGATCCTTGTCAACTGAGAATAAAGCCTCCTAGATCAAGAATTTTTCTTGTACTATTGAGTTATGCATCTGCATATTTTACTTTTTACTCAGCAAGAATATTCCTGAATAGCTGTATATACATCAAAAGTGGTTATGAATCATCTTTTATCATTGACCTACATTAATCTGCTGAGAAGGCTCTAAATAACTCAACCCCGATTTTCCCAGGACCAGATTCAAGAGCCAAGGTGCTTTACTGCCCAACTGTCAATGTCTCCTCATTTTGTCTGCTCAAGAATGTAACCAGCTATTGTTCCCTTTCTTTTGTGCATCATCAATTTTCCCTCTATTCCAGATCAGTCTGATTAAAATTATATATTATCTATTCTTTCCATTCAAAAAATAAAACCCTCACTTGGTTCTACATCTTAACCTCCATTCATCACCCCATTCCTTTGTCCTCATTTACAGTTAAATTTTCAATGAGTGGTCAATGTTCACATGCTCCAGATTCTTCCCTCCTGTTATCTCTTGAGTGTAATCCATTATCTGACTTTCCTTCTACTCCACAGACATCACTTCTGTTTCTTTCTCCAAGTTTCTCCATTTTGCTAATTTAATGCACAACTTTTAGTCCATCTGGTTTTGACTTATCAGCACTTAAAATATTACATTCCTCCCTCCTTCTGGTCATACTTTCTCTGTTTGTCTTCCAGGACATTACACTCCCTTGGTTTTCTTCTGGGTAGTCTCTTCAAAGTTAACTTGGCTCATTCTACCTCATCCTCAAGACATCTAAACAAACCTCAGACCTTGCACTTTCTTCTTCTGGGCTTGCTTTCTAGAGGATACTATCCAGTTGCAGGCCTTCATATACCATCCCCCCTCTGTAAAATCTCAAATGTATACAGCTAGCCCAGATCTCTCCCTCTAATCCTTGACTTGTAGGTACAAGTGCCTACCTACTTGGCATCACCATTCGGAGACTACAGAGACATTTCTTATCTGATGTGTCTAAAAGTTACTTTCTTCTATTTCCCAGCCCACCCTCATCTGTGCCCACAAAAACCTCTCAATTTCAATGAATAGAGATTTAGTTTTTCCAATTGGCAGGGTCATTCCGAACTATTTTCTCTCCCCCTTCAGAACCTCTCTGGCAGAATGTTTTTAAGCTGGGACATCAGTCTTCTCTACTTGGACTGCAACTTAAAGCATCTATTCTTCTGGTTCTCATACCTTTAGTCTTGGACTGGAGTTTTCACCATTGGTTCTCCTAATTCTCAGATCTTCCAGACTCAAGTGGGCCATTGATCATCCTGGGTCTTCAACTTGCAATCAGCTCACGGGACTTCTCAAGCTCCATAATCAATGGTGAGCCAATTCCTCAAACTAAACCTCTTGATATATAGATAGATAACAGATCCTACTGGTTCTGTTTTCCTGGAGAACCCTGATTAACATTCACAACATACATATACGTGTATATATACACACACATCACATATGTATATATGCATTTTTGCGTGCTCAGTTGTGTCCTATTCTCTGCAGCCCCATGGACTGTAGCTTGTCAGGCTCTTCTGTTCATGGGATTTCCCAGCCAAGAATAGTGGGGTCGGTTGCCATTTCCTTCTCCAGGAGATCTTCCTGACCCAGTGAGCAAACTCGGGTCTCCTGCATCTCCTGTATTGGCAGGTTGGTTTTTTACCACTAGCACCACATGAGACGCATATATACAAATTCAGTTGTCTCTTCCCTCTTCATAAACCCAGACTCTTGGCTCAAGGCATCATACTCTCTTTCTGGATTATTGCAGTAACTCCTAATCATTCTCCTTCCCCCACCCGAGAACCTAAAATGTCTTATAGATAAAAGTGAGAGTAGATGTTTAGAAATGTAAACCAAATCACATAATTCCTCAGCCCAAATCCTCCATGAGGTTCTCATCATTCAAAATAAAAGCCAGAGCACTATCTACAATAGCTAGGACCTGGAAGCAACCTAGACATCCATTGGCAGATGAACAGATAATGAAGTTGTGGTACATATACACAATGGAATACTACTCAGCTATAAAAAGGAACACATGTGAGTCAGTTCTAATGAGGTGGATGAACCTAGACCCTATTGTACAGAGTGAAGTAAATCAGAATGAGGAAGACAAATACTGTATATTAATGCAGATATGTGGAATCTAGAGGGATACTACTGATGATCCTAGCAACAGAGACACAGTAGTAAAGAACAGACTTCTGGACTGAGTAGGGGAAGGGGAGGGTGGGATGATTTGAGAGAATAGCATTGAAACCTGTACATTACCATATGTAGAATGGATGACCGGTGTGAGTTCCAGACATGAAGCAGGGCAATCAGGCCTGGTGCTCTGTGACAACCTGGAGGGATGGGGTGAGGAGGGAGGTGAGAGGGGGGCTCAGGATGAAGAGTACATATGCATACCTATGGCCAATTCATGTTTATGTACAACAAAACCATCACAATATTTTAAAGTAATTATCTTCCAATTAAAATAAATAAGTAAAAAATAAAAAATAAAAGTGACCCCAAAACACTCTGGAAAAAAAACAAAAACAAAACTCATCAGAGAATAGGAATTAAAAAAAAAAAAAGACAGATTCCTCAGAATAGTCTGCAAGTCCTTACATGAATGGTCCCCATGAATCATGAACCTCCAGTGTCTGCTCTGTCACTTTTCTCCAACCTCACTCACTCCTTGATGTTTTATGGACACACCAAGAGTGCTCTCATTTGGGGTTTTACCTATATTTTTCCTTTTACCAGGATAATTGTTCTTTCCCGTATTTTCATGGCTGCTTGTTGCCTTCTTAAAAGCTGCACTCCAATGTCATCCATGCCCTCCTGGAAAATCTTTTAAAAATAGTCACATCTCTCCTGCCCCAGCAGTGCACTAGCCCACTTCCCTTGCTTTGCTTCTATTCACAGCATTGGCCACCATCTGGCATATATTCTTTCTTAGTTTTTTATCTTCTGTGTCTTTCTCATTAGATTATAAACTCAGTAATTTTTTCCCCCTCTTTTGTCCTCTACTCCATCTCTTGCACCTTGAATAAATCTAGATTAGAATAGGTACACGTAGGGGAAGGGGAAAGGGCAGTTATGGGAACCCAGTGAAAGCTAAAATAAGGAAGGACTTCCCACAGAAGCTGCTGAATTCCAGAGAGGAACAAGGTTGTTACCAAGCTGCTACTGGGCAGAGAAGGAACCACAGGGATAAATACCCTTCACCTCCTTTCATTTGCTCTGTATGCTCAGTCACTCAGTCATGTACAACTCTTTGCAGCCCCAGAGACTGCAACACACCAGGCTCCTCTGTCCATGGGATTTTCCAGGCAAGAATACTGGAGTGGGTTGCCTACTTCAGGGAATCTTCCCGACTCAGGGATCAAACCTGCGTCTCTTGTGTCTCTTGCATTGGCAGGTGGGTTCCACTGCACCGTGGGAAGCCCCTCTCTTTCTTTTACCTCTTTTTTTTTTTTTCTTAGTGCATCCCATTGACCAAGTTCAACAAGAAGCCAGAAGATAAGGAGTCGGTCTGATGCAGTCCACTCAAGACTATTTCCCAAGATTCCTAGGAAGTGAACAAGAGTGGAGAGTGAAACCAGGGTTGGTGAATAGAACGCACCTCTAAAAATCAAACAATGGCAGCAAAGCAGAAAAAGAAGTGATGCCTTAATTTTAATTGTAAAACTCATTACTTATTGTTGTTTTTACCTAAATGAATTTCAGGTGCTTCTGTGATGGTGCCGAGGATTTGGCAAGGGGCCATTGACCCAGGGGATGCTTGTTTTTCTGCTTTCATTTTCTTATCATCAGTGTCTTTCCAACAAAAATGATGTTGGAGAGTATGCATTTGACTTGAAACACCTGTTCTAGAAGGAATTTTTGATGACTTACTTAAATGCATACAGCACAATAAGTAGGAACATAAATAGACATTGGAGATGTACATTGCACTTGTGCCAAGCATGGGAAGTCTTTTACTGGACTTCTACTGGATGTTTCTGGAGGGCAAAACTTGGGTTAATATTTAAATTTTAGCTTTACTGTCTTTTCAAACAACATCAATCCCTCTGAAAAGAAATCTAACAAACCTACAAATTTTTATCAAACTTGCAATCATCCGGGACCTCCTCGCTAACTATCTGAGGCTGGGTCACGGTGGCACCTTCCGTGACTTATTTGTGTTTTTGAAAGTGAAAGTGAAAGTCACTCAGTCATGTCCAACCTTTTGTGAATTCTACAGGCCAGAATACTGGAGTGGATAGCCTTTCCCTTCTCCAGGGGATCTTCCCAAACCAGGAATCAAACTCAGGTCTCCCTCATTGCAGGCAGATTCTTTACCAGCTGAGCCACAAGGGAAGCCCAAGAATATTGAAATGGGTAGCCTATCCCTTCTCTTTGGATCTTCCTGACCCAGGAATTGAACCAGGGTCTCCTGCATTACAGGAAGATTCTTTACCAACTGAGTTACCAGGGAAACACAGATTTATAGTTGAGACTCACTAAATCCCTCTTAATAACAGTCTGATTACCAAAAACAGATCTTATATGTAAATTAAATGTTTAGACTAAATTAATACCCAACATTTCTTCAGATTTGACATTCCTCTTACTAAATAGTTGTTAAGAAATGTTATTGTCAATTATCATTTACTCAAGCTCCCATTTTTCATATTCAAGTTGTGGAAATTTTAAAATGCCGTTCTGTAGTAGGGTGTTTCTTGATTCCTTTTCACCTTGTTGCTGGATGCAGTAAGCATGGAAAAAGCTTAAGGAGAGAAGAATGTCTGAAATGTCCTTTTGGGATTCAGTTCTATCACTTTTGCTGGTAAATCCAAAATTTGGATTTAGTTAATAAATTTCTCGTCTATAAAATGAGAATAGTAATACTAGCATTTAGTTTATTATGCTGTTCCTTAAGGATTAAATGAGTTAACATCTTTGAAGTGCTTAGAATAGCACTTGGCACAAAGTAAGCACTCTATAAGTATTTGTTGACTAGAATAAATAGCCGTCTTTGCAACTTTCATTTTACACCTTTTTCCCACTGATTCGGCTAAAAAATAAATTAAAAAAAAGTGTTTAACAGCAGCTTTTGGGAATGATAAAGTATGTTGTACAAGAGTATTTATGTTACATTCTATTTTATTCTGTAAGATTGCATTACTTTCAGAGAATCATTTTTTTAATTTAATTTATAAAAGAAATAAATTAGGAGGCACAATAAACAGGGTAATGTGGACCCCCAAAGTTATTCATGTCCTAATACCCATAATCTGTGAATCTGTTTCTTGTGAGTGGTCTCTAAAAGATGGAAAAGGCAAGGAAACAGAAACAGATTCTCCCCTAGAAGTTCCAGATGTCTTGATTTTAGTTCCCTGAGACCTGTGTCAGACTTCTGAAGCATCACTGTAAGATGATATACATGTAATACAAAGTTTATAATGATTTGTTCTAGCAGCAAATAGAAAACCAATATAGGAGATATTGTTTGGTTGTTAAGTCCTGTATTTCCCAGGCAAGAATACTGAGTGGGTTGCCATTTCCTTCTCCAGGGGAGTCTTCTCAACCCAGGGATCAAACCTGCATCTTTCTGCATTGGTAGGAGGATTCTTTACCACTGAGCCACCAGGGAAGATCAATATGGGAGATAAGCGAAAAATGAAAGTGAAGTTGCTCAGTCATGTCTGATTCTTTGCAACCCCATGGACTCTAGCCTACCAGGCTCCTCCGTCCATGGGATTTTCAAGGCAAGAGTACTGGAGTGGGTTGCCATTTCCTTCTCCAGGGGATCTTCCTGACCCAGGGATCAAACCTGGGTCTCCTGAGTTGTAGGCAGACAGTTTTACCGTCTGAGCCACCGGGAATTAAGGAATTCTCACATCATGTAACATACATACAGTATTTGTATTCTGATACCAATTTGCTCTTACTGGGAGATGTCTGTGGATGATGGTTTTAGTAATGAATGTGTTCTATCCTTCAGAACTGAGAAAGCGAAGCACCACAGCACAGTTTAAAGGCAATGAGGTTTGACACTAAAGACATCAATCCTGGACTTACAGTTGCCAGACGTGCCAAATAATTTTTGAGTATGAATACATTCAGTGCAATCATGGAAACAGACAAATAGTAAACAAACAAACAAAAACTCATTTTTAATCTGAAATTCAAATGTAACTGAGTGTACCATATTTTACCTGGCGGAGGGCACAGCAATGCACTCCAGCATTCTTGCCTGGAAAATCCCATGGACAGAGAAGCCTGGCTGGCTATGGTCCATAGAGTCGCAAAGACTCAGAAATAACTGAAGCGAGTAAGCACACATGCAGAGAAGGCAATGGCACCCCACTCTAGTACTCTTTCCTGGAAAATCCCATGGATGGAGGAGCCTGGTGGGCTACAGTCCATGGGGTCGCTAAGAGTCAGACACGACTGAGCAACTTCACTTTCGCTTTTCACTTTCATGCATTGGAGAAGGAAATGGCAAACCCACTCCAATGTTCTTGCCTGGAGAATCCCAGGGATGGGGAACCTGGTAGGCTGCTGTCTGTGGGGTCACACAGAGTCGGACATGACTAAAGCAACTTAGCAGCAGCAGCAGCAGCAGCACACATGCACTGTACTTTATCTGGCAACATTAACTGTATTGGAGCAATAACTATCACAAATATAAGTGAACTCTCAGTGTGCATTTGAAATCAGGCTGACTATTGGGATGTCCTAAATCCCAATGTCCAAACTCAATGATTTAATGATACTTTAATCATTATCTCTGAGGGTAGGACACAGACATGAATGTTTCAAGGCACTCAGGTGATTCTCAATGTGCAGGTAATAATTCAAACAATAGTTCTCTAACTATCTTGTGTGTAAGAATCACCCAAGGAACGTATAAAGATGCAAATTCCTGGTTTCATCCCAAGAGATTCTGACTCAGTAAGATTGCAGGAGCATACAAGATTATCTGTGAACAAGCATCCAGGGTAATTTCTGTGACTCGATGAGACATCTGTGACTCACACTGTAAAAAAAAAAAATTTGACTTTCCCTCTATGAACCTGTGCCCACAAGGTTAAGTACAATGAAACTCACTGTGCAAGTTTTATAGGATTATATGATTTATGCATACATACTGTAGAAATTACTAAACACAAATTACTGAAAATAGAGTCATCTAATTCCTTCTCTTTCTTAAGTTTCACCACTGCCCTGAAGTTTTTCTTGATTTCTTTAGCTTTTTTGAGTGCCATCTTTTATCTCTGTATTCCCGTAGGCCCATGTGTTGATATTATGTAGCTTTGTTCAAATTAAACATCATCTTAAACTGTTCTTTCTGATTTCAGGGAAGTCCAACTAGTCTGCCTAATGGGTCCTGAGTTTTCTATTTATTGGTAGAGGTGACAAAGGTCACCTATATTGTTTCATCACCCAATAAGCCTGAAAGCCTGGTATTTTTATCTTGACAATGCCACGTCTCCATGTCAGTCCCACCAGGACTTTAAAGCTCAGAGTTTTCATGGAAGAGGCAAACACATGAAACTCCGTGACTTTCTGACTCCAGGCCAGATAGGCTTTCTGAAACCCACTCTGCCTCTTCTGAACACAAACCCAAGGCAGATCCTGTTTCTCTAAATCTTGGTGCCCTTCCCCTCACCCTAGGGCCTCTCAGTACACATTCCAGGCCAACAGCCCATTCCCATGGACTGAATAACCGACAGGATACAGCAAACACACTGAACCCGGAAGAAGGACTCTTTCCTCCTCTTCCTTGATTTTTGGCGCCTGCACTTTCAGGATTCCTGCCTGGAAGGACATGAATCTGAGCAGGGAGGCCTCTGTCTTTCTACCCTGGGGCCACCTGGGGTTTGTATGAATGGCCCATCCCCACTGGGTTTGCCAGTCAGGAAATTACAGACTGCGGGTCAACCAGGTCCTTTTGAGAAAAAACAGCTAACATTGTTCTGACCAGAGAACAATATCTACACTTACTCGAAGGCTGCCTGGAGAAACAATAGCTGACCTTATCACCCCCTTCCCTCACTGTACTAAAAAATGAGGCTTTGCACAGTGTAGGCAACTTACTCAAGTTTTTCAGTTGATAAAAGGAGTTTTTAATAAGTGACTCCTCTTGGATTCTATGTGTGGTTTTCATTTCTCCAAAGTTCTCAGGTTCGTATGCATTGTGTATGAACAAAAGCAGAAATTTGGGGTTAGAAAGATCTAGGATTTGAAGCCCTGCTCTGGCACTTCTTAGATGTGGTTGTCTCAAACTTTCTTGAGCATTCTGTAATCAGGATACACTTCAGAGAATGCATTGACTGGTCTTTAGTCCTACCTAGAAACTGTAATGGGAGAAGGCAATGGCACCCCACTCCAGTACTCTTGCCTGGAAAATCCATGGACAGAGGAGCCTGGTAGGCTGCAGTCCATGGGGTCGCTAAGAGTCGGGCACAACTGAGTGGCTTCACTTTCACTTTTCACTTTCATGCAGTGGAGAAGGAAATGGCAACCCACTCCAGTGTTCTTGCCTGGAGAATCCCAGGGGCAGGGACGTCTGGTGGACTGCCGTCTATGGGGTTGCATAGAGTTGGACATGACTGTAGCGACTTAGCAGCAGCAGCAGAAACTGTAATTCTGAGAAGTCGGTTTCTATCACTCACGATGAAGAAGCTCCAGTGGTCTTCTCCCAGGACTCTGACAGAGAAGAGCCCTCCACTGACAAAGGCCTACAGGTCTAAGATACATGAGGACAACTACAGTGCCAACTTTGGCAAGCTAAGGTTTGTTGGCACAGTGACAATCTCTTATGACACACCTAACCAGCAGGCTTCATTTTCATGAGCCACCAGCTAAGTCACCCTGAGATATCTGGAGAGTATCAGTTACACCTCACCTATATCTGTGGTCACCTCTGTGTCATCGGAACACACCCCTGCCTTGAGTGGGGTATGCAATACACTGGAGGTAGTGACCAGGACCAGGGAGGCTGTCTATCGAAGGGTGATGGGTCCAGACCCAGAGGATACAGGCCTTGGGTCATAGAAACAAGAAGAGCAATGTGGCAAATTATAATTTAAAGCTAAGGCTGAAGTCTGGCATACCCCTAGTGTGCATGCATGCTCTGTCATCTCTGGATCTTTGTGACCCCATGGATTGTAGCCCACCAGGTTTTTCTGTCCATGGGATTCCCCAGGCAAGAACACTAGAGTGGGTTGCCCTTTCCTACTCTAGGGGATTTTCCTGACACTGGCACTGAACCCTCATCTCCTGCATTGGTAGGGAGATTCTTTATCACTGAGCCATCTGGAAAGCCCTGGCCTACCCCTAGAGCAAGTCTCTTTTCTGTAGCTCTCAATTTCATTACCTTGAATAAATGAAAATTATTTGCCTCACCAGTGGCTATTATAAAAGGGGGTAGGATATTTGCCTCTAATCATTAAAGTTTCATTTAAAGCTTTCTACTCTAGGCAGATCATAGCCTGCTTATGAACAGAGGCAGAATTACCTGCCAGGGCATGAACTAGATTGGCAATAAGGGTTTAGTTTCAGTTTCCTCATCTCTAAAATGGTAATAAAATCTCAATATTTACAGTAAATATTGAAAAGAGATTGGAAATGGAAGAGAATTTGAGGCTGTACACCTGAAACCAACACAATATAGTAAATCAACTGTAGTTCAATTTTTAAAAAAATAGAATGGTTGTGGAAAACTATATTGTAAACTACAAAGGAATGGTGTGTGTTGCTGTTTTCTTTTTTTTCCCTTGTCTTCTATCCTAACATCTAGAGACTAGGACATGCACAGTAGATCAAAAAAGGCAATGGGTCTAACTTTCAGAAGCACAAAGAGGAAGCCTGATCAGGCAGGTGATATAGCTAATTAGAATCAGCGTTAGGTAACTGAAACAAGTCTCAACAGGTGGGTCTGATGTTGAAGCATCAGGTAACTTCCCCAAAGCAGAAGATGTAGGTCTGGTCTGGCAACTGGGTCACAGGAATCAGGCTCCCAGTTTCTGTTATGTCATCACACTACAGAAGTCTTGTAATTACGAAAAATCAGGGTGGTACACTGTCATAGTTCATTTACTTTGTTCATTTTGCAATATTTAGTAAGCT
Source organism: Bison bison bison (assembly GCF_000754665.1). Classification (NCBI taxonomy): domain Eukaryota; kingdom Metazoa; phylum Chordata; class Mammalia; order Artiodactyla; family Bovidae; genus Bison; species Bison bison. The sequence goes on along the minus strand of NW_011494951.1, from coordinate 5,388,675 downwards.
TCCAATGTGTGTCAGGCCATGTGCTAGGGGTTTACAATACAGGGGTAAGCAATATCCTTTTCTTTCCTTTGTAGAACTAACATAGAAAATGTTAATAAGACAGACATAAAAAAATAGGAAATAATACAAATGTGAGATAAGTGTTTATTGAGGGCATATGTTGTTGCTCAGAATTTCTTTCCTGTAACTTTTATCATTGCATTAAGTTTGAATGGGTCTGGCCTACCTGCTACTTCCAGAGTTCATCCATGAAGAGGAAGAACTGGATTATATTTGGTTTATGCATCTATATATTGCTTTTCTCCTGAATCTATTGAGATTCCTCTAGGACTATAACTTGCCTTCTTTCCTTCCACACAGAGAGAGTCTGTCTGATTAAGGGAGCAGATATAGAGAGGGAGAAAGGAAGAACCTTATATTATAATTTGAGCTCCTGGATCAAGCCATGCCGGAAGCCAAAGGAATCCCAGAAGCTTTCTCCTAAAATAGTTGGGACTGGGTTTCCATCTTTTATAAGGAAATGAGATCAGACAGACTAATTATAGTGAAAATGCAAACTTCTGTGAGAACACAGAGAATCTGGGGGTCAGAGAAGGTGCCAGAAACAAAAAGCTTAGGAAAAGGGCTAATTTCCCAAGAGAAGAAATGAGAGAATGGTGAAGACCCAGACCTGAGGCAGGCATGGAGAGTTTAAAGACCTTACAACCTGTCGTTACGGCTAGAAAAAGTGTGCACACGTTGTTTGCACTGTGGGCATGTGGTGTGTGTCTACTGGGGGGTGGAGGGAGAGAAAGATGAAGCCAGGGATGATTCATGGCAATTGGCCTCCACCCCTGTTACTTTATGGCCTGTGACATGTCACAGTTTCTTTCATCTGTGAATCAGAAATACTCATACCTAATTCACAGGGATTATGTGAGGTTTAAATAAGATTACTAAGGTAATGCATGTGAAAGCACTTGTTCACTTGTTATCGTTATCAGTTGCTACGTCATGTCTGACTCTGTGACCCCGTGAACTACAGCACACGAGGCTTCCCTGTCCTTTGCTGTCTCTCTGAGTTTGCTCAAACTCATGACCATTCAGTCGGTGATGCCATCCAACATCTCATCCTCTGTTACCCTCTTCTTCTCCTGCCCTCAATCTTTCCTAGCATCAGGGTCTTCTCCAGTGAATCGACTTTTCATATCAGGTGGCCAAAGTATTGGAGCTTCAGCATCAGTACTTCCCATAAATATTCAGGGTTGATTTCCTTTAGCATTGACTGGTTTGATCTCCTTGCTGCCCAAGGGACTCTTCAAGAGTCTTCTCGAAAGCATCAGTTTTTCAGCACTCAGCCTTCTTTATGGTGCAACTCTCATAGCCACATATGACTACTGGAAAAAAGGTTAAACAGAGAATCTGAACCCCCTCCAAAGCTACCATCTGCATTTGCTGCCAAATTATCTGGAAATGGGAAGACTACACCCTTGACCGTGGGCCCCAGCTCTGTGAGCTGACTCCCCTCAATGGGAGAGACCCTGAGCAGGACATCAAGTGTCCTGAGATAAACAGCATCTGAGCTAAGAGCACCTGGCTTAGGCCATACAGCAGGCAACCTGGGCTGCAGACCAACAGCCTTGCATCAGCAGAAGACATGTGTTAGTCACTCAGTTTCATGAGGAAAACAGATAGAGCTTATAATGCCAGACAGGCCACAGAAGGCTCCAAAGGGCTTTCCTGTATCAACAACACCAGGTGGAAGAAGTAACACAGCATACCATTCCCATTTCCTTTAACCAGATGGAGTTATATCCTTCTGGAGTAAAACAGTCTATCCTACTATTAGATAATGCTGATTAAAATTCAAGGTACAATCCTGTCATACTGTAAGCAAATAATAAAGGTTAATATTACCATTATGTTATCGAAAATTAGATGAAAGAATACCTTTACAACATGCAAATATAATGGCTCAGTGCCAAAAATGCATTAGTTCAACTAGTATTTACTGACTGTCTAACATAAGCCAGGTCCATTTCGAGGCACTGGCAAAATGGTGGTTGTTGTTGTTCGGTTGCAAAGTCATGTCTGACTCTTTGAGTCAGACTCTTACACTCTTACCCCATGGGGTAAAATAGTTGTACATACAATTATATAAGATTCCATGTAAGTGGAAAGAATAAATAATCCCACAAAAACAATGTCCCTATTCTTACAGCTCTTATCTCCTCCTAGAAGAGACAGACAACAAAAAGCAAATAAATAAATACAATTCCTGATGGACAGAAGTGCTCTGGGGAAAAATTAACCAGAGTGACAGGAGGTCACATTGGTGAAAATTGTTTTCGAAATGACTGTCAAAGGAGATCTCTGAGGACATGGCATCTTTGAAGGAGACAAGGGCACAGGCTCTATGGAGGTCAGCATGATTAGAATTCAAGGACCACGAGAAAATGCGAAGTCCCAGAGGCTGGGATAAGTCTTGACAGACTTGAGGGACTTGAATGTTAGCAGAAGAAGGGATAAAATGTCCAAATTGGTACTTTATTTTGAGTTTGGAACTGATGCTGAGTAGATCCGTGTGGGACTTCTGGGCACAGAGGCCTTACAGTCCCCCACTTCTTGTAGACAAGACACCAGCCTGCATGACATTCTCTGAGTTTCAAAGGACAGACTCAAACAAAAGCTAATAAGGGAGGAGCAGCCACAAAGCCACCTGAGACGAGACAAAAGGGATTGGAGAAGCTCATCAAGATTAGGAGACCCTCAGTTCAGTTCAGTCGCTCAGTGGTGTCCAACTCTTTGCTACCCCATGGACTGCAGCACACCAGGCTTCCCTGTCCATCACCAACTCCCAGAGCTTGCTCAAACTCATATCCATTGAGTCAGTGATGCCATCCAACCATCTCATCCTTGGGCATCCCCTTCTCCTCCCACCTTCAATCTTTCCCAGCATCAGGGTCTTTTCAATGAGTCAGTTCTTCTCATCAGGTGACCAAAGTATTGGAGTTTCAGCTTCATCATCAGTCCTTCCAAAGAATATTCAGGACTGATTTCCTTTAGGATTGACTGAGAGTCCAACTCTCATATCCATACGTGACTACTGGAAAAACATAGCATTGACTAGACGGACCTTTGTTGGCACAGTAATGTCTCTGCTTTTTAATATGCTGTCTAGGTTGGTCATAGCTTTTCTTCCAAGGAGCAAACATCTTTTAATTTCATGGCTGCAGTCACCATCTGCAGTGATTTTGGAACCCAAGAAAATAGCCTGTCACTATTTCCATTGTTTCCCCATCTATTTGCCATGAAGTGATGGGACTGGATGCCATGATGTAACTTTTCTGAATGTTGTGCTTTAAGCCAACTTTTTCACTCTCCTCAATTGAATCCATGTCTCTTACATCTCCCACACTGGAAGGCAGTTTCTTTACAAACTGAGCCAATGGGGAAGCCTGACTATGTAACTTAAGGAGGCTTCTCTGGTAGCTCAGATGGTAAAGAAACTTCTTGGAATGCAGGAGACCTAGGTTTGATCCCTGGGTCAAGAAAGATGCCCTGGAGAAGGGAATGGCAACCTGCTCCAGTATTCTTGCCTGGAGAATGCCATGGACAGAGGAGCCTGGCAAAATATACCCCATAGGGTTGCAACGAGTTGTACACGACTGAGTGCTCTTCACTATTCATTATTCACCAAGGAGGGGGGGTACAGTTCTTGAGGTACTAACCTACTGTTTTCCTCTTTTGCCTGGAAAAGAAATAAAGCCATCTTTCCTTCTCCTCCATAACTCTGCTCCTCTATTTCTTTTCTGCATTGGTGTACATAAATCCAAGATTTTGGCAGCAGAACCAACAAAAATTGCAAATAGATTGGTAATAACATATGAGGAAAAGAGAAGAGAAATTGAGTAAATGATGTTGTTATTTACCAAGATGAGGAAGATGAGAGGAGGAAACTTTTTGATATGTAAGAGTCCATAGTTTTATTTTGGACCTGTATTTATGCCATACAGGGTAAGGGTAACACGATACTAGAGGTCAAGGTGAGATATTGAGCCTGAGTCTCAAGGAAAGGATCAGCATTCAAAGGTTTCCTAGGTCAAAGTGTTAGTCGCTCAATTGCTCTTTGCGACCCCAGGTCTGTAGCCTGCCAGACTCCTCTTTCCATGGAATTCTCCAGGCAAGAATACTGGAGTGGATTGCCCTTCCCTTCTCCAGGGGATCTTCCCAACCCAGGGCTCGAACCTGGATGTCCCGCATTGTAGGCAGATTCTTTGCCCTCTGAGCCACTAGGGAAGCAAGAATCAGCCTGCCAATAAAGGAGACTCAAGTGATGCGGGTTCAGTCCCTGGGTCAGAAAGATCCCCTGGGGTAGAAAATGGAAACCCACTCCAGTATTCCTGCCTGGAAAATCCCACAGACAGAGGAACCTTGTGGGCTACAGTCCATGGGGTTGCAAAGAGCTAGACAGGACTGAGCACACACAAGCTCCCCAGGTCTGTAAAGGCTTAGATAAGATCTCCCAGGCAGAAAATCTAGATAAAAGTGAGCTGGCTAAGCAAAGGAGACAGAAAAATGGCAACTGAAGGAGGAGGAGAAATAAGAGAAGGTGGGATCCTGATGGCCAAGTGAAGAATATTTTAAAGAGAGATTGGCTAAGTCTGTCCTATGCTGCTGAGAAGCTGAATACAAAGAGAACTGGAGGACTGACCTTTGCATCATTGGCAGAAAGGAGATTGTTAATGACCTTTACAAGAGTAGCTTCAGACAACAGTGGTAGTGAGATAAGAAGGGACCAGAAGTGAGAGAATGAACTCAGCAAATAAATGTGCTGAAGACTTTTGCTACATGACAAAGCAGAAAAATAGGGCAGTGGTGCAGGAGCTAGTGAGAGGCGAAGATTGTTTAGGGACTACGTGGCTTTTTGAGATGAGAGATATAAAATATATTAATAATTCAGTATACAAGAATAAATCATGATGAAGGAGACAATTTCAATGGGGAAAATAAAAGCCCATGAAAAGAAAAAGTAAACAAGTCCCAGGTGTTGACTACAAGTTGACACTTACCAAGGGCATTTGCTTTCTGCCTCTGTAGAGACTGAATCCTGTGGTTCTGTGGCTGTTGACCATAGACACACCCTGAAGGAAGTTCAGCATGGAGAATGAGGAACTTTGTGCTCCAGAACAGCTAGTGAACAGGTTTTAGATAGATATGGTCAAGAACTGATTTCATGATCCCAATCCTTGCATCTCCTCATATCTTAGAAAAGCACTTAATCCCTTCATGGTGACATCAGCTTCTTTTGATTAGTACAAAACCCTTTGTAAGATAAGGGTATGATTCTGTGAACTACCCATTTTCAAAATCACATATATTGATCTTTCCCCAATACCTATTTGGAGCAGTTTACTGAGAGATATCTGAGGTGCTGTCTCCTGGGCTGCAGTCCTGATTTTGCCCCAAATGACAGTGAAAAAGCTGACATAAAACTCAACATTAGAAACATTAAGGTCACAGCATCTGGTCCCGTCACTTCATAGTAAATAGATGGGGAAACAATGAAAACAGTGACAGACTTTATTTTCTTGGGCTCCAAAATCACTGCAGTTGGTGACTGCAGCCATGAAATTAAAAGCTGCTTCCTCCTTGGAAGAAAATCTATGACCAATTTCAGTTCAGTTCAGTTAAGTCATTCATTCCTGTCCAACTCTTTGCAATCCCATGGACTGCAGCATGCCAGGCTCCCTGTCCCTCACCAACTCCTGGAGCTTGCTCAAACTCATATCCAAGTCAGTGATGCCATCCAACCATCTCATCCTCGGGCGTCCCCTTCTCCTCCCACTTTCAATCTTTCCTAGCATTAGGGTCTTTTCAAATGAGTCAGTTCTTTGCATCAGGTGGCCAAATATTGGAGCTTCAGCTTTAATCATTAGACCTTACAATGAATATTCAGAACTGATTTCCTTTAGGAATGCCTAGTTTGATCTCCTTGCAGTCCAAGGGACTCTCAAGAGTCTTCTCCAAGCCCACAGTGCAAAAGCATCAATTCTTTGGCGCTCAGCTTCCTTTGCAGTCCAACTCTCTCATCCATACGTGACTCTGGAAAAACCATAGCCTTGACTAGACGAACCTTTGTTGGCAAAGTAATGTCTCTGCTTTTCAATATGCTTTAGGTTGGTCATAACTTTTCTTCCAAGGAGTAAGTGTCTTTTAATTTCATGGCTGCAGTCACCAACTGCAGTGATTTTGGAGCCAAAGAAAATAAAGTCCGTCACTATTTGCATTGTTTCCCCATCTATTTGCCATGAAGTGATGAGACCAGATGCCATGATCTTAGTTTGCTGAATGCTGAGTTTTAAGCCAACTTTTTCACTCTCTTCTTTCACTTTCATCAAGAGGTTCTTCAGTTTCTTCACTTTCTGCCATAAGAGTGGTGTTATCTGCATATCTGAGAATCTTCATATTCTCCCAGCAATCTTGATTCCAGCTTGTGCTTCATCCAGCCCAGCATTTAGCATGATGTACTCTGCATACAAGTTAAATAAGCAGGGTGACAATATACAGCCTGATGTTCTTCTTCCCATTATTTGGATCCAGTCTGTTGTTCCACGTCCAGTTCTAACTGCTACTTTCTGACCTGCATACAGATTTCTCAGGAGGCAGGTCAGGTGGTCTGGTATTCCCATCCCTTGAAGAATTTGTCACAGTTTGCTGTGATCCACAGTCAAAAGCTTTGGTGTAGTCAATAAAGCAGAAGTAGATGTTTTTCTGGAACTCTTGCTTTTTTGATAATCCAGTGGATGTTGGCATCTTGATCTCTGTTTCCTCTGCCTTTTCTAAAACCACCTTGAACATCTGGCAGTTCACAGTTCACGTATTGTTGAAGCTGCGCTTGGAGAATTTTGAGCATTTCTTTGCTAGTGTGTGAGATGAGTGCAATTGTGTGGTACTTTGAACATTCTTTGGCATTTCCTTTCTTTGGGACTGGAATGAAAACTGACCTTTTCCAGTCCTGTGGCCACTGCTGAGTTTTCCAAATTTGCTGGCATATTGAGTGTAGCACTTTCACAGCATCATCTTTTAGGATTTGAAATAGCTCAGCTGGAATTCCATCACCTCCATTAGCTTTGTTCATAGTGATGCTTCCTAAGGCCCACTTGATTCTGTATTCCAGGATGTCTAGCTCTAGGTAAGTGATCACACCATCGTGGTTATCTGGGTCATGAAGATCTTTTTTGTATAATTCTTCTCTGTATTCTTGCCACCTCTTCTTATATTTTCTGCTTCTGTTAGTTGCATACCATTTCTATCCTTTATTGTGCCCATCTTTGCATCTTGGTATCTTTAATTTTCTTGAAGAGATCTCTAGTCTTTCCCATTCAATTGTTTTTTGCTATATATTTGCACTGATCACTGAGGAAGGCTTTGTTATTTCTCCTTGCTATTCTTTACAGCTCTGCATTCAGATGGGTATATCTTGCCTTTTGTCTTTCGACTTTATCTTCTCTTCCTTTCTCAGCTATTTGTAAGGCCTCTTCAGACAATCATTTTGCCTTTTTGAATTTCTTCTTATTTTGGATGATCTTGATCACTGCCTCCTGTACAATGTCATGAACCTCCATCCATAGATCTTCAGGCACTAACAGATCTCATCCCTTGAATTGATTTGTCAGTTCTAGTGTATAATTGTAAGGGATTTCATTTAGGTCATACCTGAATGGTCTAGTGGTTTTCCCTACTTTCTTCAGTTTAAGCCCAAATTTTCCAGTAAGGAGTTCATGATCTGAGCCACAGTCAGCTCCCAGTCTTGTTTTTTGCTGGCTGTATAGATCTTCTCCATCTTTGGCTGCAAAGAATATAATCAATCTGATTTCAGTATTGACCATCTTGTGATGTCCATGTGTAGAATCATCTCTTTTATTGTTCAAAGAGGGTGTTTGCCTTGAAAAATTCATTCTCTTGGCAAAATCTAGACAGCATATTAAAAAGCAGAGACATTACTTTGTCTAAAAAGTCTATAAAGTCAAAGATATTGCTTTTCCAGTAGTCATGTAAGGATGTGAGAGTTGGACCATAAAGAAGGCTGAGAGCCAAAGAATTGATGCTTTTTCACTCTGGTGTTGGAAAAGATTCTTGACAGTCCCTTGGCCTGCAAGATCAAGTCAATCAATCCTAAAGGAAATCAATCTTGAATATTCATTGGAAGGACTGATGCTGAAGCTGAGGCTCCAATACTTTGGTCACCTGATGTGAAGAGTTGACTCACTAGAAAAGACCTTGATGCTGGGAAAGATTGAAGGCAGGAGGAGAAGGGGACGACAGAGGATGAGATAGTTGGATGGCATCACTGACTCAGTGGACATGAATTTGAGCAAGCTCCAGGAGATGGTGAAGTACAGGGGAGCCTGCTGTGCTAAAGTCAATGGGATCACAAAGAGTTGTACATGACTGAGCTATTGAACAACAACACAGCTCTCACATTGTGCATCTCTTTTTGTTGACACTGTGTACACACCATTAGCCTGATCTCTGATAGGATCATGGTTGGCTCAGGCCAGGATGAAAATGTGGATGACTTTATTTGAATTGAATATTACTCCCATGCCTACATATGCATGGGTACCGTACTCTGTTATTTTCCTCTCATTGTCTAGGTAGAGGTAGAACCTCTGGAATTTTTGTCCCTTTCTGTCCATTAAAAAAATACTCATTAAAAAAATAATAATAATGATGTAAGTTTGTCAATCCTGCCTCCCATTTGGGTTCTGTCTATCAAAGGTCTGATGAGAATCACCATGAAATGACTATCTGGAAATAAATGAGGTGTTCTACAATCCCCTGAGTAAAGAGAGGAATAAGAAGAGAAGCATAAGAAACCAGGAAGTCCAGCTATGAAGCCCAGCTCTGAGCAAGATACCAAGTCACTTCACTCATTCCTTTATTCATTTATATACTCTCCCCAAGATTGAAATACAGGTGACCAACCTTAATTTTTGGATGTCCCTGATGTATTAAAAATGAGACAAATTCTCAAAAATATTTCCATTTAATACTGACCCATCTTATGAAAGAAAACACTGCTGTATTATCTTAAGACTTAGTTTATAAAAATGATCCATTAGGAATAGACAGAAAGTGGAACATAACTTTAAATTTCTATGGGAAACTTATTGCCCCCAATTCTCTAAGTTTTTATGTTACTCCATGTGTAATTCACTTGGAGACAATAATAAAGATCTAAATTTGAAGATCTTGGTTATTTTAAGACTCAAGCCTAAAGTTGTAATTATAATATTCCATCTATTTACTAATTTAATTAATATTTATGGAGGGCCAGGAACATTCTAGACATTGATCACAGAGACACTATTGACAAAACAAGTAGAGTATTTTTCATAGTTCTCAGAGACCCTTGGGGAAGGCAAATATTTAAAAAATATATTTTTAAAATGTATTATACCATATTAAGTTAAGTGTTTTGAAGGAAAGGCAATCTCTCTCTAGATCCCATTCTATATTTATAAAAAAGGGATGAGAAAATTATATCTCTTAGTTGACCCTGACATTGAAAGTCCTACCAGCCAATCAGTCTGTAGAGAAGTACTTGCTCGGAACAAGTTAAATGAAACACATACGTAATGATCATCAGTGAAAGTAAAGTCACTCAGTCATGTCTGACTCTTTGGGATCCCATGGACTGTAGTCTACCAGGCTCCTCCATCCATGGAATTTTCCAAGCAAGAGTACTGGAGTGTGTTGCCATTTCCTTCTCCAGGGGATCTTCCTGACCCAGCAATCAAACCTACTGCTACTGCTACTGCTAAGTCACTTCAGTCGCGTCCGACTCTGTGCGACCCCATAGACAGCAGCCCACCAGGCTCCCCCATCCCTGGGATTCTCCAGGCAAGAACACTGGAGTGGGTTGCCATTTCCTTCTCCAATGCATGAAAGGGAAAAGTGAAAGTGAAGTCGCTCAGTCGTATCCGACTCTTAGTGACCCCATGGACTGCAGCCTACCAGGCTCCTCCACCCATGGGATTTTCCAGGCAAGAGTCCTGGAGTGGGGTGCCATTGCCTTCTCCAATCAAACCTAGGTCTCCTGTATTACAGGCAGACACTTTACCATCTGAGCGACCAGGGAAAGGATCAGCTAGATTCCTCAGGAAACACACAAGTCAAAGCTAGAAGCATCCATCAAGTCCTAGGACTCTGAAATCAGAGTTGAAATCAGTTGTTGTTTTTCAGTCACTAAGTCATGTCCAACTCTCCGACCCCATGGATTGCACCACACCAGGCTTCCCTGCCCTTCAGTATCCCCTGGAGTTTGCTCAGACCCATGTCCAGTGAGTCAATGATGCCATCCAACCATTATATCCTCTGTTGCCCCCTTTTCCTCCTGCCCTCAATCTTTCTCTGCATCAGTGTCTTTTCCAATGAGTTACTTCAGATTAGAGAAATAGAAGAAAAATGATAGGAACTTCCTCAATGGGCATCACTTCTAGAAAATTTTAAAAGCCAGAGTTACATTGGGGTGCACACCCTTGCATCCCAGATCCTCAAAGATGATAGCTCTTTGAGCTATAGCTATAGCTCCAAAAGGGTTAACTGACCTACCCAGTGGGATGAGTGAGCCAGTTGTGCTGGAATTTTAGGAATGGCATTTTATGAAGTCCAACAGACTCACTGACTTTCTCAAAATACAGGTTAGCTGAGTCAGAAGGGTCATTTCTCCAGACTGAGCAATGCCATATCATAATTAAATGTTTCTCATCCAAGAATATGAACAGAAACAAGAGCAGACTCAGCCTTGACCTTTACAAGTCATGAATTTGACTCCTAGAGAGATCGATGGATTTGCTCCGTGAATAATTTCAGCAGTAAACAAAAACTGGGAAGGGGGTTGCACTCAAGGAGAAGGTTTGAAGAGGAGGATACTTGTTTCTTAGAACAGATGACAAAGTTTATGACCTCAGAGAATGGGTCTCTCCTACTGAGCAGAGGGTTTGTACAAAATGTACTCTTGCCTGGGGAGGGTCAGGGAATCCTGTTTTTCTTTCCCTCCCTGACCTCTCTGAACCAGATTCTAGCTTTTCAGTTTCTCAGAGCTGGATCCCTGGGAGAATTTGAGAAGCCCAATGAATGTGAGGCAACTCTCCACATAACTTTTCCTGACACTGAGCTAAAGGACAAACATTTACATTTTTCAGAAAACAAAGATTACTTGATGGTAGTCAAAAACCTATATGTGAGACAGTAAAAGAGACACAGAGGTAAGAACAGACTTTTGGACTCGGTGGGAGAAGGCAAGGTTGGGATGATTTGAGAAAATAACACTGAAACATGTATATTATCATGTGTGAAACAGATTGCCAGTCCAGGTTCGATGCATGAGACAGGGTGCTCAGGGCTGGTGCACTGGGATGACCCTGAGGGATGGGATGGGGAGGGAAGTAGGAAGGGTTTCAGGAGAGGGGACACATGTACACCCATGGCTGATTCATGTGAATATATGGCAAAAACCACCACAATATTGTAAAATAATTATCCTCCTATTAAAATAAATTAATTAATTAAAAAAAACTATATATGTGGCATGTCCTTAGTAAAGACATCATACTGAATCTTAGGAGAAGGTTTGTTCATTATGATTCTAAGAATATTTTAATTTCTTCCATTAAGTTTCACTTTCTTCTTCATCCTTTCCAAACAATACTGGTTAGATATTCATCCAAACACATTTTGACTGTATGCCATCTATTTCTTATGTCTTCTATTTCCACTATCCAAGTTTACAACAAAAAATTTAGATAAATTCTCTACTAGAAATTTTGTAAGTTTTTCTCTTTTTTTAAGAAAAAAAAATGATCCTATCATTATAATTTTCTACAAGTCACGGGTTGCTTGCCCTGGACTATATCTGTTTGTTTTGTGTGTGTGTGTGTGTGTTTTTTAAATAAACATGTGTGTGTGCTCAAGGGCTCAGTTGTGTCGGACTTTTTGTGACCCTATGGACAATAACGCATCAGCCTCCTCTGTCCATGGGATTTTATAGCCGAAAATACTGGAGTGGGTTGTTTTTCCCTCTCCAGGGGGTCTTCCTGACCCAGGGATCAAATCCAAGTCTCTTGTGTCTCTTGCATTGCAGGTAGATTCTTTACCACTAGTGCCACCTGGGAAGCTGCACTTCCTAAAATGTGAAACTTTTATTGGCAATTTAAAGTTCCTAAGTTGCATTCTGATCCTTTATTTCACTTCATTCTCTCAATAGTTTTAGAATCAACAAACAGAAAATGGTACACAGCTTCCTTAGGAGGCAATGGAGACCCAGAATTTCTAAATGACCTAAGAAATTGATGCCTGTGCTAAGTCGCTTCAGTCATGTCCACCTCTTTGTGATCCTATGGGCCTGCCAGGCTTTCCTGTCCACTAGATTCTCCAGATAAGAGTACTAGAATGGGTTACCATTTCCTTCTCCAGGGGATCTTCCTGACCCAGGGATGTGAAAGGTTGTTGTTGAATCACGCGAATACACCGGGATTCTTGGCCCCCGGAGGAGAAGAATTCAATCCGGGGCCAGAGACGAGGCTTGATCGCTCAGCGCTTTTGTGTAGTAAAGTTTTATTAAAGTATAAAGGAGATAGAGAAAGCTTCTGACATAGGCATCAGAAGGGGGCAGAAAGAGTACCCGCTTGCTAGTGTTAATAATGAGGTTATATAATCCAAAGAATGTCTGGAGGTTGTAAAGACCTCCTCCGACCTACTCCCATAATTTACGTTTTAAGATAACAGAAGGTTGAATCCAAAGACTGTCCTTAGGCAGGATACATTATTGGTATATAATCCTAAGGAATGTGGAGAAAGAAAAAAAGTTTGTCCTTTTTTCCTCCTTGAGAATTCCAGATCCCTCTCTCTTTGGGGACCCCTAGACTCCCTATCAACCTGCCTAGGAAATGACTCTCTCATTCCCCCCTTTTCTTTTAGGAGAATTATGTTGCCTAGGGAAAAGGGGCGTCGTTCTCATTCCATAACTACTTCCGAGCTGACAAGGGGCGTTGTCCCTAAATTGGTGAGGCAACATATTCTCCTAATCCTCATATTGAGGATATCT
>NW_011494951.1:5375158-5375482 GCF_000754665.1 Bison bison bison | reverse complement strand
TCCCAATGCCACATCTTTTCTTTCAGTGACAAACAAATTAAATTCTGACCCTGTGGGCAAGCTCAGAGCTGGAGCTTGCAGGAGAGCAGTCTGAAGAACCTTAAAAGCCTTTTGAGTTTCTGGAGACCAAACCAGTTTGTCAGTTTGGGCCTGCTGAGTTTCAGCTATAAGTTTATATAAAGGCCGGGCAAGTTCCCCATAACCCGGAATCCAAATGCAACAGTAACCTGTGATTCCCAAAAATCCTCTCAATTGTCTTAAAGTCATAGGTAGGGGGTGATTTAGTATAGGTTTAATTCTCTCAGGGCCTATGGCCCTAGTCCC
>NW_011494951.1:5373096-5375058 GCF_000754665.1 Bison bison bison | reverse complement strand
CAGCATAGGAGTGAGCCCAGGACAGGAAGACATTGTCTTGAGGATCCAACGGCAGACTCAGGATATTTGAAGTCAGCAGAAGTAGACTCACATAGATTATCAGGCCCATCCGCTGCCCTGTGCTTAACTCTAGAGCTCGGGTCAGGGCCACAAGCTCCGCTAACAGAGCACTGGTTCCCTAGGGGAGAGATTTTGCTTTCAAAACCTGTTCAGCAGTCACCACGGCGTAACCTGCTTTACGTTTTTCATCCTGAACAAAAGAACTGCCATCTGTAAATATTTCCATGTCAGGATTGTCTAATGGGATATCCTTTAGATCCTCCCGAGCTGCATAGTTTAAGGTTAGGAATTGAGAACAATCGTGATCAGGTGTTTCATTTTCCTTCTCAGGAAGGAAAGTGGCAGGATTTAAATTTCCACAAACTTTAAGCTTAGTTACTGGTCCTTCTAACAACAATGACTGATACTTAAGAAGCCTACCGTCTGTCATCCAAATATTAACCTTAGAATTTAAGACTCCACTCACATCATGAGAAGTCAGTACAGTAAGGTTTCATCCATTAATTATTTTTAAAGCTTCAGGTGCTAATAAAGCCGCTGCCCCAATTACTCTTAGGCAGTGGGGCCACCCACATGAAACTACATCTAATTCTCTGCTTAGATAAGCAATAGGTTGTTGGTGAGGCCCTCGGGGTTGTGTCAAAACTCCCAATGCCACACCTTTTCTTTCAGTGACAACAAATTAAATTCTGACCCTGTGGGCAAGCTCAGAGCTGGAGCTTGCAGGAGAGCAGTCTGAAGAACCTTAAAAGCCTTTTGAGTTTCTGGACATCAAACCAGTTTGTCGGTTTGGGCCTGCTGAGTTTCAGCTATAAGTTTATATAAAGGCCGGGCAAGTTCCCCATAACCCGGAATCCAAATGCGACAGTAACCTGTGATTCCCAAAAATCCTCTCAATTGTCTTAAAGTCATAGGGAGGGGGTGATTTAGTATAGGTTTAATTCTCTCAGGGCCTATGGCCCTAGTCCCTTCTGATATGATTAGGCCCAGATATCTAACCGATTGTTGACAAAGCTGAGCCTTTTCTCTTGATGCCTTGTAACCACAGCCTGCCAGAAAGTTTAAGAAATCTTCTGAGGCTCGCGAACAAGCTTCCTCTGTCTCAGCACAGAGCAAAATATCATCTACATATTGTAACACCACTGCTTCAGAGCTGTTAAAGTTTTGTAAATCCCATGACAAACTTTGTCCGAATAAGTGAGGACTGTCACGAAATCCCTGGGGCAAAACTGTCCAGGTTAACTGAGAAGCTGGCTGCGTAGGGTCTTCAAAGGCAAATAGGAATTGACTTTCTTCCGCCAAAGGCACTGGATAGAAGGCATCCTTTAAATCAATTACTGAGAAATATTTGGCCCGTTCAGGAATTTCAGACAATAGAGTATAAGGATTAGGCACCACGGGGTGTAAAGGAACTACAGCCTCATTTATTATTCGTAAATCTTGAACTAGTCTCCATTTACCATTTGATTTCTTTATACCCAAAATAGGAGTGTTGCAAGGACTGTTACAGGGAATTAATAGTCCCTGTTCCTTTAAATTTTCGATGATGGGTTTTAACCCTTCTTTAACTTCAGGTTTCAGTGGATACTGCTTCTTATGTGGAAATAGGTGTGTGTCTTTGAGCTTAACAACTACAGGAATAGCATTTTGTGCTCGACCCACAGGTTTTCCATCAGCCCATACTCTAGGATTTACATTTTGTTCAACTAAAGGGAGAGAAAGGGAGGGCTCCATATTCATGAAAACAGAGGCATGGACCTTGCTCAGTATATCCCTTCCCAAAAGGGGTGAGGGAGATTCTGGCACAATCAGAAACTCGTGTGAAAACAGCACAGAATCCCAGTTGCAAGATAAAGAATAACTGAAATAATACCTTTTGGCTCGTCCAGACAGTCCCATTAC
>NW_011494951.1:5366225-5372582 GCF_000754665.1 Bison bison bison | reverse complement strand
CATCTAACAAAATGACTCTGATCCCATCTTCCTTTAGCTGTGTTGTAGTCCCAGTCTGGTTCTATAGTTGGGACCGCCTGATTCCCAGTGGAGGGCTGCTATCTCGTTCTCCCTCTTCCCTACTGATTCATTACCAAGCCATTCATCTCCATAAGCAACCGCTTTTCCCAAAACTCGAGTCTTTGACTCAGGAGTCAGCGTTTGTCCCAAGATATACATCACATCCTTCCAAGTGAGGTCATAAAGCAGAGTAACACCTTTAAAAGCTCTAATATATTTTTCTGGGTCCTCTAAATAGTCTCCCAGATCCTCCTTGATTCTTTGTATTTCTTGATAAGAAAAAGGCTTATTAACTCTCACAGACTGATTATTTCTCCCGATGGGTGTTTCATAAAGAGGCAACAGCTTGTGTGGCTGTTCCTCAGTCTCTCTGGCTGCTCTGCGCATATGATCCCAGGGATAGATTGGAGAAACCTGTTTCTCTTCTTCTCTTTGTCTCCTGTCCTCCATCTCATCTCTTACTTCGATGGTCTGAGTTTCTACTGAAACCAGAGTAGTCTGAGGTCGTACTGAGACAGGAGTTGTTTGGACCTCCATGTGGGCAGTTTGAATCCCAGTTTGGAGTCCCAGGTATGGGGGCAAAGTAAGAGGATAGGGGGGAGCTGAAGGTTTCACACCCAAATCTATACCCTTAGGACATAAGTCTGGCATATTTCGCAGAGAGAAAAAGGGCAACACATATGCTACTTCTACCCATTTCCCTTGTTCCTTACAGAACCGGTCTAATTGTAGAACAGTATTATACTTAAGAGACCCTCCAACTGGCCACCGTTCGCCGTCCTCCAATGGATACCGTGGCCATGCAGTATCACATAGGAAGACCAGGTGTGTCTTCTTTAAGCCCTGGGGATCAAATCTATCCCAGTTTTTCAGGATACAGTTCAAAGGAGTGAGGCTGGAATTGTTAGCTCCCATCTGTAAGAGAGAAAAAAGCGACCAGCGCCATTTTTTCTACCGGAGGCGTCCCTCCCTGCTCTAGATGGGGGTGTAGACAGACGTTACACCAAAAGCTTTTCCTTCCTGGCCGGACTTAGTCTGTCCCTTACCGACCCAGGCGCCGTACTCGTCCCTCCCGGTTCTACCACCGAGATGGGGTGGGGATGTACCAGGGGTAGACTTGATAGCATCCCTACTTGACGTCCAGCTCTTCACCCTCAACCTTGCTTGCCTCTGATGTCACCCGGGGTGAATCAGAGTAACCTTCCGGAATGCCTCCCAAGCTAAGACCGCTGTAGGAAACATTCGTCACCTGAGTGCCTGTGCACGACCCTGAATATTTCCTGACCACAATAAGACCGACGCGAACATAAAACTGAGATGTTCTTTCCAAGCATCACCACACCAGTATAACAGCCTCCTCTGATCCACTAAGAGCCGGCATTACCAAAGGAAAAAAACCCATCGCAGTCCCAATCTGAGTAACCTTTAACCTCATAGATGTTCTGGGAGCTAGAGCTCCATCTAGCTTCCGAACTTTCGATTCCTAGTGAGGCTAGACACTTTCTTGACTACGAATCCAAGTTTGGGACCTAAGCCACAGTACACAGTAACAGTATAGATCACAAGTCCCTTGAAAGTCTATGATCCGATAGATTAGGTTAGTACTTCTAATTCCCAAGGAGTTATGAAATGGTCAAAGAGACCGAAAAGTTTGACCGAGAAAGGAGAGTTCGGTCCACACGCTTTGCCCATTTCTGTTCGGTTCCTGAAGGAGACATTGGGTGCCTCTTGGCATTGGCAGGTCGGTATAACGCCCCGACAGGTTTCTGCCATAAGCCCTATGAGATCACCGTGGAACCGCAGAGCAGAGCTCCTTACTTGTTTCACGCAGGGCATGCCATTCATTCACACAAGCACACGGTAGAGTTAGTAAAGCACAGCAGAAAACGTGTTCGCCAAGAGAACAAAGAACTAAAGCTCCAAGCATCCTTACCTTGTCCTGACGGATCCCGGACGAGCCCCCAAGATGAAAGGTTGTTGTTGAATCACGCGAATACACCGGGATTCTTGGCCCCCGGAGGAGAAGAATTCAATCCGGGGCCAGAGACGAGGCTTGATCGCTCAGAGCTTTTGTGTAGTAAAGTTTTATTAAAGTATAAAGGAGATAGAGAAAGCTTCTGACATAGGCATCAGAAGGGGGCAGAAAGAGTACCCGCTTGCTAGTGTTAATAATGAGGTTATATAATCCAAAGAATGTCTGGAGGTTGTAAAGACCTCCTCCGACCTACTCCCATAATTTATATTTTAAGATAACAGAAGGTTGAATCCAAAGACTGTCCTTAGGCAGGATACATTATTGGTATATAATCCTAAGGAATGTGGAGAAAGAAAAAAAGTTTGTCCTTTTTTCCTCCTTGAGAATTCCAGATCCCTCTCTCTTTGGGGACCCCTAGACTCCCTATCAACCTGCCTAGGAAATGACTCTCTCAGATGGAACCTGCATCTTACGTCTCCTGCATTGGCAGGAGAGTTCTTTACCACTGCTGCAAATTTCTCAGTTATTTACTCAAGGCCACATGTCTCAGTGCAAAGACACAGAGGCTGTCACACAGGACTTCAGATAGTGAACCCATGCCATGCGGTACACTTCAGATTATTTGGAATAAAGAACTAAATCAGCAAATAAATAAATTAGTAAATAAAAATAAATTCAAGAACTACTATTTAATCTCTTTAAAAACAAAAAAAATAGCTACACATCTCATTTCAACTTGACAAAATTCAAATGAACTGAAATTGAAAAGGATAGAATACAAAATCCGAAGTTAGTGTGAGCTGAACATTTAATAATGTAATTAATATTATTTGTGCCTTTCTCCTCATTCAAGTCATGAGTGTCTGACATAAAAGATGGTTCTAGTAACGTGTAATAGCTCTGCCCCACTACATAGAATAAATTAGGGGATTATTTAGAATAAGGAAATACCTTAGTATTTTGAGGCTATATTTGTTATTGTTCAGTCGCTCAGTCACTCAGTCCTGTCCAACTCTTTGTGACTTCATGGACTACAGTATACCCAGCTTCCCTGTCCTTCACTTTGGAATGTCCCTCACTTCACATGTCTGACTCTTTGTGAACCATGGACTACAGCCTGCCAGGTTCCTCTGTCCTTGGGATTCCCCAGGCAAGAATACTGGAATGGGTTGTCATTCCCTTCTCCAGAGGATCTTCCTGACCTAGGAATCAAACCCAAGTCTCCTGCATTGCAGGCAGATTCTTTACCATCTAAGCTACAGGGAAGCTGTCCTTCACTCTCTCCTATTATTTGCTCAAACTCATGTCCATTGAGTCAATGATGCCATCCAACCATCTCATCCTCTGTCACCCATTTCTGTGCCTGCTCTCTGTCTTTCCCAGCACCAGGGTCTTTTTCAGTGAGTTTGCTCTTTATATCAGGTGGCCAAAGTGTTGGAGCTTTAGCTTCAGCATCAGTCCTTCCAATGAATATTCAGGACTGATTGCCTCTAGGATTAACTGGTTTGATCTCCTTGCTGTCCCAGGGACTCTCAAGAGTCTTCTCTAGCACCACAATTTGAAAACATCAATTCATTAGCCTTCAGACTTCTTTATGGTTTAACTCTCACATCTATACATGATTATCAGCGAAATTACAGTTTTGACTAAATGGAACTCTGTCAGAAAGAGATGTCTCTGCTTTGTAATACACTGTCTAGGTTTGTCATAACTTTTCTTTCAAGGAGCACGCATCTTTTAATTTCATGGCTGCAGTCACCTTCCACAGTGATTCTGGAGCTCAAAAAAGTAAAGCCTGTCACTGTTGCCATTGTTTCTGCATCTGTTTGCCATGACTTGATTGGACCAGATGCCATAATCTTTGTTTTTTGAATGTTGAGTTTTAAGCTAGCTTTTTCACTCTCCTTTGTCACCTTCATCAAGAGGCTCTTTAGTTTCTCTTTGCTTTCTGCCATTAGGGTGGTGTCATCTGCAATTCTGAGGTTATTGATATTTCTCCCTGCAATTTTGATTCCAGCTTGAGCTTCATCCAGCCCAGCATTTCCTGTGATGTACTCTGCATACAAGTTAAATATACAGGGTGACAATAGATAGCCTTGACATACTCCTTTGTCAATTTTGAAGCAGTCTAGTGTTCCCTGTCTAGTTCTAAGTGTTGCTTCTTGACCTACATACAGGTTTCTCAGGAGGCAGGTAAGGTGATCTGGTATTCCCATCTCTTCAATAATTTTTCACATTTTGTTGCAATCCACACAGTCAAAGAATCTGTCTGCAATGCAGGAGACTCTGATTCAATTCCTGGGTTGGGAAGATCAGCTGGAGAAATGATAGGCTACCCACTGAGTATTCTTGGGCTTCCCTTGTAGTTCAGTTGGTAAAGAATCTGCCTGCAATGTGGGAGACCTGGGTTCGATCTCTGGGCTGGGAAGATCCCCTGGAGAAGGGAAAGGCTACCCACTTCAGTTTTCTGGCCTGGAGAATTCCATGGCCTGTATAGTCCATGGGGTCACAAAAAGTCAGACACAACTGAGTGACTTTCACTTTCACTTTTCACATAGTCAAAGGCTTTAGTGTAGTCAATGAAGCAGAAGTAGATGTTTTCTCTGGAACTCTCTTGCTTTTTCTATGATCCAACAGATGTTGGCAATTTGATCTCTGGTTCCTCTACCTTTTCTAAATCTAGTTTATACATCTGGAAGTTCTTAGTTCACCAACTGGTGAAGCCTAGCTTGAGGGATGTTGAGCATTACCTTGCTAGCATGTGAAAAGAGCACAGTTATGTGATAGTTTAAACACTCTTTAGCATTGTTCTTCTTTGGGGTTGGGAGTTGAAAAGAGTGGCTAAAATCTAGGGAAATGCACCATGAGTTCTTATAGAACTGATTCTGACACCATGTCAGAAAAAAACAGACACGTGGAGTTCAGAAAAATCTGAAGTTAAATCTCAACTAAGTGAATTCCTAAATGTCTGTATAAGTTTCTTAATATCAATTAGTGCCAACCTCAGTACCTTCATTTTTCGAATGAAGATAATCAAACCTCCACTGTGAAAATAAGGATTAGAGATAATATACATGATGTATCTAGATAACTGACAGGCATTTATGCATTCTGTCTCTAGACAGGTTAAACCTGTCTCAGGTTTAACCCTATTGCCAAAGTTCTTTCCAGAATGGAAATTCACTGAATTCTGATTCATTCTGTAAAAACATTGACCTGATTTCCTCCTCAACCACTCTTATGAGATCTTAGACAAGTCATCAGGCTCTTCTGGGCCTCGGGATCCCTTGTCTTATAAGAAGAAAAAATGGAAAAGAGAGATTGTATGTTTTCCTCAATCTTTTTTACCTCCCAACACTGACTACCGTATAATTTCAGTACGTATGGCTTATTTTTGTATGTGAAACATACTGGGTGGAGAAAGCTCTTCTAGTTATACTGTGCTGTGTGGATGTCAGATTTCGTTTCATGTCATCACATGTGATTTCTGACTGTTCTCTGGAGGTTGAGAGAAATGGTATTGATAGATTGCTTGGATAATATACCAAGATGTTAGGAAAATAGGTGAAGATAGAATCAGGAAACAGTAACAGACATGGAGAAAATATAATACTTTAACTAAGACTAAATATGGGAAAGGGATGAGGAAATCTGAGTAAACACTTTGAAAGGCATTAACTAAAAGAATAAGTAAATAAAAGTTGAGATTAAAAAATGATAGGGAAAACAAATAATACAATTTGCCTAGCAGGAAGTGGATTTTTTTTCAGGATTCAGTTCATTTCAGTTCAGTTCAGGCGCTTAGTCATGTCCAACTCTTTGCGACCCCATGAATTGCAGCATGCCAGGCCTCCCTGTCCATCTCCAACTCCCGGAGTTCACCCAGACTCAAGTCCATCGAGTTGATGAGGCCATCCAGCAATCTCATCCTCTGTCGTCCCCTTCTCCTCCTGCCCCCAATCACTCCCAGCATCAGAGTCTTTTCCAATGAGTCAACTCTTCGCATGAGGTGGCCAAAGTACTGGAGTTTCAGCTTTAGCATCATTCCTTCCAAAGAAATCCTAGGGCTGATCTCCTTCAGAATGGACTGGTTGGATCTCTTTGCAGTCCAAGGGACTCTCAAGAGTCTTCTCCAACACCACAGTTCAAAAGCATCAATTCCTCAGCGCTCAGCTTTCTTCACACAGTCCAACTCTCACACCCAAACATGACCACTGGAAAAACTATAGCCTTGAGGAGACGGACCTTTGTTGGCAAAGTAATGTCTCTGCTTTTGAATATGCTATCTAGGGTGGTCATAACTTTCCTTCCAAGGAGTAAGC
>NW_011494951.1:5360077-5366125 GCF_000754665.1 Bison bison bison | reverse complement strand
ACACTGTTTCCACTGTTTCCCCATCTATTTCCCATGAAGTGATGGGACCAGAAGCCATGATCTTCATTTTCTGAATGTTGAGCTTTGAGCCAACTTTTTCACTCTCCTATTTCACTTGCAAGAAAGAGGCTTTTTAGTTCCTCTTCACTTTCTGCCATAAGGGTGGTGTCATCTGCATATCTGAGGTTATTGATATTTCTCCGGCAATCTAGATTCCAACTTGTGCTTCTTCCAGCCCAGCGTTTCTCATGATGTACTCTTTTCAGGGTTGCTGCTGCTGCTGCTGCTGCTAAGTCGCTTCAGTTGTGTCTGACTCTGTGCAACCCATAGACAGCAGTCCACCAGGCTCCCCCGTCCCTGGGATTCTCCAGGCAAGAACACTGGAGTGGGTTGCCATTTCCTTCTCCAATGCATGAAAGTGAAAAGTGAAAGTGAAGTCACTCAGTCGTGTCCGACTCCTAGTGACCCCATGGACTGCAGCCTACCAGGCCCTTCCGTCCATGGGATTTTCCAGGCAAGAGTACTGGAGTGGGTTGCCATTGCCTTCTCTGCTTTTCAGGGTTACTTTCCCACAATTCCAGGCTGCCTTGGTAGTTCAGCTGATAAAGAATTCCCTGCAATGGAGAAGACCCTAATTCAATTCCTGGGTCGGGAAAATCCACTGGAGAAGGGATAGGCTACCCACTCCAGTATTCTTGAGCTTCTTTTGTGACTGAGTTGGTAAAGAATCTGCCTGCAGTGTGGGAGACCTGGGTTTGATCCTTGGGTTCTGAAGATACCCTGGAGAAGGGAAAGGCTACCCACTCCTGTTTTCTGGCCTGGAGAATTCAATGGACTGAGCAAATTTCACTTTCTCCACAATTATCCCAAACTTTAGAGGGATCTTCTTAGCAAAGACTTTATGATGTAAAAAAAAAAGAAAAATGAGGGTAATGAAGCTGAAAAACACACATGGAATTCTAACTCTGTTTCTCCCAATTTTGAGTCATCAAATGAAATTTTCATTGAGTGTCCACTTCATGTGGTGTATACTATTTGATAGCAACTTTTGGGGGATATTGGCTATGGTGGTCGACTCAAGTTTCTGATATTTACATGCACACAAAATGCAGTGCCTCTGCAGAATAAAATTACTCAAGGATAGTTATAGGTTACAGATAAATTTGGGTGGAAGAACTAGGGTGTATATTTGTTTCATACAGTGGTTCAGAGGCCCAAGAGGATAGTGCTTCTGACAACTCCAGCAAGAAGCTTATCTGAATTGAAAAGAACAACGAAGGGACACAGATGTGGACCAGGCATGGATACATAGCACAGGGCTTTCTCTGCAGTTCATTAGAGTCTGTATTGTGGCCATACCTAAATGCAAGGAGGGTAGAACCATTTAGCCTGCCTTTGTCACCAGGAAGAAGAAGCCAATGATTATGGTCGGCTAACAGACTGTGCCAGAGGGCAGAAAGGGGTCTAAAGGTCAGCATGGTTGCTCACCCAGGCATGTGAAATTTATTTTATTCGTGGCTGAGTGATTCCCACCCAACCCAAGAGACATTTAGCAAAGGCTGAGAACATGAAGTGGGGGATAATTCATTTGCAGCTAAGTATAATCAAGGAAGGGCTTCCCTGGTAGCTCAGACATTAAAGAATCTGCCTCAGTGTGAGAGACTTAGGTTCATTCCCTAGGTTTGGAAGATCCCTTGGAGGAGGGCTTTGCAACACACTCCAGTATTCTTGCCTGGAGAATCCTTACGGACTGTAGCCCACTGGGCTTCTCCGTCCATGGGGTCACAAAGAGTCAGAACTGACTGAGCTAATACACACAGTCATACACACATAATCAAGGAAATACTCTATAGAATATATCAGTTCAGTTCAGTTGCTCAGTCATGTCCAACTCTTTGTGACTCCATGAACTGTAGCACACCAGGCCTCCCTGTCCGTTACCACCTCCCAGAGCCTACCCAAACTCATGTCCATTGAGTTGGTGATGTCATCCAACCATCTCATTCTCTGTCATCCCCTTCTCCTCCTGCCCTCAATCTTTCCCAGCATCAGGGTCTTCTCAAATGAGTCAGCTCTTTGCATCAGGTGGCCAAAGTATTAGAGTTTCAGCTTCAACATCAGTCCTTCCAATGAACACCCTGAAATGATCTCCTTTAGGATGAACTGGTTAGATCTCCTTGCAGTCCAAGGGACTCTCAAGAGTCTTCTCCAACACCACAGTTCAAAAGCATCAATTCTTCAGCATTCAGCTTTCTTTATAGTCCAACTCTCACATCCATACATGACTACTGGAGAAACCGTAGCCTTGACTAGATGAACCTTTGTTGGCAAAGTAATGTCTCTGCTTTTTAATATGCTGTCTAGGTTGGTCATAACTTTCCTTCCAGGACTAAGTGTATTTTAATTTCATGGCTACAATCACCATCTTCAGTGATTTTGGAGCCCCAAAAAATAAAGTCAGCCACTGTTTCCACTGTTTCCCCATCTATTTGCCATGAAGTGATGGGACTGGAAAATATATAGAAATTAGATATACCTAAGGGATGGGCTTGATACAGGAAATTTCACTGAACAAGCCACAGATGGTTTTAGTAAAACAGTTAAAGTGAGTGTAGCATCTTTCCTTTCCCACTAAAAGCAGACTCCTCCATTAGGATACGAAGAAAGCCAGAGGTGAAAAATAAGTGATGTGTCCATCAGAGAGGTTTTCCTTGTTCACCTGCTTTGAGTCACATCCCTGTCACTCTCTCTGTCATGGTCCTTGGTACACAGTCACTAGATTGCTCATTTGTTCTTCCCTCCATAAGTACCATGTGGCAGGGAGTTTTTTCTGTCTTATTTACTGCTTCAACTCCAGCATCTAAAACAATGCATAGCAAAGCATTTAATGAATATTTCTTGAATGCACTGGGCAGACTGAAAGTCTAGTTGATTGATGGAGCAAATGAGACCATTCTATGGGGAGCTGAATGACAAAGATGAGTAGAAAGTCAAAGCTGGGGCAGACTTCATGAACAACTGAGTCTAGACTCTCTGTGTTGAAGAAATAGAGGCTCAGGGGAGGAAACAAATTTTTCTAAGATGCCATAACAAATGGCAAAACATGTTTTCAAATGCAATCAAGTGACTTTCCAATATGTTATTGCCAAACTAGACTGTCATTTAGCTGTAAACAGATTTTTGGAGGTTTTTATGTTTTTTAGCACTTACTGTTATTTAATATTGTCATTTCCTCTTATTGGCAGAATCCATGTGGTGCCAATTGCCATGGAGAATCATATGATCATATTTCCTTTTGCAGTGCTATGTGTCTACTTGGGAAACAAAGTTAAAAACTATGCAACAAAAAATATCCTTAAAATTTAAAGATAAAATATAAAGTTATCAAATTTAACTAAATAGAGAAATGCTTCCACCTCACTCTCAGACAGACAAATGGGAAAATAATATGAGCACAAAAAGAGAAAAGTGATGGTCCTAGATGAACTTCAATTTCCTTGTGAATCAAAATAATACAAAAGTGAGATGTCTTTTCTTAGCAAACTATACTGATCTAAAAAAAAATGATGCCATCCAATATTTGCAAAGTTGAAGGAAACAGGGATTCTAATAACTATGGAGATCTGTATCAAATGTTCACATTTTTAAATTTTTTCTCTTTTGACTTAATATTTTTATTTCTAGAAATTTATCTTGAGAAAATAATTCTGGCTAAATAACATGCAATTCTAAAACTGTTGACTCCGTCTGTGAGAGTGTATATGTACCCTTGAATATGTTTATATGTGGTATAGCTTTAGTAGTTTTACCTATGTGTGTATACCATAATATACTTTGACAGGCCAATGAGAAAAGTACCAGAAATAATTTTCAGAAGAGTTAAAGCTCAAACAATAAAATGAATGGGAATACTTTAGTAAAAATACTACCTAGGGTTTAATCTTATGTCAGACATAACTACATTTCAAAGTCCTTAAGGACTCAGACAACTTTAGGCTCTGTAAGACAAGAAAATCCTTTGCCCGCTTCCTGCCCTGGTATGACTAATTACAATGTAAAGTGCTAGGAAGAAAACATGGAATCAGAAGAGGGAGTTACGTACTAAGTTCTCTGGGCTTCAGTTTCTAAATCTTAGACATGAACATGGCTAGCATTTCCCAACATTACATGGCCCTAGAAACCTTTTAAAATTACACTTTATTCATGAAACACAAAAAGCATTTTATATAAAGCCAGGGAATGGCAATCCATTCCAGTATTCTTGCCTGGAGAACACCATGGATGGAGGAGCCTGGTGGGCAGCAGTCCATAGGGTCATGGGGAATTGGACATGACTGAGTGACTAACACACACAATAATGTGTATTTTGGATTTAAATTGCCTTTAAGAAAAAAAGAAACACATTTTCTTAATATTAAGGTCTAATTTATAATCGATATTGAATAATATTAACAAATGTGAAGGCAAAATATAAAGTAAGATACCAATTTAGACCAGAAAAGTGCTTGGCTCCATTGCATATACTGTGGTTGATAACATGTCCAATACTGATGCTGTGTGTTCATACACTAATAAACCCCATATGACCTTTGGGATTTCTTAGGTCTGGCCAATTGTGTCAAAGACAGACTGTCATACATAGGAAGAATTACTCAATATATTTAATATATTTTCTTTATTTTAAAAAGCTATATTTTTTAAGAAAAAATTTTGCCATTGATTTTTCCCCCCTCTAGGATTTTTCAATGTCTCTTAGAATTCAGGCAATTTATATCAGATTTGTATTGTGTGTGTATGTGTGTGTGTGTGTGTGTGTGTTAGTTACTTAGTCGTGTCCAACTCTCTGTGACCCCATGGACTGCAGCCCGTCAGGTTCCTCTGTCCATGGAATTCCCACTGGAGTGGGTTGCCATTTCCTTCTCCAATGTGAATTTCAGTAGTAGTAGTTTAGTTGCCAAATCATGTCTGACTCTTGCGACCCCACAGACTGTAGCCTTGACAGGTTCCTCTATCCATGGGATTCTCCAGGCAAGAATACTGGAGTGGATTGCCATTTCCTTCTCCACAGATTTGTATTGCCTGTCATCAAAATATTTCATTTATTTTTTATTCCAGTATAGATGGTGTCAGGGCCCAGAGACTGTTTACATACACAGGTCATAAATGGAAAACTCCACTCTCAGGTAGGAGTTGGTAGGAGGGGTTTCTCTAACAAAGCATGTATCCATCAACCCTTCCAGTCATACACCCATTAAATCCATGAGAAAACAAATATTAATTGAGTCTGTACAAAGTCCAAGCCCTATCACATGCTCAGGGATACACACTATAAAAATAACCTCTTTGTTCTCATGGTGCAAACATTCTAGTGGAATATAAAGAATTTAGTCAAACAATTACATGAATATCTAGTTGCAAATTGGGATAAGTACCATGAAGGGAAAGTAAAAGAATCTACAAGAAGGTGTAACCAGGAAATATGATGTCACCCACAGAATTCAGGGAAACATAGTTTGTTTGAGCTGAGCTAAGATAATGGTAGGAAAGACTAGCATTTCATTCTATCCTAGCCTTACTGGCCTCCTGCCATTACTCACACACTAGAGGAATGCTCCAGCCTTACACAATTTTGCACTTATTTTTTTTTCCCTCTGCCTGGAATGCCCTTACTCAAAAATCTACAATGTTAGCTAATGCTTTCATCTCCTTCAAGTCTTGTTTCAGTGTTAACTTCTCAGTTAAAACAACCATGATGTCTCTTTTAACAGAGTAATCTTCATGAAAGTGAAAGTGGAGAGTGAAAAAGTTGGCTTAAAGCTCAACATTCAGAAAATGAAGAACATGGCATCTGGTCCCATCACTTCATGGGAAATAGATGGGGAAACAGTGGAAACAGTAGCAGACTTTATTTTTTGGGCTCCAAAATCACTGCAGATGGTGGCTGCAGCCATGAAATTAAAAGACGCTTACTCCTTGGAAGAAAAGTTATGACCAACCTAGATAGCATATTGAAAAGCAGAGACATTACTTTGTCCACAGAGGTCCATC
>NW_011494951.1:5358494-5359977 GCF_000754665.1 Bison bison bison | reverse complement strand
CAGAGGTCCATCTAGTCAAGGCTATGGTTTTTCCAGTGATCATGTATGGATGTGAGAGTTGGACTGTGAGGAAGGCTGAGCGCCAAAGAACTGATGCTTTTGAACTGTGGTGTTGGAGAAGACTCTTGAGAGTCCCTTGGACTGCAAGGAGATCCAACCAGTCCATTCTGAAGGAGATCAGCCCTAGGATTTCTTTGGAAGGAATGATGCTAAAGCTGAAACTCCAGTACTTTGGCCACCTCATGCGAAGAGTTGACTCATTGGAAAAGACTGTAATGCTGGGAGGGATTGGGGGCAGGAGGAGAAGGGGATGACAGAGGATGAGATGGCTGAATGGCATCACTGACTCGATGAACATGAGTTTGAGTGAACTCCAGGAGATGGTGATGGACATGGAGGCCTGGTGTGCTGCAGTTCATGGGGTTGCAAAGAGTCAGACCCGACTGAGCAACTGAACTGAACTGAACTGAACTGAATCTGTGGTGACCTCTCCAACCCTTGAAACTCTAAGACTTTTCTAATTTTTTTTTATAAGACCTTCTAGCTTATCATAATTTCACCTTCTCTCCAATTCTCCAGATTAATTTACTATTTAATTTATATTTCAACTAGGTACAATTATACTGTGTATAACTTACTAGGTATAATTTCAATAAGGGAAAATATTTTATCTGCTTTTCTTATTGATTCTTTCTAAGTGTTTAGAACATTGTTTGAATATAGTTGTATATATTTAAAAGTTAGGTTAGTTAATCATTAATTATTTTAATTGTTAATTAATTGTTAAATAATAGTTGATTGTTAATTCAATCAATAATTAATTGTTAAATAATTAATTTATTGTTCTGAATATACAACATAGCAAAATGTTAGAGAGTCAGCTATAATAGTACCCAGAAGACTTCCCTGGTGGAGCAGTGGATAAGAATCTCCCTGACAATGTAGGGGATACTGGTTCGATGGCTGGTCTGGGAGGATCCCACACATGCTGCAAAGCAACTGTCCATTCACCACAATTATTGAGCCTGTGCTCTAGGGCCCATGAGCAACAACAGAGCCTGGATGCCTATGGCCTGTGTTCCTCAACAAGAGAAACCACAGCAGTGAGAAGCCGGTGTGCCGCAACAAGGAGCAGCCCCCCTTGCCACAACTAGCGAAAGGCTGAACAAAGCAAGGATGACCCAAAGAGTCAAAAACAATAAATAAATAGAAATTTGGAAAAAAGTTCCCAGCAGAAAAGTAATAGACTTAAACAAATATATTAATTTACTTCCCATGTGTCAAAGTTGGAAGAGTAAAATAAATCTCAAGTGTGTAGAAAAAAGGAAATGATTAAATATGAGAGGAAATAAGCAAAACTGAAATTTGAAATAAACTGAAAACATCAGTGAAAGCCACATTTGCTTCTTTGAAAAGATCAATGAATTCAATAAACCATTTTGATAAAACTAGCCACACTAACTGGTGGGGGGGGGGGGGGGGG
>NW_011494951.1:5358215-5358394 GCF_000754665.1 Bison bison bison | reverse complement strand
CTTACTCCTTGGAAGAAAAGTTATGACCAACCTAGATAGCATATTGAAAAGCAGAGACATTACTTTGTCCACAGAGGTCCATCTAGTCAAGGCTATGGTTTTTCCAGTGATCATGTATGGATGTGAGAGTTGGACTGTGAGGAAAGCTGAGCGCCAAAGAACTGATGCTTTTGAACTGT
>NW_011494951.1:5343239-5358115 GCF_000754665.1 Bison bison bison | reverse complement strand
AGTTGGGGGGGGGGGGGGTGTGGGGGGAAGAAATCCACAAATACCAACATCAGTAATGAAAAAATGGATCTCAGTGCACCAGCCCCAAGCATCCAGTATCCTGCATCGAACCTGGACTGGCAACTCGTTTCTTATATGATATTATACATGTATATAATAAGATAATACTATGACCACGTTTAAATCAATAAATTCAACAACTTGGATAAAAATAGACAAATTTCTTTAAAAATCCAAATAACTAAAATGATTATAAGAATAATTAAAAATCTAAATGCCCATATATATGTTGAAGAAATTGCAAAGCAAAAATCCATACTCAGAGGTCTTACTTGAGAATTTCCTTAAACATTTATAGAAGAAAAGAGTTTGTATACAAAATCTTTCAGAAAACAGAGAAGAAAGGAACACTTCTCAGTTCATTTTAAGAAGATGATCTAACTTGGTGAGTCACTGTTCCAAGCCAAACAACGCAACGCCCCCTCATTCTAAATGTCCATATTTAAATCCTTGGAACTTGTGAATATGTTACCTTATGTTGCAAAGGGATTTGCGGATGTGATAAAAGAAGGATTTTGAGATGAAGAGATTATCCTTAATTTTATAGATGGGCCCAATATAACCACAAGGGTATTCCTGAGGTAAAGGGGGGAAGACAGGACAAAGGGCAGAAGAGATATGACAAGGAAGCAGAGGTTCGAATCAATCCTGTGGACCTCATGGTGAGGAATGTGAGCAGCTTTTAGAAGTTTGAAAAAACAAGGAAACAGATTCTCCCTATAGTCTCCTAAGAGAATGCAGACCTGACAACACCTTGATTTTAGCCCAAGGAGACCCATTTTAAACTTTGGTCATCCAGGACAATAGGTAATAAAGTTTTGCTGCTTTAAGACACAACATCTGTAGTAATTTTTTACAGCAACAATCTGAAGCTCATACAACTCTATCTTCAATGTGCTCACTGTCATTGCTGAAAACTTGGTCTACAACCCTGTGATTCTGGAACAACCTATTTCTGTTCATTACATCCCTTGCTTCTTAAGTGTTTTCCCTTCCTTAAAGCCTGATTGATTCAGAAGGGCAGTAAGTCAGGAAAGGTGGTCTTCTGGGCTCAGTTCCATTGCTCCTTTGCTCTGTGCCCTTGAGTTATACATGAGAATTATCTGGATGAACATTTCTAACCCGTAAAGCAAAAGTATTGTAGTAGATCAATATTTTTGACATGAGTATATGTATGACTGAGTCGCTTCCCTGTGCACTTGAAATTATCACACTGTTAATCAGCTATACTCTTACATAAAGCACTGATAACAAGTTAACTAGCAATAATAAGACTTGAGTGCATATATCCTAAAAAATATTTTGAGATGACAATACAGATGATTAATTTAAGAGTGTATGAGACATTTCATATCTATATGTACATTTTTCTTCCAAGTACAGCAAGCAATACTGGTTTTCTAGGTACTGTAGTATCTTAAAATTTGCTTTAAATTAAATAATCTAGAATTGTTTAAAAGAGAACCATTTAAATAAAAGTATTACATAAATATAAGTGGTACTATGAAATGACTAAAATGATGAAAGTGAGATAAGAAAAACTGGGCTACAAAATGTCTTGCCCTCTTCTCTACTTATCCAATCAGTAATCAATTTACTCATTCATTAAATATATAAATATTTATGAGCATCTTTCAAGCACATCTGCCCAAATAAGAGCACACTGAGATAACAATGATGAATGTGGTACAGTACATGACCTGGAAGACCTGAAGTCTAAGTAGGGAGACAAATACACGTTTTAAATGCCGGTGAACTAGGCTGAGAACTTGAATGGGGATATATATTAATATATGGTCCTACCAAATTTCAAACAGCTGAGAAAAGAAGAGAAGCAAAAGGCAAAGGAGAAAAGGAAAGATATACCCATTTGAAGGCAGAGTTCCAAAGAATAGCAAGGAGAGATAAGAAAGATTTCTTAAGTGATCAGCACAAAGAAATAGAGGAAAACAATTGAATGGGAAAGACTAGAGAGATCTCCTCAAGAAAATTAGAAATACCAAGGGAACATTTCATGCAAAGATGGGCACAATAAAGGACAGAAATGGTATGGAACTAACAGAAGCAGAAGATATTCAGAGAAGTGGCAAGAATATATAGAAGAGCTACACAAAAAAGATCTTAATGACCCAGATAACCATGATCGTGTGATCACTCACCTACAGCCAGACATCCTGGAATGTGACGTCAAGTGGGCCTAAAGAAGCATCACTATGAACAAAGCTAGTGTAGGTGATGGAATTCCAGCTGAGCTATTTCAAATCCTAAAAGACGATGCTGTGAAAGTGCTGCACTCAATATGTCAGCAGGACTGGAAAAGGTCAGTTTTCACTCCAATCCCAAAGAAAGGAAATGCCAAAGAGTGTTCAAACTACCACACAATTGCACTCATTTCACATGCTAGAAAAGTAATGCTCAAAATTCTCCAAGCCAGGCTTCAACAGTACTTGAACTGTGAACTTCCAGATGTTCAAGCTGGATTTAGAAAAGGCACAGGAACCAGAGATCAAATTGCCAACATCTGCTGGATCATGGAAAAAGCAAGAGAGTTCCAGAAAAACATCTATTTCTGCTTTATTGACTATGCCAAAGCCTTTGACTATGTGGATCACAATAAACTGTGGAAAATTCTTAAAGAGATAGAAATACCAGACCACCTTACCTGTCTCCTGAGAAATCTGCATGCAGGTCAGGAAGCAACAGTTAGAACAGGACATGGATCAATGGACTGGTTCCACATGAGGAAAGGAGTAAGTCAAGGCTGTATATTGTGACCCTGCTTATTCAACTTCTAGGCAGAATGAAGTGAAAATCGCTCAGCCATGTCCAACTCTTTGCAACTCCAAGGACTAAACAGTCCATGCAATTCTCCAGGTCCCAGTACTGGAGTGAGTAGTTTTTCCTTTCTCCAGGGGATCTTCCCAACCCAGGGATTGAACCCAGGTCTCCCACATTGCAGGCAGATTCTTCACCAGCTGAGCCACCAGGGAAGCCCAATGCAGAGTACATCATGAGAAATGCCAGGCTGGATGAAACACAGGCTGGAATCAAGATTGCTGGGAGAAATATCAATAACCTCAGATATGCAGATGACATCACCCTTATGATAGAAAGTGAAGAAGAACTAAAGAGCCTCTTGATGAAGGTGAAAGAAGAGATTAAAAAAACCGGCTTAAAACTCAACATTCAAAAAATGAATATTATGGCATCTGTTCCCATCATTTCATGGCAAAGAGATGGGAAAACAATGGAAACAATAACAGACTATTTTCTTGGGGTTCAAAATCACTGAAGATGGTGATGGCAGCCATGAATTTAAAAGACGCTCGCTCCTTGGAAGAAAAGCTATGACCAACCTAGACAGCATATTAAAAAGCAGAGACATTACTTTTCCAACAAAGGTCCATCTAGTCAAAGCTATGGTTTTTCCAGTAGAAATGTATGGATGTGAGAATTAATGCTGAGTGCTGAAGAATTGATGCTTTTGAACTGTGGTGTTGGAGAAGACTCTTGAGAGTCCCTTGGACTGCAAGGAGATCCTAAAGGAAATCAGTCCCAAATATTTATTGGAAGGACTGATGCTGAAGCTCAAGCTCCAATACTTGGCCACCTGATGAGAAGAACTGACTCGTTGGAAAAGACCCTGATGCTAGGAAAGATTGAAGGTGGGAGGAGAAGACGGTGACAGAGGATGAGATGGCTGGATGGCATCACTGACTCAGTGGACTCGAGTTTGAGCAGTCTCCCCGAGACTGACAGAGTGACTGACAGGGAAGCATGGCGTGCTGCAGTCCATGGGGTTCCACAGAGTCAGACAGGTCTGAATGAACAGAAATTAACTGAACTAACTTCCACATTTGGAACCTCCACTTTCTCATTAGATTTGCCCTCCTCACCAGTTTCCAGCATAACATATTTTTTTCTTTTTTTAAAAATATAAATTTATTTATTTTAATTGGAGGTTCATTACTTTACAATATTGTATTGGTTTTGCCATACATCAACAAGAATCCACCACGGGTGTACATGTGTTCTCCATACTGAATGCCCCTCCCACCTCCCTCCCCGTACCATCCCTCTGGGTCATCCCAGTGCACCAGCCCCAAGCATCCTGTATCCTGCATCGAACCTGGACTGGCAATTCATTTCTTATATGATATTATACATGTTTCAATGCCATTCTCCCAAATCATCCCACCTTCTCCCTCTCCCACAGAGTCCAACAGACTGTTCTATACATCTGTGTCTATTTTGCTATCTTGCATACAGGCTTATTGTTACCATCTTTCTAAATTCCATATATATGCATTCAGTTCAGTTCAGTTGCTCAGTTGTGTCCAACTCTTTGCGACCCCATGAATTGCAGCACACCAGGCCTCCCTGTCCAACACCAACTCCCAGAGTTAACTCAGACTCACGTCCATCGAGTCAGTGAAGCCATCCAGCCATCTCATCCTCTGTCGTCCCCTTCTCCTCCTGCCCTCAATCCCTCCCAGCATCAGAGTCTTTTCCAATGAGTCAAATCTTCGCATGAGGTGGCCAAAGTACTGGAGTTTCAGCTTCAGCATCATTCCTTCCAAAGAAATCCCAGGGCTGATCTCCTTCAGAACGGACTGGTTGGATCTCCTTGCAGTCCAAGGGACTCTCAAGAGTCTTCTCCAACACCACAGTTCAAAAGCATCAATTCTTTGGGGTTCAGCTTTCTTCACAGTCCAACTCTCACATCCATACATGACCACTGGTAAAACCAAAGCCTTGACTAGGCGGACCTTTGTTGGCAAAGTAATGTCTCTGCTTTTCAATATGTTGTCTAGGTTGGTCATAACTTTTCTTCAAAAGGAGTAAGCGTCTTTTAATTTCATGGCTGCAGTCATCATCTGCAGTGATATATGCATTAGTATACTGTATTGGTGTTTTTCTTTCTGGCTTACTTCACTCTGTTTCCTCTGCTCCAGTTTCATCCACCTCATTAGAACTGATTCAAATGTATTCTTTTTAACATATTTAAAGCACAACTTTAACTATGTCACCCCTTTCTTGGCCCCCAGTCCTTGACAAACTATGATCCCAAGATTAATGACACTGCTGTAGCTTTTGTTTGATGAAAGTTTTTGATGACACAGCCAAACCTATTTATTTAGGTGAAGTCCATATCTGTTACATGCTACAGTGGCGGAATTAAGTAACTGAGATGGAGATTAAAGGGAGACTTAAAATATTTATTACCTGGTCCATTATTTTTTAAAAATTGGCATTCCTATCTTTAAAACCTGTCTTCATCAAGGCTTCCATTATGATCATTTGAAAATTAAAACTCATTAAGATAGAATATGCAAGCTTTCTACTATCATCTTATACTATCCTTCTGTATATGCTTAACAGGTTACCCATATCCTGAAAAGCATGAATCTCCAACATTGTTTTTTGCCTAGAAAAGTGCCATTATTTAGCTTAAAATTTCATCCTTTCTTGTTTATGTGGACAATTAATACTCAGTCTTTAAAATCCAATTAATTTCCACAAATAAGCCCTCCTGATTTTCCAAGGAAAACAGGTATTTCCTTATTTTTGCTTTCTCAATAGGTTATGCCCTTAATATAACTCTTAGGATGTTCTAATTATTCCTAATTAACTTCATCGCTTTTGTTATAATGCTGTATTCCTCAGAATAAAAATTCAAGCAAACTCTGTAGAAGTGACAAACAAAAAACATCTCGGTTAATACACATATAAAAACTTCAAAAGTAATTTCTATCAACTATTACTGAATATCATTTTACTTCTCTCTCCACTTATTTGTAGAAACAATTTTGTTATAAAACAAAATTGTATAAAATTTTGTAATTTTATAAAAAATGTACATATATCACCTAGTAATATTCTAATAAAAATTTTTATTTTTAATTTACCTATATTTAGTAGATTTAAATAAATTCAAGAAGCTAAAGGAATTCTTATATTTCAGAAAGATTATTTTTGCATAATAAATATTTACAGTTCTTAGAACATTACACTTTTAAATACACATGTGTGTGTGTACTCAGTTGCTTATTTATATCTTATTCTTTATGACCCCACAGGCTGCAGCCCACCAGGTTGCTCTGTCTATGGGATTTTCCAGGCAAGAGTACTAGAATGGGTTGCCATTTTCTCCTCCAGGGATCTTGCCAATCCAGGGATTGAACCTGCATCTCCGGAATCTCCTGCATTTGCAGGAGGATTTTTACCACTGAACCACCTGGGAAGCCCTCCCTCCACACGTACACACACATATCATAAATTATGATATATACATAATATGAAATACACATTATATACTATATATATATTAGAATATATATTATAAAAATAGAGTTTGTTATGGGCTAAATTTTGTCAACTTAAAACTCATACATTGAAACCCTTACCCCTAGTACCACAGAATATGATGATATTTGGAGAAAAGGCTCTTAAAGAGGTGATTACTTTCAAATGAAGCCTTTATGGTGGGCCCTAATTCAAGTTTACTGTGTCTTTCTAAGAAGAGGAAACTTGATCACACCAGGGGGAATACATATATAGAGGAGACACCAAGTGAAGACACAGTGAGAAGGTTGCCATCTGTAAGCCCAGGAGAGAGGCCTCAGAAGAAATCAAACTTGCCAACACCTTAATCTTGAACTTACAGCCTCTAGAACTGAGAAAATAAATTTCTACTGTTCAGGCCAAATAGTGTGTGATATGTTGTTACAGAAGCCCTAACAAACAGATATGGTATTTTTACTGTTTTAGCATAAAATTTCTCCTACCCCATATAAAAACAAAATCTCCTGACTTCTGTTATCTGTGTTAATTTTGCATTAATGAAGTCTAAACTATTTATGTGTCTTCTTACAGTCAACATTCTCACTTTGTTCAGGAAGGGCTTTCTATTCAGATTAATTTGATTTCACTATCAGACCATGTGATCTTTTTTGGAGAGTTCTTCATTGTAACATGTCTCTTGATGGACCAGTTCTTGCCATCAAGTATTTTTCAACAAGGAGAAACAGGTATTATATTCCAGGCTTTTTCTTCTGGTTGAGATTGCAGTCTGTTGCCTTCATACTTGAAAAATGATGAGGTTGCAATCTCTTCTCTTCATTTGTGTATTCAGTCTACCTAGTCTACTGGTCTAAAAATTGTTGAAAAGATTGAGGTCAGCCAGATGATCTGAACTTCTGGGCTACACAATCTTTCTGTTTACACAATATCCGCTAATCCAATTCTAGGATACTGAGGTCCTTTCCAATGTGTAGATTATAACCTTTCATTTTAAATAGATTTTTCATTCTGGTCTATATTTCAATAGTTTTGTTATTCGAAGGCAGTATCCCAGAGTGATTCAAGAAATGAGGTCACACCCATGCTTCCCTACTTACTGAACATAGAACCTTGGAAAACTTTTTGACTTCAGTTTCCCTCATCTGACAATATTATAAAAATATAATATTATACTAATAAAATAATATATTAGTATTAACTTCATAAGGTTGTTGTGAGAACTATATGAATTAGTAAATATAAAATTGTGCTAAATAATATTAATTATTATAATTATGTACATTCTAATCTTTGCTTAAGTTCATTGTCTGTAATGTTTCTACTAATATTTAACATGATGTTTTCCACTTCATTTTAGGTAATTTCCTTAAGCCTATTTGAGTCCTAATCATATTCATTCTTCCAATAAAAATTCCCTAATTACAAGTTTTTGTTTTGAGAATCTATAATTATTGCTCCTTTTCCTCTTATTTAGTTCAAACTTATCTCCATCCATATGCCTTGGCTAATTGGTTAGGAGTTAGCCATTTTAAGATAGAGATAGTAAACATTTTAGGCTTTCTGGGATACAAATGTCTGTCTCCCCTTTCATGGATCACAGCCTTGTTGTGGCAAAGAGGCTTGCATAACTCAATGAAGCTATGAGCCATGCCATCTAATTAGTCAAAGCTATGGTTTTTCCAATCATCATGCACAGATATGAGAGCTGACCATAAAGAAAGCTATGCACTGAAGAACTAGTGCTTTCAAATTGTGGCTCTGGAGAAGACACCTGAGAGTCCCTTAGACTGCAAGGAGATCAAACCAGTCCATCCTAAAGGAAATCAGTCCTGAATATTCATTGAAAGGACTATTGCTGAAACTGAAGCTCCAGTACTTTGGCTACCTGATGTAAAGAGCCAACTCATTTGAAAAGACCCTGATGCTGGAAAAGATTGAAAACAACAGGAGAAGGAGGAGGCAGGGAATGAGATGATTGTATAGGATCACTAACTCAATGGACATGATTTTGAACAAACTCCAGAAGATAGTGAAGAACAGTTTCCCTGGCATGCTGCAGTCCATGGAGTCACAAAGAGTAGGTCAGGACTTAGTGACTGAACAACAAAAACAACTTTTATGTCTGTGCCACAGAGGGTGATTCTGTGGTGAAATAAATGTTGAACATAATACTCAATCAAAATAGCATTGACTTTTACAAGCCATGACTTAGGACATGACTAAGCAATTGAACAGCAACAAATAGTGTCTCGTATCTGTTTTTGTCCTTTTGGGCTGCCATAACAAAATACAATAAACTAAGAGGCTTATAAACAACATACATTATTTCTCAGAATCTGGAGGCTGGAAGTCTGAGATCAGAGAGCCAGCACAATGGAGCAGGATCTTTCTACCTGGTCCCAGACTTCTCCTTGTGACCATACATGGTGGCAAAGACTAGGGAACTCTGTGCAGCCTCTTTCATGAGCCCTACTCCCATCCACTAATCTCTACATTCATGACTTAAGCATATCCCAAAGGCTCCATTAGGATTTCAACATCAGAACTCAGAGTGGGGGGATCACAAACAGCCAGACCATAGCAATATTCTCTTTTTGTTAATCATTTAAGCATATACAACCATTGTTAGCTCAAGAGTTTTGAAAATTCTCTGGTGATCTAGTGGTTAAGACTCTGCCAAGGGCCTGGGTTCAATCCCTGGTCAGGGAACTAAGATCCCACAAGCCTAGTGGAGAGGTCAAAAGAGAGAGAGAGTGAGAAAGGGAGCTTTAAATAAACATGAGTGTGTACTAGACAGTCAGTAATTCATCTACACTTGGAGGTCTTTAATAATGATGTGGATTTGTGTATGCGGATGTATGTGTGTGGATGTATGGCAGTCTCTGAGTCTGGGTGTGGGTATAGGTCTGTTTTCCACCTCCCAAAGCATCTTTCTTATAGACCAATGTAATGAGATTCAATTTCAATTACTTTTTTTTTTTTTCCATTTCTCCTTTGTGCTCAGTGGCTCCTCTGGCCATGGAATTTTCCAGGCAAGAATAGTGAAGTGGGGTACCATTTCTTCTTCTAGGGGATCTCCCCAATCCAGTGATCAAACCTGCCTCTCTTTTGTCTCCTGCTTTGGCAGGAGGATTTTTTAGCCCAAGCACCCCCTGGGGAGCCCAAAATAAAGTATGGTAAAGGCGCTCAATTGTGTCTGACTCTTTGCAACTCTTTGGACTGTAGCCCAGCAGGCTCCTCTGTCCATGGGATTTTTCAAGCAAGAATACTGGTGTAGGTTGCCATTTCCTTCTCCAGGGGACCTTCCCAACCCAGGGCTCAAACCCACATCTCCCGTGTTTCCAGAGTTGGAGTTGGATTCTTTACCTGATGAGCCATCCTGGAAGCCTATTTTTCATTTTGCTAAGTCACTTCAGTTGTGTCTGACTCTTTGTGACTCTGTGCACTGTAGCCTGCCAAGCTCCTCCATCCATGAGATTCTCCAGGCAAGAATACTGGAGGGGGTTGCCATTTCCTCCTCCAGGGGTTCTTCCCGACACAGGGATCAGGCCCAAGTCTCCTGAGTCTCCTACATTGGCTGTTGCTGCTGCTGTTAAGTCGCTTCAGTAATGTCCGACTCTGTGCGACCCCATAAGACAGCACCCACCAGGCTCCCCCGTCCCTGGGATTCTCCAGGCAAGAACACTGGAGTGGCTTGCCATTTCCTCCTCCAATGCGTGAAAGTGAAGTCGCTGAGTCGTGTCCGACTCCTAGCGACCCCATGGACTGTAGCCTACCAGGCTCCTCCGTCCATGGGATTTTCCAGGCAAGAACACTGGAGTGGGGTGCCATTGCCTTCTCCCCTACATTGGCAGGTGGGTTCTTCACCACTAGGGCCACCTAGGAAGCCTGATTTCTCCTTTGGTTTCCTGATTCTCCATCTCATTAATCTAATAAAAAATTCATTAGGCAAATATTTCAGGACTGTGACATGAATATTGAAAGAAATCAATACTCTGCTCAGAGCCTGAGGAAGCTAATGTCAGTAACAGCATGTCTATATGTTTCTATGTTGGGCATGTGTTCTTCATAAGATGTACTTTGGAGTAGGGATCATTTCCTTTTATTGAAGTCAGATTTCTCAATTTATGTTGCTATTGATATCAAATTTCAAAAGAGGCAAAAGAAGTAAATATTCCCTCAGACTGCCATCTTAAGCCAAAAATAATATGATTGGATCTTTTCAAGTGTATTGGTTGAGCCTAAAAGCCATAAAATCTAGCATCTGAGTGCTCAGCAAAGATTGGTAGAATAAATTAATGCACAGATTCTCATCATTTTACAAGAGCAGGAGATGAATGACGGATGTAGATTTGGAATGTCCTGCAGAAAAATACCAGCCACCCATTTGAACTCATGTATCAAGGAGCTCTTGATGAAAACTGGCTCCTGGAGACCTTTCTCATGGTCTAGTGGTTAAAAGTGCTAGTCACTCAGTCGTGTCCAACTCTTTGTGACCCTATGGACTGTAGCCGGCCAGCCTCCTCTGTCCATGGAATTCTCCAGGCAAGAATACTGGAGTGGGTTGCTGTGCCCTCCTCCAGGGAATCTTCGCAACCCAGGGATTGAACCCACATCTCTTATGTCTCCTGCATTGGCAGGAGGCTGCCTTACCACTAGTGCTACCTGGAAAGCCCTAGTGATCAAAAATCCACCTTCAAATGCAGAGAACTTAGGTTTGATCCCTGGTCAGGGAACTAAGATTCCACATGCCACAACTAAGCCCACAGCCACATAGAGAGCCTACATGCTGCAACTCTGAGCTCATGGAAGAATGTCTGTTTAGGTCTTCTGCCCACTTTTTGATTGAGTGTCCATCAACAGATGAATGGATAAAGAAGTTGTGGTACATATGCACGAGGGAATGTTATTCAGCCATAAAAAAGGAACACATTTGATTCAGTTTTAATAATGTGGATGAACCTAGAGCCTATTATACAGAGTGAAATGTCAGAAATAGACAAATATTGTATACTAACACATATATGTGGAATCTAGAAAAATGGAACTGATGTACCTATTTGCACAGGATCAATGAAGATGCAGATATAGGGAACAGACTTATGCATGCGGGTTGGAAAGGGAAGGAGAGGGTGGGACGAATTGAGAGAGTAGCACTGAAACGTATTCATTACCATATGTAAAATTAGCCAATGGAAATTCACTATACGATGCAGGGAGCTTAAATCTGGTGCTCTGTGATAGTCTAGAGGGATAGGATGGGATGGGAGGTAGAAGGGAGGTTCAAGAGGGAGGGGACATACATATACCTATGGCTGCTAATTCATGTTGATATATGACAGAAACCAACACAATATCATATAGTAAATATCCCCCAATTAAAAATAAAAAACAAATTTTTAAAATAAAATTAAAACTGGTTTGCAAGTAAAAAAATAAAATGAATAGAAACCACGCTCCTCAGCAAGAGAAACCTGTGCACACTGCGATGAAGACCCAGCACAGATGAAAAAAGAGAAACAAAGCTGACTCCTGCATCCACATCCTCCAATGGAATCCCCACACAGATTGTCTTCCTTCCTTCCCAGCTCAGTTTCGGATGCCCAGGAGTCAGAACAAGCCTGAGAGAGGAAATCAGGCCTCCAAGACTGGTTTGGTCTCTATTTTAAAATCTTGTTATGCACTTACTGTCTCTCTAAAAAATAATAGTTTGCTGAACTTAACTTTTAAACTTGAAAATGATTCAGCACCTGTACAATGAACAAGTATTTTAAAGTTATAGGCTAGTCCTTGAGGCTTCCCGAGTCATCTTTAGCATGTTATACAAATTTCAGGACAATGCCGGATTGAGGGGTGGAGGTGGATGATCACTTTCTCAAGGTGGGATTTTTTTTTTTTTTTTTTTCTGATTGAAAACAGAGACGTAAACTCTCTTGCAAGCAAACTGTTGGGTAATTATTGACTTTTCTGAATTTCTCTCTCTCTCTAACTCTCCAGTGCAATTTCTGTTTCTCTTTCTGTCGGTA
Source organism: Bison bison bison (assembly GCF_000754665.1). Lineage (NCBI taxonomy): Eukaryota > Metazoa > Chordata > Mammalia > Artiodactyla > Bovidae > Bison > Bison bison. Next base: position 5,345,726 of record NW_011494951.1, on the reverse strand, counting down.
TGTGCATGCATGGGTCTCAAATACATCTTCTTTATCACTGTGGAGTCATCAATTATCCTATTACCTAATATGTATTTATATCTTATTTGGGGCATTAAAATATTTGGAGAACAAACGAATGGATGCACATCTATAAAAGACCAAAAAAGTAAGGTAACCAGAGAGAGGAACTTGGGAGAATAAATAGAAAGCTTTCTTCAGGTGCCTAGCAGTGAACAGAATGTTCATGGCAGAACATTATAGAAACACATCCATGAGGATGGTTAAAGGGCAGTCTTCCCTAAGCCTGTGAATACAGGATGAGTAGCACATGGAAAGGTTTTGGCACATGTCATATGAATGACTGAGACAAACTTTGAACACATGTGTTACAAATGGTCCATTTAGTGATCGTCCTAGAGATTCTTTGGTAAATATTGCTAAATATTTAAATTTTCAAAATAGCAATACCCCTCCTCTCGGCAGTTAGAAAAATGTGTCAGCTATACATCCTCTTCTTAATAACCCGAAAATAATAAAGTGTGTGACAATAAAAACAAAGTTTAGGTCAAATTCTTTTAAATTAAATAATTCATTAGTGGGCTTCCCTGGTGGCTCAATGATAAAGAATTCATAGGTTCAGTTCCAGGGTTGGGAAGATCTGCTGGAAAAGGAAATGGCAACCCACTTCAGTGTTCTTGCCTGGAGAATTCCTTGGACAGAGTAGCCTGGTGGGCTACAGTCCATGTGGTCGCAAAGAGTCAGACATGACTGACCAGCTAACTCTTTGACCTTTCAGTTTGCAGGTTAATGCATCAATAATAATTTGAAAGAGGATTAAGCCATCTCTCTGACCAGATCAAGCAAGTTCAGTTCAGTTCAGTCACTCAGTGGTGCCTGACTCTTTGTGGTTCCATGGACTGCAGCACACCGGGCCTTCCTGTCCATCACCAACACCTGGAACTTGCTCAAACTCATGTCCATTGAGTCGGTGATGCCATCCAACCATCCCATCCTCTGTCATCATCTTCTCCTCCTGCTTTCAATCTTTCCCAGCATCTGGATTCTTTTCCAATGAGTCAGGTCTTTGCCTTGGTGGCCAAAGTTTTGGAACTTCAGCTTCAGCATCAGTCCTTCCAATGAAAATTCAGGACTCATTTTCTTTAGGATTGACTGGTTTGATTTCCTTGTAGTTCAAGGGACTCTCGAGAGTCTTCTCCAACAACACAGTTCAAAAGCATCAATTCTTTGGCACTCAGCTTTATTTATGGTCCAACTCTCACATCCATACTTGAGTACTGAAAAACCATAGCTTTGACTACACGGACCTTTGTTGGTAAAGTAATGACTCTGCTTTTTATGCTGTCTAGGTTTATCATAGCTTTTCTTCCAAGGAACAAGCGTCTTTTAATTTCATGGCTGCAGTCATCATCTGTAGTGATTTTGGAGCCCAATAAAATAAAGGCAAATCTAGATATAGACACTATGAAGATGATTGGCCATGAAATTGCTGGAGTTCTATCCCTCACTGATGTGAAGACTTTAACGCTTTTCTAGGCAGTTTTATATTTTGAACACTACTCATTTCACCAATGAAAACTTATTTCTAACATATTTCATGCTGATTAATGGATCCTCTTATATACATTTTGATACCAAATGACTTGTAAGCAGCTACTGTGTACTCTTGGTTCCTGATCCAGTTCCAAAGGAATTTAACTGCCACTAAGTATAGATTTGGAGAAGGCAATGGCACTCCACTCCAGTACTCCTGCCTGGAAAATCCCATGGATGGAGGAGCCTGGTAGGCTGCAGTCCATGGGGTCGATGAGGGTTGAACACTACTGATTGACTTCACTTTCACCTTTCACTTTCATGCATTGGAGGAGGAAATGGTAACCCACTCCAGTGTTCTTGCCTGGAGAATCCCAGGGACAGGGGAGCCTGGTGGGCTGCCATCTCTGGGGTCGCACAGAGTCGGACACGACTGAAGTGACTTAGCAGCAAGTATAGATTAAAGTTAATTCAGGTGTACATTTATACATTGCTTTGTTTATGCTAATATCACATTACTCAATTTGCTTAACTACTAAATTTGCTTAACTACTGAATTCACTAATGGAGAAGGCAATGGCAACCCACTCCAGTGTTCTTGCCTGGAGAATCCCAGGGACGGGGAAGCCTGGTGGGCTGCCGTCTCTGGGGTCACACAGAGTCGGACACGACTGAAGCGACTTAGCAGCAGCAGCAGTAGCAGCAAATTCACTAAATTTAAAATTATTGGTGAGGGGAGGAGCCAAGATGGCGGAGGAGTAGGACAGGGAGAACATTTTCTCCCCCACAAATTCATCAAAAGAGCATTTAAACGTATACTAAATTCCACAAAACAACTACTGAATGCCGGCAGAGAACATCAGGCACCCAGAAAAGCAACCCAACTCTTCGAAAGGAGGTAGGAAAAAATATAAAAGACAAAAAAAGAGACAAAAGAGGGAGGGATGGAGCTCC
>NW_011494951.1:5341555-5342518 GCF_000754665.1 Bison bison bison | reverse complement strand
GAACAAAGGACTGAACAGAGATAGCCGGCTGCAGACCTTCCCCCTCCGGTGACAGGCAGCCAGAGCCAGAAGGGGGCAATCGCAGCCCCAGAGAGACATTATCTATAAAACTGTAAGCAGGCTTCTTTGCTAACTAAAACTTCTTGGGGGTCTGGACGGTCAACATTTGCCTGAGAAGGTGCGCCGGTTTTACACCCAGATAACCGAGTGGCAGGGAGGCGATAAGTCGCAGCATTGGCGCTCCCCAAACACCTCATCACCTGAGCTGCTCGGACCTGGGAAGAGCACAAAACACAGGCCCAACAGAGTCTGCGCCTCTGAGGACTACCCGAGTGCCTGAACCTGAGCGGCTTGGACCTGGGAGGTGCATGCAACCCAGGGCCAGCCTCGGATTGTTCCCTGCGGAACAACCTAGAGCCCGAGCAGTGTGGGCAGGGAGGCTACACGCGCTGTGAGTGGGGGCAGACCCAGTGTGGCTGAGGCACTGCGAGCGCACGCCAGTGTTATTTGTTTGCAGCATCCCTCCCTCCCTCCCCACAGCACGACTGAACAAGTAAGCCTAAAAAAAAAGTTTCCCCCACCGTCCCCTTTGTGTCAGGGCTGTAACCAGACACTGAAGAGACCAGCAAACAGAAGAAGTTATAACAGAGGGAAACGCCTTGGAAGCTACAGGCAATAGATTAAAACCCCGTGGTTACTACGGACTACATAGGAAGGGGCTTATAGAGCTTGAGAAATATAAGTCGGACCAAGGAACTAGCCAAAAATGAACTGAACCCACGATACTCACAATAAAACCAGAAAAAGTCCTAGATATATTTTTACTATTTTTATGATCATTCTTTCTTTCTTTCTTTTTTTTTCTAATTTTTAGAAAAAAAATATTTTTTAAGTCCTCTATTGTTCCTTTAATTTTCACTTTTATAACCTATTACTTTGCAAAAAAAAAAACCCTATTTTTTT
>NW_011494951.1:5340373-5341455 GCF_000754665.1 Bison bison bison | reverse complement strand
TTCTTCTTTTATATAACATTGTATATCTGAAATTCCAAACTCTACTCTAGATTTTTAATTTATGCTTTTTGGTATTTGATATTAATTTTGTACCTGTATTTTCTTTATAATTTTTGTGACATTGTTTTTGTCTGTTTGTTTGTTTTCTCTCTTTATGTCTCTTCTTCCTTTTTTTTAACATTGTATTTTTGAAATTCCAAACTCTACTCTAGATTTTTAATTTTTGCTTTTTGGTATTAGTTATCAATTTTGTACCTGTATTTTCTTTATAATTTTCATGACCTCGTTTGTTTTTCTTTGTTCATTTTTTCTCTTTCTTTTCCTTCTTCTTTTCTTTAACATCGTATTTTTGAAATTCCAAACTCTACTCTAGATTTTTAATTTTTGCTTTTATGTATTTTTTACCAATTTTGTATGTTTAAGAACCCAATCTTCAGGACCCATTTTTCACTAGGGAGTGAGATTACTGACTTGACTGCTCTCCCTCCCTTTGGACTCTCCTTTTTCTCCACCAGGTCGCCTGTGTCTCCTCCCTAACCCCTCTCTACTCTACCCAACTCTGTGAATTTCTGTGTGTTCCCAGATGGTGGAGAACACTTAGGGAACTGATTACTGGCTGGATCTGTCTCCCTCCTTTTCATTCCCCCCTTTTATCCTTCTGGCCACCTCTGTCTCCTTCCTCCTTCTTCTCTTCTCTGTATAACTCTGTGAACATCTCTGAGTGGTCCAGTTGTGGAGTGCACATAAGGAAGTGACTACTGGCTAGCCCACTCTCTCCACTATTGATTCCACCTCATCTCATTTGGGTCACCTCTAACTCCCTCCTCCCTCTTCTCTTCTCCATGTAACGCTGTGAACCTCTCTGAGTGACCCTCACAGTAGAGAAACTTTTCATCTTTAATGTAGATGTTTTATCAATGGTGCTGTATAGAAGGAGAAGTTTTGAAACTACTGTCAAAATAAGACCAATAACTGGAAGCAGGAGGCTTAAGTCCAAACCCTGACTCCAGGGAACTCCTGACTCCAAGGAACATTAATTGACAGGAGCTCATCAAACGCCTCCATGCTGACACTGAAACCAA
>NW_011494951.1:5339096-5340273 GCF_000754665.1 Bison bison bison | reverse complement strand
ACCACACAAGGGCCAACAAGTTCCAGGGCAAGACATACCAAGCAAATTCTCCAGCAACAAAGGAACACAGCCCTGAGCTTCAAGATACAAGCTGCCCAAAGTCACCCCAAAACCATAGACATCTCATAACTCATTACTGGACATTTCGTTGCACTCCAGAGAGAAGAAATACAGCTCCACCCACCAGAACACCGACACAAGCTTCCCTAACCAGGAAACCTTGACAAGCCACCTGTACAAACCCACACAGAGTAGGAAAAGCCACAATAAAGAGAACTCCACAAACTGCCAGAATACAGAAAGGACACCCCAAACTCAGCAATTTAAACAAGATGAAGAGACAGAGGAATACCCAGCAGATAAAGGATTCCAAATAATGATAGTGAAATTGATCCAAAATCTTGAAATTAAAATGGAATCACAGATAAATAGCCTGGAGACAAGGATTGAGAAGATGCAAGAAAGGTTTAACAAGGACCTAGAAGAAATAAAAAAGAGTCAATATATAATGAATAATGCAATAAGTGAAATTAAAAACACTTTGGAGGCAACAAATAGTAGAATAACAGAGGCAGAAAATAGGATTAGTGAATTAGAAGATAGAATGGTAGAAATAAATGAACCAGAGAGGATAAAAGAAAAACGAATTAAAAGAAATGAGGACAATCTCAGAGACCTCCAGGACAATATTAAATGCTACAACATTCGAATCATAGGGGTTCCAGAAGAAGAAGACAAAAAGAAAGACCATGAGAAAATACTTGAGGAGATAATAGTTGAAAACTTCCCTAAAATGGGGAAGGAAATAATCACCCAAGTTCAAGAAACCCAGAGAGTCCCAAACAGGAAAAACCCAAGGCGAAACACCCCAAGACAGATATTAATCAAATTAACAAAGATCAAACACAAAGAACAAATATTAAAAGCAGCAAGGGAAAAACAACAAATAACACACAAGGGAATTCCCATAAGGATAACAGCTGATCTTTCAATAGAAACTCTTCAAGCCAGGAGGGAATGGCAAGACATACTTAAAATGATGAAAGAAAATAACCTACAGCCCAGATTATTGTACCCAGCAAGGATTTCATTCAAGTATGAAGGAGAAATCAAAAGCTTTTCAGACAAGCAAAAGCTGAGAGAATTCTGCACCACCAAACCAGCTCTCCAACAAATA
>NW_011494951.1:5323531-5335977 GCF_000754665.1 Bison bison bison | reverse complement strand
CTAATGCATATATATGGAATTTAGAAAGATGGTAACAATAACCCTGTGTTCGAGACAGCAAAAGAGACAGTGATGTATAGAACAGTCTTGGACTCTGTGGGAGAGGGAGAGGGTGGGAAGATTTGAGAGAATGGCATTGAAACATGTAAAATATTATGTATGAAACGAGATGCCAGTCCAGGTTCGATGCACGATACTGGATGCTTGGGGCTAGTGCACTGGGACGACCCAGAGGGATGGTAGGGGGAGGGAGGAGGGAGGAGGGTTCAGGATGGGGAACACATGTATACCTGTGGTGGATTCATTTTGATATTTGGCAAAACTAATACAATTATGTAAAGTTTAAAAATTAAATAAAAATTTTAAAAAAATTACTAAAATGTCTAAATTTACTAAAATCAATAGATTTTAAAATCCATGATATAATGGATAAAGGTAGCTGGAAAAAGTTCAATCTGAAGCAAAACCCTGAATTAGATTCACTTGTGAGTTAGTCATCCTTTCTTTCATTTGTTCATTCATTCACGCAGTAGACATCAATTGTGTGCCAAGACAGGCATCAACACATTCATCATTGTGAGACTTCAGCTCTTTGAATACAGTACGTTGAGGATAGCATCTTAAATTCATGCTTCAATGTTTTAATAAAAACATTTTATAGAAAAAATACTGACAGCCTGTGCCCACTAATCTCTGTGTTTTGCTTTAGAGATGAGATTGCAAGCAGAAAACCTGAAATGGCCTGCAGCTGGCTATGTTTGGTGTTGGCCCACATGCTGCCCCATACCTGTTACAATTTGCTTTATTGTAAACCTAGCTGGTTCCACTCTCTATACATTAACTGCCTGGTTTCTGTAGAAAAAAAATAAAGAAAAAAAGAAAAAGAAAAAACATATTCTTTTACTGAAGTATAGTTGTTGTATTAGTTTCAGGTATATAGCACAGTGATTAAGATAGATATATATGTATGATATATATATATATTGGAGAAGGCAATGGCACCCTACTCCACTACTTTTGCGTGGAAAATCCCATGGACAGAGGAGCCTGGTAGGGTGCAGTCCATGGGGTCGCTAGGAGTCCGACATGACTGAGCAACTTCACTTTCACTTTTCACTTTCATGCATTGGGGAAGGAAATGGCAACCCACTCCAGTGTTCTTGCCTGGAGAATCCCAGGGATGGCGGAGCCTGGTGGGCTGCCGTCTATGGGGTCGCACAGAGTCGGACACGACTGAAGTGACTTAGCAGCATGTATATATATTCTTTTACATATTCTTTTCCCTGGTAGGTTATTATAAACTACTGAGTATAGTTCCCTGCAGTAAGTCCTTGTTGGTTATCTATTTTAGATGTAGTAGTATGTTTACGGTAATCCCAATCTCCTAATATTAACATATTAATATATCCCTCCCCTCTTTCCTCCTTTGGTAACCACAAATCTGTTTTCTATGTCTGTGGTAATGTTTCCATTTTCCAAAGAAGTTCATTTGTATCTTTGTAAAAAAAAATTTTAATAGCTACATCTCAAGGGCCCTGGGAAAACGTTTCTGATCACTAACCCAAACCAAGCTACCTATTGGTTACACTACACAGGGTTGGAGGACGTGAACTTGCCATTGGGTTATTAGATTTCTACAAGTGAATATACATGATTCACAAGTCATGGTGCAGGAAGATCTAATTTATTGGATCTGGCATTGTCCCTGGGTTTCTCACATTTCTGAACAAAGACATGAATGGTATTTCTGTTCCAGATTATCTTTTCAAGGATATTGTATAAAAACAACCTTGGAAGAGAAATAGTGTCTCCATCTGGAGCAGCTTTGTTTAACTGGCCAGTGGAATAAAAAATAATGTCTTTTTCTATGGTAAAGATTGAGCAGATTTTCCAGAAACCCTCTTATATAAAACTGATGTTTTTCCAATCCCAGGGTTTCTTTTCTGGAGGCAAACTTGAGGACCAAAGAGACATAAGAGCAAGATGAATCCTGAGATAATCATGAGTGAGTCCTGTACTTTCAAGCCTGGAATCTTCTCAACTTCTAGGCTTCCTGTATGAAATGATTTACTTCTTTACTGGACAAGCCAGTTTGAGTGATATTTTTATTATATAACAGAATATGCATTCAACAGAAGATACACACACACTCATACACATGTGGTGTGATATATGTTTTTTTTCACACACAAGACCTGGACTTTGATATATTCTTAATTTATGTTTGCATGCCACTGTGTCATTTTCTGTTTTATACACTCTCTGTTATACAAGAAAATTAAGAGTTTTTTCCCAACTAACTTTAATTCCTTGAGGATCAGTGTTAGACTGCGTACTATGTAATACATAAAGCTGTGAATATGGTGGTGACTCCATACACACTGATTTTGTTTTAGCACCCACCACTTTGCATGCATTGCATGCTAAGTCACTTCAGCCATGTTCGATTCTTTGCAACTCTATGGACTGTAGCCCGCCAGGCTCCTCTGTCCACGGGATTCTCCAGGTGGAAATACTGGAGGGGATTGCCATGTCCTCCTCCAGGGGATCTTCCTGACCCCGGGATCAAACGTACATCTCCTTCATCTCCTGCATTGGCAGGTAGGTTCTTCACTAATAATGCCACCTGGGAAGCCCACCTACCACTTTACTTCATGATTATTCATTTTATTCTGGTATCCCTCAGTCTGCTCTTGAGATGGGATATGTTTATAACACAAAGCTCATAAGATTTAGAAAAGCAATGTGGATTGAACAAAAGAAGAATAGTGGAAATTCCTTTTTAAATATCTTGAAATATTGTTATTAATCAGCTCTCCTCTCATCTTTTAATCTCTAGTGTTCCTCAACAATGACACGTTCCATTCCTCTTGGCATTCTGTATTTAAGATTCTTTCAGGTTTATTTTATTTTGGCAGTGTCAGGTCTTAGCTGTGGCATACAGATCTTTGATTGTGGTTTTCGGGCTCCAGAGCACACAGACTACGTAGGTGCGGTGTGACGGTTGCCTCGAGGTACATGGGATCTTAGTTCCCCACCAAAGATTTAAGCCGTGTCCCCTGCATTGTAAGGGAGATTCTCAACCTCTGAACCCCTAGGGAAGTCTCCTATTTCTGCATTCTTATTCCTCAAAGTTGCCAGGGAGACTCAGAATTGGACTAAGGAAGGAAGTTCTTCTTCCGTCACTGTTAACAGCATTGGTTGTTTAGTTGTTCAGTCATGTCCGACTCTTTGCAACCCCGTAGACTGCGGCATTCCAGGCTCCTCTGTCCTCCACTGTCTCTTGGAGTTTGCTCAAATTCATGTTCGTTAAGTCAGTGATGGTATCTAACCGTCTCATCCACTGCCATTCCATTCTCCTTTTGCCTTCAATCTTTCTCAGTTTCAGGGTCGTTTACAGCTTTTCCTATCAAGTGACCAAAGTATTGGAGCTTCAGTTTTAGCATCAGTCCTTCCAGTGAATTTTCAGGGTTGGTTTCCTTTAGTATCAACTGGTTTAATCTCCTTGCAGTTCAAGGGACTCTCAGGAGTCTTCTCCAGAACCACAATGTGAAAGCATCAGTTCTTTGGCACTCCATCCATGGAGCATCCACGGAAATAAATTAGAATTTTCCCCTTGAGAAAGAAACAATTTCCTCTTTTTGAATTTGATGAATGCTCAGTTATGAATATAGTACAGATCATATTGTGAAGTCTTCTTAGGCCTTTTAAGATAAAATTTATTTTATGATGCATTATATAATAAAGAATGCTAAGTCCCTTCTGGTCTGAGACATTTAGATCTTTCTACTTCCCTCATTTCTCCTCATTTTCCTAATTATCATCTAGTTTGTCTGAGACTTTCCTGGCTTTAGCAAACAGCTTTCAGGCCCCTGGGAAGCCCTCAGACCCAGGCAAATTTGGACTTTGGATTACTTTCCTTAGTTACTCTACTTTCTTCTGTTTGATAATGAGCTACAAGAACAAAAATTATGTGTAAATTTATTTATGCAGGCATGTGGCTAGAATAGAGTTTGAATAAGTGGATAAATTAATCACCAAATATGCATCTGGACATAGAAGAGTTTTGGAGTCAGGGAGATGTGGACTGAAAGATCAGATCAGTCATGTATTCCTGTGGAAACTGATTCCATTTGTTTTACCTCTCTGAGCTTCAGCTCTATTATTAGCAGAGGTCTGGAGATAAGGGAATGGTAAAAGACATATCACAGACTTGTAATGGAAAACATACCAAAGCATCAGCTCATTAGCAGCCTTTAAAACCCTTGCATGTAGCCTCTGTGTTCATTATGGCAAACTCAGTGTCATTAGCTCAGGATGCTCTAACAAAAATACCATAGAGTGGGTGGCTTAAAAAAAACACCAGTTATTCCTCATAGTTTGAGAGGCTGGGAAGTCCAAGATCAAGGTACCAGTCAACTTGGTTCCTGGGGAGGGCCCCTTTCCTGGTTTGCAGAGGTCTGCCTTTTTGCTGAATCCTTGTATGGGTCAGGGAGGATGGGAGAGGAATCATCTTCCTTTTGTTTCTTCTTTTTCAATCACTAAATCCTTTTCGAATCTTTGCGACCCCATGTCCTACAGCCATGTTACTGTGATTCAATCTGTGAGAGGTGAATATGGGAAAAGTACGTTATATTCTGGTTACTTTTACACCAGCATTTCCCTGGTGGCCCTGGAGTAAAGACTGCCTGCCACGCAGGAGACGTGGGTCCAATCCCCGGTTCAGTAAGATCCCCTGGAGAAGGGAATAGCAACCTACATCTCAGTATTCTTGCCTGGAGCATGCTATGGACAGAGGAGCCTGTGGGCTCCTGTCCTTGGGGATGCAAAGACTTAGACATGACTGAGCAACTAAAACAACAACAATACATTCTGGCTAGAGTGTGCAGGTTCTGTACTCCTAGTGTGGGTGTTAGTCACTCAGTCATGTCAGACTCTTTGCTACCCCCATGGACGGTAGTCCGCCAGGCTCCCTGGTCCATGGAAGTCTCCAGGCAAGAATACTGGGGTGGGTTGCTATTTGCTTCTCCAGGGGATCTTCCAGACACAGGGATCGAACCCTGGTCTCCTGCATTGCAGGCAGATTCTTTACCATCTGAGCCACCAGGGAAGCCCACCTGTACTCTTAACTATAATGCAAAGAGTAGTATACCTTCCAGTGAGAGCATGGAGCTCCATGCATACAGTATTTATTCAATAAAACAAAAATGAGTTAATGAAAACTGAATAATGTATGAAATCTTGAACTGGTACAATGACCACACTGAAAAGCTGCCAGGATCAAAAGTTCTAAGTTCCCTTTCCAGTCGTGTTTGCAGTCGCTGAATGGCCTCTCAGCTCTCAGTGGTGTGTGTTTTTATTTAATTTGCTTTGGTTGTTGTTGTTGTTATTATTATTTTACCCTCTCTGGCCCCAGTTTTCTTATTTTTAAGCTGAGGTACTTATCATCACTCTCTAATAATTTGCTATTAGTAATAGTAACTATCCCCTAGAGGAGGGCTCAAAAGCCCACTCCAGTATTCTTCCCTGGAGAATCCAATGAACTGAGACTGGACGTCGACGTTTCATAGAGTCACAAAGAGTCAGACACAACTGAAGTGACTCAGCATTCACTCAGTAGTAACTACAGTTTTCAGATATTGAATTTCCCAGCTATCAGAGTTCTTCCTTGTCATTGTCAATATTGCTCAATATGGCTAAGTGTGTGTTTGTTAGAAAAACAACGTACAAAAGTCAAAGCCCATGACTTCTAATGTCCACAAAGACATCGTATTGATGCGAGACCAAACAAAAGAAAACTTCAAACCACAACCAGAGAAACTAAGACTTCTCAGCCTTTTGAATACCTGCTGTGGAAGAAACAAAACAAAATTTTCCTTGTCATTGAACAAACTTCCTGTTGCTAAGGCCAAATCATTCTTCTTTTCTCCAAGGAGCCACAGAGAAGGTTATTGAATTAACAGGCTATTGAGTTTCATGGAATTTACTCTTAACACCCCAACCATGTGGAGGTGAGTGTTGTGCAGAAAGAATTGGAGAAGGATAAGGTCAGGGTAAACCACCAAGGTATCTGATTATGAGATATGAGATGTTAATGAATGCAATTCTTGAGAAACTCTGCTTCTCCTGAAGTATTTCATACTGTGGTTTTTAGTCCTGGTTCCTGCTGTATTGTTGGTCAAACCTCCTCATGTGTTAAAAGCAGATAGAAATTATTACAAAAAATGGCTGAAAGGGGAAGCCAACTTAATAATAATATTCCTGAGTTCTCCAGAGTGGTGAGTCCCTCTCCTTCTATTTACCTTTCCTCCTGATAAAAATTAATGTATAAGATAATAAAATACATTAATAACAGAAAGCAAAAAGCAATGTCCTTTACCAGTAGTTAATGCTAAACCCAGGGCTTCCCTGGTGGCTCAGACAGTAAAGAATCTGCCTGCAATGCAGGAGACCCAGATTCGACCCCTGGGTTGGGACGATCTCCTGGAGAAGGGAATGGTAACCCACTCCAGTATTCTTGCCTGGAGAATTATATGGACAGAGGAGCCTGGCAGCCTACAGTCCATGGGGGTAGCAAAGAGTCGGACACAACTGAGCAACTAACACACACACAGTGCTAAACTCAGGACTATTAGAGAATGTCTTTGTAAAGAAAAAAGTTCAAATGTCAGTAGCATACATTGACCTCTAGGAAAATGGTTTGCAAAACTTAGAATGGCAAGGATAGAGTTAAATGTCTCCCCCGATAACCAGAAGTGGGACACTTAGAAGAATCAGAGTGACTACAGAGCTCGTGTGGATACGGCTGTACCTAGCGGGTGTCTGAGGTTTTGTCAGTTCGTTCTTATTTTTATGACAGAGTATCCTGGCACAGCAGTTTTTTTGCAGAACACCATTGCCACACATCCATTCAAATAAATTAACACTCCCATCTTCGCTGACCCATTTGTCAGAAATGCCAAAATGTAGGTTAACCCATGTGACCTTTTCACTGAAAATATATAGCGAGAGTGTCATTAGGCCTCATGCTGACAAGCCTGGAATTACAGTTATCTTTTTCTTTTTTCTGTTTGTCATAATAACACCAACTGAACTACACCTGTCTTTCTGAAGCAGACTTTGTTCTGAGAAGAGGAAGGATAGTCAAAGTGTTTTCTGAATCCTCAAGTAGTCATTATTAAGACCTGATAAGAGAAACAAAAAGGGATTTATTGAGTATTTGCTTTGCACTAACTTTGGAGCATAAGTAATTTCAACATCCATAACTTCCTTTAAGGAATGGTACTGCAAGGTAATTAACGCGCCCAGTTTCACATAGCTTCATATGTTGGCCACGACTCCAACCCACGTCTGACAAACTCAGGGAAGAGTCACTTTTCCTTCCACCAAGTTACCAGAAGGAATCCAGCTAGCGTCCTTCCCTGGAGATCAGTTACTTGTCTCCTGGAATTCACCCTTTTTGCCATCCTTTAGACTTAGCAACAGTGCATTTGAGTGTGTGAAGTCTTTGGTTAGACTTCTTGGAAGACACACAGAGGGAAGAAGACATCATTCACTTAAATAATTAACCAGAGGCTAAAGATTCTGTCCAAATAAAGCATGCTATTTTGGTTCCAGGCCAATACTATTCTGAGTGGGCTGCTCTCCGTGAACTTGTAAACTCCACAATGACAATAACAACAATAACAACAACAACAAACAAAATTGACGGGTCCTCTGCTAAATGATCATGTATCGACACTGGAACATCCAGGCTGTGAAATAAACAGGAGAAGCAAGGTTGAATCAAAGTGCACTTCTTAATTTGCACCACACCAACTGAACAGTAAAATGTGATTTAATTTACTATATAATTTGCTTGTTCAACAAAGCTGAAAGATAACTCACTTAGTGCCACTTTGCTTGTAAGTAAGCCCGTAACTGGCGGTGTTCTTTCAGCGAACGGCTTTGTTTTTGATGCCAGAGAAAGCTGTTTGAGTGGAAAATGCAGAAAATTAAGGGTCTGTTGCTGTCGTATTTGCAATGCGCTCCCTTTGTCCTCATCAAGTTTATTTCTGCTGAGCGGCAGTAACGGCTCTTTGTTTTTCTAACTCGATGAAGTCACTAAGTCTTGCTCGGTGGCACACGGCTGGGGGGAAAAATGCAGGCAGCCAAATTTAGAACCATTTGGAACTCACGAGTTGTGAATTTTGAACCAAACTTGAATCTTTTAAAAGCTCATCTGTTCCACAGAGAGTGCCAGCTCGGCTAACAGCCTTGCAGCAGGGACTGTCCTCTGAGAGCTGAGCCAGGGTCCCTTCCGTGCCTCCTGTTTGTTCCTGTGATGAGTTGGGGTGCTTCAGGATGCAAAGACATGGGTGCATTACAAAACCCCAAAATCTGCACCCCAGGAGGAGAGCGTTTCCAACGTGTCTCTTTGGTGTTTTGCGTGTATGCTCAGTCACTTCTGTCATATCCAAGTCTCTGAGACTCTGTGGACTGTAGCCTACCATTCCAAGGGATTTCCCAGACCAGAATACTGGAGTGGGTTGCCATTTCTTTCTTCAGGGGATCTTCCTGACCCAAGGATCGAACCCCCATCTCTTTCATGCATTCCTGGTGAATTCTTTACCGCTGAGCCACCACCAACCTTTTAACATTTTCTTCATGTCTCTTGTATCCATGTGTTCTTTTTGTCCGCTCACCCCATTCTAGGGTTAACCTGTAATCGCCAGATTCTCCAGAGAGGGCAAAAGCAGTTCAAGTAATTACATATGAGTCACCAACTCATCCACGGAGTGGGTGGGTGTGTGGGTGTGAACGAAAGGGAAAGTGGTTTTGACCAAGTGCTATAAGCAGAGAAGGAGATAAAACCAAGTGCCAGCTCACGGAAGACTCGTCACAACCTCTTCATGAGTTTGGGCCATGTCCTGAAGACAAGTAGCCGCTCTTCGCGATGACTCATCCTAGTCTACAGAACACAATCCAAATGCCTTTGCCCAGTATTTAAGGCTCTCTATAATGTGTTTCCAGCCTACCTAGAAAATCAAACCTCTCAGGGATTGTTTCCCTTGTGGCCAGGGTCCTGGACCAGACAGAGGTAAGCAGAAGCTGTGGGCTTGGGAAGGATTCTAGCCTGGAAGTCTGCACCTATCGGTGTTGTTTATGGCATGATTCTGTTGGATGGCTTCCTTTACCCCCAAACTGTATGAAAACATCTTTTGCCAAATGACCATTTCTAGATATGTTTGGGGCTTCCCTGGTACCTCAGCTGGTAAAGAATCCATCTGCAATGCAGGAGACCCTGATTTGATTCCTGGATTGGGAAGATCCCCTGGAGAAGGGATAGGTTACCCACTCTATTATTCTTGGGCTTCCCTGGTGGCTCAGATGGTAAAGAATCTGCTTGCAATACAGGAGACCTGGGTTTGACGCCTCAGTTGGGATTATCCCCTACAAGAGGGCATGGCAACCCACTCTAGTATTCTTTCCTGGAGAATCTCCATGGACAGAGAAGCCTGGTGGGCTATAGTCCATGATGTCACAATAGATATGACTGACTAAACAACAACAACAAGAGAGATGACAAAACAGTTAGGCAATAGAGCTGTTCAATAGGGCTAGAGCATGTAGTGCAGAGGAGAGTGGAGACGTTATAAAAAAAGCGAAGCAGATGGACTTGATGATGCCGGGCAACAGTGATGCAGCTAAGGTCAGGTTATGTGCTAAGCCTGAAATGGTCCTTAGCTCACTGTGTGTTTGGCAAAAAAGGATGACCAAGCAAGAGCTCATTGGGGAGGATTGGGGTCAAGCATCAGGAGAGAATTTTCCTCAACTTTTCCCTTGTAGGTTATGAGTGGAAGCTCACCAAAGACTGAAAGACAGATGCTATAATAATATGGTTTCCTTGTTGTAACAAACACTGCTGGTGTCCTGTCCCACAAGGCTTAGCCCACCTGAGCTCACCTGCAGCTGTAAGATGAGTTTTCCTCTAGGGAGCAGCCTCCCAAATCAAGGACCTGTAATTGTATGGCTCCCAGTTTGTAACTTTTAGCCTGAGAGCTTTTTCTGTAACCAAGGTGATTTTCTTTAGAGAACAAAGGAGCAACCAACAGAGAAGTAGGGAAAGGGGGAGATGCTAACATCTCCAGGAAAATGTCTTAATCCATGGAAGGTGAGATTTAGGGACAAATGTCCCAGCGCCATCACAGTTCAGGCTTTGGGTTCCAAGTTCTCAGAGCGCTAAGAGCAAGCCTGGGCCCCACTGGCCCACAGCCCATAACCTAATCATTAATGTACCCCATACAGCTTTCCTTTCTCTCTCTGACTTTCTCGTTTTTTCAGTTTTGATTCCTGAGACCATTTTCCAAATAAACCCCCAGTATCCTAACCCTTGTCTAGGTGTTTGATTTTAAGGAAACCCCAACTATGCTACACATCCTTGGATTCTATCACAGAACCTACCACAGACATCTCTGTGTAAGTTCCTGATGCTCTTACCAACTTTTAAAAAGGCTTCAATGTCCTTAAGGATGATAAGACTAGCTTTAAGTACTGCCTTGTCTGGTGTGTGCATGTGGTGGGCAGGGAGGGTGGCTGTGATATGATTTGTTTACTCAAGGTCATGGTCAGTAGACATTATTATAAAACTGCTATAGAGGGGGAGGGCTTCCCAGGTGGTGCAGTGGTAAAAATCTGCCTGCCAAAACAGGAGAGACTCAGCTTCAGTCCCTGCAGTCTAAAATGGCAACCCACTCCAGAACTCTTGCCTGAAGAATTCCATGGGCAGAGGCGCCTGGTAGGCTACAGTCCACAGCATCACAAGGAGTTGGACACAACTGACTGAGCACACTTAGAAGATGAGACTGCAGATGTGGGGACCAACCAGAGGTGCTAAAAGTCTCCCAGCAAGAAGATATGAAAGAGCTCAACACTGATATTGACAAGTGATGATAAAGATTAGAGAGACATTTGGGAGAATTTGGTTACTCCTCATCATGATGGCTTGAAGACCTACCTCCCCGACTTGAAAAAATATGATTGACATGATGAGAATAATAATAATAATATAGGGAAAGTCATGCAAATGGCCTAATGAACCTTCTGGTAATGTGCCCAGGAAATCAATTTCCTTGGAATAACTCATGCAGAGCGAAACCTACAAAGAGTGCTAGGCACTAAACATGCAATTACAGTTTTCTGAGTTTAAAATTGTGTTTGGGTATGTGGTGCACAATCTCTAAAATATAATTACTGAGGAACATAGTTTAATTTGTATCAGTCACAATTTACGGCTTGTCTATGTTTATAGAAATGATTATGGTTTGAAGATTCTTGTGCCTTCCTTGATGCATAAAAAATGATTATCAAGCCTTCAGTCGCAGCCGCCTTCCCTGAGAATTGGCAGCAACAAGCCCTTTAATCAGGAACAAGATCCTACGGAGCCAACGTATGCAAATATGCAATCTGAGAACAACAGTTAAGTTTTTATAATGAGAGGGTTGGAAAGAAAGTTGGAAAGTGCCCACCTAAGAGAACTCCAGTGATCAACGTCTACTGAGCGTGGGATGTTCAGTCCTCTCCTGCATTATTTGGCTACATCTGAACACAAGCCAATTCTTACCACCAACTTATTATTTTAACATGATCATTGTTTCAAATAGACTGTCATAGGTTGCCCTGCCAGAATTTTTTCTTTTTTAACTTTGTATTTTATATTGAGGTATAGTTTATTAACAATGTTGTATTAGTTCCAGATGTTTAATAAAGTGATTCAGTTATACATATGCATGTATCTTCTGGAGAAGGAAAGGCTACCCACTCCAGTATTTTGGCCTGGAGAATTCCATGGCCTGCATAGTCCATGGGGTTGCAGAATCTGGCAGGACTGAGCAACTTTCACAAACATGTATCTATTCTACTTCAATTTTTTTTTTCCCCATTTAGGTTGCTACATAATGTTGAACAGAGTTTCATCTCTGTACAGTAGGTCCTTGTTGGTTATCCTTTTTAAATATAGCTGTGTGTACCTGTCAATCCCAAAATCACTAAATATCCCTTCTCCCCTACTCTTCATCCCTGGTTCTCTAAGTCTTTGAGTCTCTTTCTGTTTTGTGAATTAGTTAATTTGTATCATTTTCAAAATACCTGATAAGAAAGGACCTTAAAAGTTTTCAGGTTGATGAGACAGTTGGTGATTATCCATCAACACTGCCTTTAACTTGTTGTATAATCTCAGATCAGATCAGATCAGTCGCTCAGTCGTGTCCGACTCTCCGTGACCCCATGAATCACAGCACGCCAGGCCTCCCTGTCCATCACCAACTCCCAGAGTTCACTGAGACTCACGTCCATCGAGTCAGTGATGCCATCCAGCCATCTCATCCTCTGTTGTCTCCTTCTCCTCTTGCCCCCAATCCCTCCCAGCATCAGAGTCTTTTCCAGTGAGTCAACTCTTCACATGAGGT
>NW_011494951.1:5322407-5322734 GCF_000754665.1 Bison bison bison | reverse complement strand
TTATTGATATTTCTCCTGGCAACCTTGATTCCAGCTTGTGTTTCTTCCAGTCCAGCATTTCTCATGATGTACTCTGCATATAAGTTAAATAAACAGGGTGACAATATACAGCCTTGGTGGACTCCTTTTCCTATTTGGAACCAGTCTGTTGTTCCATGTCCAGTTCTAACTGTTGCTTCCTGACCTGCATACAAATTTCTCAAGAGGCAGGTCAGGTGGTCTGGTATTCCCATCTCTTTCAGAATTTTCCACAGTTTATTGTGATCCACACAGTCAAAGGCTTTGGCATAGTCAATAAAGCAGAAATCGATGTTTTTCTGGAACTCT
>NW_011494951.1:5299335-5322307 GCF_000754665.1 Bison bison bison | reverse complement strand
CTCTTACTTTTTCCATGATCCAGCGGATGTTAGCAATTTGATCTCTGGTTCCTCTGACTTTTCTAAAACCAGCTTGAACATCAGGAAGTTCGTGGTTCACATATTGCTGAAGCCTGGCTTGGAGAATTTTGAGCATTACTTTACTAGCATGTGAGATGAGTGCAATTGTGTGGTAGTTTGAGCATTCTTTGGCATTGCCTTTCTTTGGGATTGGAATGAAAACTGACCTTTTCCAGTCCTGTGGCCACTGCTGAGTCTTCCAAATTTGCAGGCAAGTCATTTAACGGCTCTGGGAAGTTTTTTCACTTTTGTAATGAAGGGACTGAATGAAATAGCTGCTAAAGACCCCATTGGCTTCCAAAGATGGTAACTCTATATAAAGAGGTGTGCTAATTAATAGAAAAGCCATTCAGTGTGGGTAGACACACACGCACACAAATACACACACACATTTTGGCTATGAAATCTCAAATGATGTATAGTTTCATTTACATGTAAGAAAGAACAAAGACTATAGATAATGGAGTTTGCATTAGCATTATTTGGAAGCAGTTTGGTTGTGGAAAATTGTCAAAAACTTTACCAGAATGAAATTTGGTAGAAAAGAATCTGAATCTTTCAGGCCTGCATATTACAGAGTGGGGCTGCCTTGCACCACCCTCTCGAAAAGCACTCTATCGGTCAACCAGTAGGCTGCACATCCTGTTCCTCAGTAGATAGTTAATGTTTCATTTTTCACAAGAGTAATGTGATGGGAGAGACAGAAGAGAATGTAGCTGCCCTTAAAATGATGCCAGGCTCCGAATGTCATTATTATGCAGCATTTGGATAGCACTTCACAGGTACAAAGTGCTCCCCAATCATCTCATTACTTTTATATGAGCTAAAAGCTGTTGAATTTGTCATCCTATACTGCAAAGTGTGTTGGAAGACAGCAAACATTTTGCTGCAGAATCATTGTGTAAGAAGCATTTCCGTGTAACTCCCTGAAAAATAAGAACTCTCTGGGGAGATTTTATTCAGCCTACCCTAGGAGTCTTTATTTCTTAATGCTTTGTTATTTATTTATTATTTACTTAGTTTTGGCTACACTGGATCTTCATTGCCACATGGGCTTTTCTCTAGTTGCAGTGAGCAGGGGCTACTCTCTAGTTGGGGTGCACAGGATTCTCTTTGCAGTGGCTTCTCTTGTTAGGGAGCACAGGGTCTTGGTGAGAGGGCTTCAGTAGTTGTGGTTCCTGAGCTCTAGAGTGCAGGCTCAATGGTTGTAGCACATGGGTTCAGTTGCTCCTGGCATGTGGGAGCTTCCCGGATCAGGGTGGGGAGGGAGGTTGGAGGGGGATTCAGGATGGTGGGGACACATATATACCTATGGCCAATTCCTATTGATGTATGGTAAAACCATCACAATATTGTAAAGTAGTTATCCTCCAATTATAATAAATAAATTTTTTTAAAAACTATGTCTTTTGCATTGGCAGGTGGATTCTTTATCACTGAGCCAACAGGGAAGCCCCCAGGACATGTCATTTTAAGTAAGTGGATCAAGACGGTCATTCGAAGTTGACATTTGTGAAAAGTCTTGGAGGGGAGGGGAACGTAGCATACCTTCACCAAGTGCCTGTAAGCAGTGGGAAGACTTAAGGCAAAGATAGAAACTTGCCTGGAAAGTCTGGGAACATCAAGACCAGTGAGGCTGGAGGAGGTAAGTGAAAAATAGTAGAAAAATAAGATCAGAAAAGTATTAGGGAAGTCAGATCACTTAGAATCTTGGACATTGTAAAGGCTTTGGCTTTTACTCTGTGTAAGTAGAGGAGCCACCGGAGGGCTTTCAACAGTGAAAGATGGCATGTTTCACAGCATCCCTCTGGCAGTGTGTTTTCCCTGGTGGCTCAGACAGTAAAGGTATGCCTGCAATGCAAGAGATCCAAGTTCCATCCCTGGGTGGAGAAGATCCCCTGGAGAAGGAAATGGCAACCCATTCCAGTATTCTTGCCTGAATAATCGCATGCACAGAGGAGCCTGTAGGGCTGGAGTCCCTGGGGTCGCAAAGAGTTGTACTCGACTGAGCAACTAAAACTCTGGCAGTGCAGTGTTGAGGACAATGCTGTAGGGGGACCGGCTATGAAATAAAATGAATGAAAAAGCAAGGAGACCAATTAGGAGATGATTATAATATTTCTGGCAGGAAGGCATGGTGGCTCGAAATGCCTGGACCAGGGGAGGAACAGATTCTAGGGGTATATTTTGAAGGCAGAATCAAAAGGTTATCCTAATGGTTTAAATCTGGGATGTGAGAGAAAGAATCTAAATGATTCCAAGAAAATTGGCCTGAGCATCAGAAGGATAGAATTACCATCAACTGAGATGGGGAAACTGTAAGTCATGGAGGAGAGACCAAGGATCCGGTGTGGCAATGATAGCATGCATTGACAAGCCTAAAGGAAATGAACCCTGAATAGTCATTGGAAGGACTGATGCTAAAGCTGAAGCTCCAATACTTTGGCCACCTGATGCAAAGACTTGACTCATTAGAAAAGACTCTGATGCTGGGAAAGATTAAAGGCCAAAAGAGAAGAGGGTGGCAAAGGATAAGGTGGTTAGATAGCATCACCAACTCAATGGACATGAATTTGAGCAAACTCCAGGAGACAGTGGAGGACAGAGGAGCCTGGCATGCTGTAGTCCATGAGATCCCAAAGAGTTGGACATGACTTAGCAACTGAACAATAACAACATTGACAACTAGACATCCAAGCAGAAATTTCCAGTGAACAGTTGGATGTGTAAGTTCAGAATTTGGGGTTGAGTTTAAAGAATTCATCACTATAAACGCCTAAGAGGGATTTAAAGCCATCAGAATGGATGAGAGAAACAGGGGTGCTACATGTGAAAGAGAAGGACCAAGTTCAAGACTGGAATCATGAGCAGGGTCAACAGATTGGGGAGGAGACCCCAGCAAAGAACAGTGTGGAAGAGCAGCCCCTGGAGACAGGTGAAACCAGGAAAGGACTATAGGAGGCCATGTGTGCTGAGGTTTTCAAGGAAGAGAGGGAGACTGACTATGTCAAATGGTGCTGAAGGTCAACTGGATGCATACTGAGAAGTGATCACTGTGTGAATGAAAAATATTGCCTGCCATGTCAGTAAACAAAGCATGCCTCAGCCATCAAGTCATCACATTACAACCACCAGATGGTGAGCCCTGGGGGAACTCAGGATGGAGACCGGATGTCCCCCATCTAGCAGTCAGCTGCTGCAGCAACCCCCAATGGTGGACTGTGAGAAGACTTGTGAGAAGCCCAGGATACTGGCCCCAGATAAGCGAGGCATATAGCAAAGAAATGATTTCAGTGGACCCAGGTTCTTGAATCATCCCATATACAGAAAAGCACTAAATTCGTTACCTTGAAATATCCACTTTTCTTTAATTAACAGTAATCTTTTGATGGGCTTTCCTTGTAGATCAGTCGGTAACAAATCTGCCTGCAATACAGGAGCCCCAGGTTTGATTCCTGGATCCAAAAGATCCCCTGGAGAAAGTAGTGACAACCTACTCAAATATTCTTGCCTGGGAAATCTCATGGACAGAAGAGCCTTGCGGGCTATAGTCCATGGGGTCACAAGAGATGGACACGATTTAGCAAATAAACCACCACTAATCTTTTGATGCTCTGACTACCTGTTCTTTGTTGTGAAAACTCAAATATCCTGATCCCCCTTCCCCCTCCTTGCCTCTTCAGAAAAGCTCTCAGAACTTTGTGAGATGCTGTGCCCCAGGCTAAAGTCCTCAGTTTTGTCCACCAAGTAAAACATAACTCTCAACTTTTAGGTTGTGATTTTTTTTTTCAATCAACAGCTGGATCAGTGTTAGTGCTGAATGCATTGGGAGGAAGCAGAGAGGGGGCAAAACCTGCACAAGAGAGAAAGAGAAGAAAGAATCAGACCTACAAAGTAAAGACAATTTTTTTCAAGTAATTTCACTGCAAAAAAAGAACTGGTATCTATTAGAGAGAATAAGGTCAAGAGGGTGTTTTGTTTCGTTTTGGGTTTTGGTCTACTTTTAAGATGAGATAGTAACAGGTGTATATGCTGATGGGAATGATGGGCTTAAAGGACACATTTAACTATGCAGAAGGGATAAAGGAGACTGGCTGGAGCAATGCCCTTGACTTGGTGATGGGACACTGATCACATGTGGAAAGACTGGCCATGGATAACATCTGTGGGAACGCCCAGGAAGTCAGGATGTCTGAATGTAGACACTGCCAGCTGCATGGATGTGGGGACCACTGGCTGATATTCTTTATCATGTTCAGTTCAGTTCAGTCACTCAGTCATGTCTGAATCTTTGCGACCCCATGAATCACAGCACTCTAGGCCTCCCTGTCCATCATCAACTCCCAGAGTTGACTCAAACTCATGTCCATCGAGTCAGTGATGCCATCCAGCCATCTCATCCTCTGTCGTCCCCTTCTCCTCCTGCCCCCAATCCCTCCCATAATCAGGGTCTTTTCCAGTGAGTCAACTCTTCGTGTGAGGTGGCCAAAATATTGGAGTTTCAGCTTCAACATCAGTCCTTCCAATGAACACCCAGGACTGATCTCCTTTAGGATGGACTGCTTGGATCTCCTTGCAGTCCAAGGGACTCTCAAGAATCTTCTCCAACACCACAGTTCAAAAGCATCAATTCTTCGGTGCTCATCCTTCTTCACAGTCCAAGTCTCACATGCATACATGACCACTGGAAAAGCCATAGCCTTGACTAGATGGACCTTTGTTGGCAAAGTAATGTCTCTGCTTTTGAATATGCTATCTAGGTTGGTCATAACTTTCCTTCCAAGGAGTAAGTGTCTTTCAATTTCATGGCTGCAATCACCACCTGCAGTGATTTGGGAGCCCCAAAAAATAAAGTCTGACACTGTTTCCAATGTTTCCCCATCTATTTCCCATGAAGTGATGGGACCAGATGCCATGATCTTCATTTTCTGAATGTTGAGCTTTAAGCCAACTTTTTCACTCTCCTCTTTCACTTTCATCAAGAGACTTTTTAGTTCTTCTTCACTTTCTGCCATAAGGGTGGTGTCATCTGCATATCTGAGGTTATTGATATTTCTCCTGGCAATCTTGATTCCAGCTTGTGTTTCTTCCAGCCTAGCATTTCTCATGATGTACTCTGCATATAAGTTAAATTACTTAGTCATATTTCACTTTGCTTTACACTCTCTGCTACTATTCTCCCACTGGTTTTGCAAGGTACCACCCACAGACTATTTTATTGGAGCCTGGAATGTCCAATTACCTTTTGTACAATTTTAAGGATTAAAAAATTCTTAAAATATTTGTCTGGATCTCCTGTATATTGGAATGCATTTTTAAAGTTAACTTAACTTGTATCCTACAAAGACACTGTCCCTTCTTTTTTCCCCTACTGCTGTATAGTAGGTTCTCAATGCTGCTGCTAAGTCGCTTCAGTTGTGTCCGACTCTGTGTGACCCCAGAGATGGCAGCCTACCAGGATCCCCATCCCTGGGATTCTCCAGGCAAGAACACTGGAGTGGGTTGCCATTTCCTTCTCCAATACATGAAAGTGAAAAGAGAAAGTGAAGTCGCTCAGTTGTCTCTGACTCTTAGCCACCCCTTGGACTGCAGCCTACCAGGCTCCTCCATCCATGGGATTCTCTAGGCAAGAGTACTGGAGTGGGGTGCCATTGCCTTCTCCAAGGTTCTCATTAGGTATCTATTTTATACATACTAGTGTATATACCAGAGAAGGCAATGACACCTCAGTCCAGTACTCTTGCCTGGAAAATCCCATGGACGGAGGAGCCTGGTAGGCTGCAGTCCATGGGGTCGCTAAGAGTCAGACATGACTGAACGACTTCAGTTTCACTTTTCACTTTCATGCATTGGAGAAGGAAATGGCAACCCACTCTAGTGTTCTTGCCTGGAGAATCTCAGGGATGGAGGAGCCTGGTGGGCTGCCATCTATGGGGTCACACAGAGTCGGACACGACTGAAGCGACTTAGCAGCAGCAGCAGCAGTGTATATACATCTCCCAACTTACTCCTTCTTTTCCCCTTTGATGTCCATGTTCGTTCTCTAGACCTGTGTCTCTATTTCTGCTTTGCGAATAGGTTCATTTGTACTATTTCTTTCTAAATGTGACTTGTACCAAAATAAATAAATAAATCCTTAAAATCTGGATGGACTTTTCCATCGGTTAAGGCATATGCCTAAGACAAAAACGGCTCAGATGGTAAAGAATCCGCCTGCAATGTGGGAGACCTGGGTTCAATTCCTGGGTTGGGAAGATCCCCTGGAATAGGAAATGGCAACCCACTCTAGTATTCTTCCCTGGGGAATCCTCATGGACAGAGGAGCCTGGCGGGCTACTGTGCATGGGGTCACTGTCCAAGGCTACCAAGAGTCTACTGTCCAAGTCTCACTAAGAGTCAGACTTGACTGAGCAACTTTCACTTTTCACTTCAAGACACAAGTAAAGCAGACAGGAGAGAAGAGGAAGGAATTTAAGGTCAATAAACTTTTAGATTCATGGACACTAGATATCTTTCCATTGGTTTATGTTTTTTCTATAGTAAGCCTTGAGGGCATTGTGCTAAATGAGAGAAGTCAGAGGGTGTCAAATACTGAAAGGTGTCACTTACATGTAAAATCCAAAAAAGTCAAATTCACAGAAACAAAGAACACACAGAAGGGAATCACCAGGGGCTGGGGGTTAGGGGGATGTCTTTAAAGGCTACAAATTTACAACAAGAAGATGAAAAAGATCTGAAGATCTAAGGCACTGCACAGTGATTTTAGTTAGTATTATTGCACTCTAAACTTCAAAGTGTCGAAGAGACTAGGTCTTAATTGATCTGACCACAGAAGAGAAATGATAATCATGTGACTTGACAGAGGTGTTAGCCGACACCACGATGGTATTAATACATATCAAGTTGACAGATACACCTTAAAGGTACAGTATTAAATATCAATTATATCTTAGTAAGAGTAAACAAACAAATAAATAAAAGTAAATAAAACTCTAGAGTTGTGCATCAGGGACCTTTATTTTCAGTAAGAGTAATTCAGAAATTACTCTTACTGAAAATAAAGAAATTCAAAGTAATAAAATTGCATTTTGAATTGCATATAAGAAGAGAAGTACCATATATTTTTTAGTGCAGAGAAACTCTGGAAGAGTTCATTTTCCCCTGCCCCGGGGCTGCATGTTTCATTGCCAGGGTAGCAGCCTAAAAACAGCACAGGAAAAAGCCACATTTTTGTAGCTAGGGGCAGAAGTAACCGGTGGCACAAATCTGAGTCTTGTCAGAGGAGAGGTGCTGCAAATGATATCAGAGAAACCAGAGAGCGTGTCAAACGGGAGTGCACTGCTGTAGTGATGGAGCCTGGGGCATCAGGAGCAGGTGAGAAAATTGGGAAAATTATGACCTTCTCAGTCTCCTTCAGTAATGGTCTGCTAATTTAGGGTAAAATTCTAAATCCTCCTCTGACACTGGAGATTCATCACCCGCTTTCTCCTCCCATCACAGTGTCCTTGAAAATTGCAGTCAACCTGTGAGTTGTATTTTCTCACCTCGGGTTCTAAGCACGGGCTGCACCCTCTCTACCTGGCCTGTCCATCACTCTGCTTTGCCAGGCTAACTTCCTGAGCTTCAGGTCTCAGTCTGATAGTGACTTCCAGCCAGAAGTCTTCCTTGATGCTAAAGAAATCTTGAAACAGTAAAGATTCCTATAGGGCTTGCTCTATGCCGGTTATTTTCTTAAGAATTCTACAGAAATCAACACACTGACTCCTCATGTACACAATAATGATGATGATATCAATAAAATATGAGAAAAAATAGGCACAGAGAAGCCAAGTAACTTTTCCAAAGTCACACAGCTTGTGGATGTCAGACTCATATTTAGCCAGTCTAACCCCAGAGCTCCACTCTAGACTGTCTCTTGTGAAAGGGTGTTTAAGTTATTGTTTTCAAAATTTTTATTTTACTTTAGTGTTCTCACATTAATAGAGCATTCTCACTGGGCTTGAGTTTACTAATAAACAATTAAATATGTGTGCATGCTCAATCACTCAGTCGTGTCTGACTCTTCATGACCCCATAGACTGAAGCCTGCCAGGTTCCTCTGTCCATGGGATTTTCCAGATAAGAGTACTGGAGTGGGTTGCCATTTCCCTCTCCAGGGGGTCTTCCTGACCCAGGGATGGAACACACATCTCATATGTCTCTTGCATTGGCAGGCAGGTTCTTCATCTACTGAGCTACCCGGGAAGCCAAAACAATTAAATGTTACCCACTAAAAGTGGGCATGTATGGTCTGTTTGCTAGGGTCAGTCTCCACTGGCCTCCCATAGTACCTTCAGTTCAATTCAGTTCAGTCACTCAGTCATGTCCAACTCTTTGCAACCTCATGAACAGCAGCATGCCAGGCATCCCTGTCCATCACTCTGGGAGTTTACCCAAACTCATGTCCATCGAGTCAGTGATGCCATCCAGCCATCTCATCCTCTGTCGTCCCCTTCTCCTCCTGCCCCCAATCCCTTCCAGCATCAGAGTCTTTTCCAATGAGTCAGCTCTTCGCATGACGTGGCCAAAGTATTGGAGTTTCAGCTTCAGCATCAGTCCTTCCAATGAACACCCAGGACTGATCTCCTTTAGGATGGACTGATTGGATCTCCTTGCAGTCCAAGGGACTCTCAAGAGTCTTCTCCAACACCACAGTTCTAAAGCATCAATTCTTTGGTACTCAGCTTTCTTCACAGTCCAGTTCTCACATGCATACATGACTACTGGAAAAACCATAGCCTTGACTAGACAGACCTTTGTTGGCAAAGTGATGTTTCTGCTTTTGAATATGCTATCTAGGTTGGTCATAACTTTCCTTCCAAGGAATAAGCGTCTTTTAATTTCATGGCTGCAGTCACCATCTGCAGTGATTTTGGAGCCCAAAAAAAAAAAATAAATTCTGAAACTGTTTCCACTGTTTCCCCATCTATTTCCCATGCTACCTTAGGTCAGGTTAAAGCATAAAATGTGTTTGGCTGAAAATTTTTATCGTAATAATAGAAATGTATGCTTCCTTATTATTATCTAAAATAAGTAAAATAGTCCACAAGTACTGGTTACTAGCATTTGTGATGGTTAAGTGGAAGTATATACCCATTCATATATACTTTGGTTAGGTTTATTTTTCCTTAAGATATATAATTCTACTCATTAATTAAGTCCTTCACGAGTAAGGGCCCTATGGATGGGCTAGCTAGGGAAGAAAACCTGTCATTTTCAGCAGTGTGGATGAACATGGAGGACATGATGCTAAGTGAAATAAGCCAGATGCCAAAAGATAAATAGTGCATGATATCTAATGTTTGTATATCCGTTGCTGATAATACTGTATTAAAACCTTTAAATTTACTACAAAAGTAGACCTTAATTGATCTCATAGAAAAGGAGCCAATTTAGGTGATAGATATGTGCTGTTGGTTTGTTTGCTTGTTTCCAGGCAAGGCTTTATTGGGGCCCTAGTGCAACTGGTCGGGGTGGGGGGGGGTGCAGTAAACTTATTCCTATATGGGGAAAGGGTATGTTAATTAGTTTGCTTATGGTATCCTTTCACAATATATATGTACTTCAAAGGAACTTATTGCACACCTTAAATATACTCAACTCTTATTTGTCAATTATATCCCAATAATGCTGGAAGAAATATAAAAATTAATTCAATTATAAAGGTTTTACCCAGCAGACCTTACAGAGGAAATCTGCCCTCCCTACACCAGCCATGGGACACAGCTAGTGCAATGTGAATGTTTTAGCCAAAGAATCAGATCCCTCTGGCCAGTGATGCTCTTTGCACATTTGCATTCTTAGCCCAGGAGCCCTATTTATGGGTCTTTATCTGAGGCCTTGGATTATGGTTCTTTCTTTTCCAGCTCTTCAGTCAAAGCCTCCCTCATGGAGAAGGAAGGGGAAGCTTGAAGACACTTTTCTCCACTCTGACTATTTTCCACTCTTAGCCCTCCCCTTTTTTACATCCTCCCTGACCTCCTGGCCCATAAACTGTAGGAGCCTTTTGTTTGGGCTTTCTTCTGAGTGAGATAACTTCACATCTCTGCTGACCCAACTGACCTGGACTGGTGTGCTGTTTCATGGGGGAGGGAGGCAGAAACAGAAGGGGGAGCCAGCATCTGCCTTGATTTGGATGCTTGCTACCATTTCAGTGAGTGATTAAAGGTTGATTGTTACTTCCACTGGGGCTTGCCGCTTAATCAGCCACTCTAGCAACTGATAGCAAAGTTCCTAAAAATGTGTTTAAGAAGCATCACTGAAGTCCTGCTAGGAGGTATTATGAATACAAAGATATCTGTATGGTTAGCAGACTCTTGGTTCACACAAAGTCCACAGCCTAGGGTGTGTGTGCATGCGTGCTCAATCCTATCCAACTCTTTGGGACCCTGTGAACTGTAACCCTCCAGGCTTCTCTGCC
This sequence comes from Bison bison bison, assembly GCF_000754665.1. Lineage (NCBI taxonomy): Eukaryota > Metazoa > Chordata > Mammalia > Artiodactyla > Bovidae > Bison > Bison bison. The sequence continues at coordinate 5,311,788 of NW_011494951.1, read as the reverse complement.
CATGGGATTCTCCAGCAAGAATACTGGAGCAAGTTGCCATTTCCTCCTCCAGGGGATCTTCCCAACCCAGGGATGGAAACTGCATCTCCTGAGGATTCTGCATTGCAGGCAGATTCTTCATCACTGAGCCATCAGGTAACAGCAGTATCTCTCAAACTCAGCATCATTAATACTTGGACCAAATGATTCTCTGTTGAAGGAGTGGGGAGGAAGCTGTCATATGCATTGCAGGAGGTTTACTTTAGCAGCATCTCTGGCCTCTGCCCACTAGATGCCAATAGCAATCCCCTCCCCCAGTGTGACAACAAAAACTCTCTCTGCTGCTGCTGCTGCTGCTGCTAAGTCGCTTCAGTCGTGTCTGACTCTGTGCAACCCCATCAGACGGCAGCCCACCAGGCTCCCCTGTCCCTGGGATTCTCCAGGCAAGAACACTGGAGTTAGTTGCCATTTCCTTCTCCAATGCATGAAAGTGAAAAGTGAAAGTGAAGTTGCTCAGTCGTGTCCGACTCCTAGTGACCCCATGGACTGCAGCCCACCAGGCCCCTCCGTCCATGGGATTTTCCAGGCAAGAGTACTGGAGTGCGGTGCCATTGCCTTCTCCTAGATACTGTCAAATGTATGCTGATGGACAAAATCATACCCAACTGGGGACCCACAGGTCTAAAAGATCATGCCAAGCTCGGGTCTAAGTTATATAGATATAGAGATGTAGGAATTCAAGATACAGAGAGTAGAGATATAATAGATACAGATATATAGATATAGATACATAAAGATGTAGAATCTGCTTGAAATGTAGGCAATGCAAGTTTGAGCCCTAGGTGAGGAAGATCCCTTGGAGGAGGGCATAACAACCCAGTCCAGTATTATTGCTTGGCGGATCCCATGGACAGAAGAACCTGGCGTGCTACAGTTCAGGGGTCGCAAAGAATTGGGCATGACTGAAACAACTTATCACACATAGATATAGATACATGTTCATGCTAAGTCACTTTGGTTGTGTCTGACTCTGCAACCATGTGGACTGTGGCCCGCCAGGCTCCTCTGTCCAGGGAGATTCTCCAAGCAAGTATACTGCAATAGGTTTCCATTTCCTCCTCCAGGGGATCTTCCTGACCCAGGGACTGAACCCTTGTCTCTTATGTCTCCTGCATTGGCAGGCAGGTTCTTTCACTGGTGTCACCAGGGAAGCCCATACATATACACACATACGCATAAATATGTACATATATATACACATATATATATACATATTCTAACTTCGTAACATTTCTATGAAGCAAGTACCATTATTATATGTTTTTCATATGAGAAAAATGACACATGGATTCATTAAATAAGTCATGCAAGGTCACAGCTATGAAAAGATAGAGCCTGGATTTTAACTCAGAAAATTTGTCCCAGTTTCACTCTAAGCTATTGTGCTGCAAGTTATAGGAGAATGTTCTGAGAACACAGATAACACAAGACTAACTCTGATAGGAGATCAGAGAAGACTTCATGGAAGAACAATGTGACCTGGATTACGCCTCCAACAACCAAGAAGGCTCTGCACACACTCAGTACCTGAGACCAGCTGAAAACCCCACCATGGTTTAGTTGCACACTCGTTCTTGGGCTGAATGCAACCTGTTCACTTATGTCTTTTGTCTGCACTGTGTTCCTCTTTATCCACAGAGATGTTCCTGAGACTTCTTAATAGAAAACTCATAACACATTTTGCTTGAATTAGGTCTCTGGAAGTGACCCAGGTCACTTCTCTGGCATCTTCCTCATTGTTCTGTGTCTCTTGTATAACTTTGTCATCAGTCATCAAAACCCTTTGGGTCAGTCACTATCTGTCATTTGACAGAAGGAATATTTGCAGTGAAGATGAATGTCATGGGTTTGAATCTCAACTCAGCCAGTTGTTATCTGCAAGTTCTAAAGAAGATACCCAGGCTCCTTGATCTCTTGTTTCTTACATATAAAGAACTCAAGTTATTAAAAAAGACTAAATATTTGAGGTGCATTATTCACTGTAATGCACACAGTAGGTCTTTAATAAATGTCAATTCCTTTCTCCTCAACATTTTCCTTCCAGTTAGCCACTTGCACATTACTCATAAAGGTCCTGAAAATGTTTCAGGAAGTGATGAAGAATTTGCTTAGATGCTACCATAATGATGAAGAAGAGTTCACTGTTAGAGAAAATAATGGAAAAATAAGCTTTTTTTTTTTTTTTGCTGTAAATGCGTGTTACCAAATTTTTTAAGTTTATTTTTAACTAGAGGATAATTGCTTTACAAGGTTGTGTTGGTGTCTGCCATATAGCATACATGTGTGAGTCAGCCACAAGCATACATCCATCCCCTCCCCCTTGAGCCTCAAAATAAACTTCTGGTAAGCGAAAAGACACAGGGAGAAACAGAATATGTACAACCATCTTTTCAGGTCCTCACTGGGAGACATCACCCAGACACCCACGCTGCCAACTGCAAACTTCTCCCACCTCTGCTAAGATGCTCAAGGCACACCCCAAGGTGTATACCTAAAGGGAAGAGAAAAGCTGAAGGCTCAAAAGGGTAAGAAGCTTAGTTAATTTGAAGGAGGAAAACAGGCATTTCCTGCACTCCTAAAACTTAGTGTGACCCAAAAATGGAGCCTTAATGCTCAATCTGTTGCCATGGATGTTACCATTGGCATTGGCTTCTTTTCTTACTATTAGTCATATATTCTAAATATTTAAGAGGGTTTTGATGACAGATCTATGTTGAGTCTTATTAACTATTTTTGTTATTTTTGTTGTGTAGTTTTTGAGTCATGTCTGACTCTTTGTGTCTCCATGGACTGTAGCACACAAGACTCCTCTGTCCTTTACTGTCTCCTGGAGTCAGCTCAAACTCATGTTCGTTGAGTTGGTGATGTTATTCAACCATCACATCCTCTGCTGTCCCCTGCTCCTGCCCTCAGTCTTTCCCAGTATCAGGATTTTTTCCAGTGAGTCAGCTTTTCACATCAGGTGGGCAAAGTACTGGAGCTTCAGCTTCAGCATCAGCCCTTCCAATGAATACTAAGGATTGACTTCCTTTAGGATTGATTGACTGGTTTGATCTCCCTGTACTCCAAGCGTTTCTCAAGAGTCTTCTCCAGAACCACACTTCAAAAGCATTAGTCCTTCAGTGCTCAGCTTTCTTTATAGTCCAAGTCTCACTGCCATACTAGACTACTGGAAAAACCATAGCTTTGACTACATGAACCTTTGTCAGCAGCTCTGCTTTTTAATACACTAAGTTTGTGACAAGATTGTGATCCATGACGGGGATTAGCTATTTTACCTTCTACAAATTAATTAACCTCCCAGCATCAGCTTCCTCATCTGCAAAAATGAGGAAAATTCAAGATATGCCATTAATTCTCCTCCTGACACTGCTGTTCAGCCTCTGCCTTTAAAGAAGATAGGTAGAGACCATCATTGCAACTGCCTTCTAGATCTTTTTTCTGAGATAGCAGTCCATGAGCTCAAGGGCAGAGCAAGTCCTGCGTGCAACAGAGTGAATGCCCCCAGGAGCCTCCTTACCCAACAACAGCTGGAGAGTTGATGGGTAAGCATCATTCATACTCACCCTTTGGTTGAGATAACCCTGAATCAATTTAGCCTATATTCCACAATTCCTCAACTGCATCCTCCAGCTGCCCACAGGGTTAACTTGCTTGATAGCATATCATTTATATACTGACCTCCTTTCCTTGTCTTTTTCCCTCTCCCCCCTACTTGTACTTCTTGGGACCACCTTTTGAATAAACGATTTGTCTTCTCAGGGTCAGCTTCTGGGGGACTCCAAACACCAGAGAATAATAGTGTGTAACACCCGAGTGATTACATATTGAGGTCTTGGCACACTTCCTAGCCCATTATATCAGTCAGAGTTCAGCCAGACAATTAAAAGCAATAGGAGACATATACACTAGGAGATGATTTATGGCAAGGAATTGGCTTATAGGATTGTGGCGGCTGGGTAAGCAAGCCTCAAATCTGTAGGGCAAGTGACCAGGGCAGGCTGGAACTCTCAGACAGGAGCTAGAAATACCCTGCAAGTTGAATTTTTTCTTAAGGGAAGCCTCAGTTCTGCCGTTAACACTTGTTAACTGAGTTAGTGAGACCCACCCAGATAACCTAGGGGAAATCTCTCTTACTTAAAGTCAACTGATTATGGACTTGAGTCACATCTATGAAATACCTTCACAGCAACATCTAAATTAGCGTTCAAATGAGTAAGTGGTGGCTGATGACTAGACAAGTTGGCACATTAAAAAGACCATCTCACACCCATGGTAACAGCTCAAAAATGACAGAATAGTAGCTATTAATTTATACCTGATAATAGAAAACAGTGGCTCATTATGTAATATTTGTAAACAAAACAGTGTTATAAAGAATAAAATAATACTCATTTATAAGTCCTCTCTGAAAAGATCACCATACTTTTAACACATACAATGTCTCTGCTTTTTTTTTAATTGGAGTATAATTGCTTTACAATGCTGTGTTAATTTCTGCTGTACAATGAGGTGAATCCGCTATATGTATACATATATTCCTCCCTGTTGGACCTCCCTCCCACCATCCAGGTCATCACAGAGCACCAAGCTGAGCTTCCTGTGTTATACTGCAGGTTCCCACCAGCTGTCTGTTTTACACATGATAGAGTATTTATGTAAAAACTAATCTCCCAATTCATCCCACATGGTCCTTCACCCACTGTGTCCACATGTCTGTTCTCAGTGTCTCTATTTCTGCCCTAGAACTAGGCTCATCTGTACTATTTTACTAGACTCCACATACATGCCTTAATAGGGAATAGAGAAATACAGATTGAAATTACAATGAGGTATCACCTAACACCAGTCAGAATTGCCATAATCAAAAAATCTACAAACAATAAATGCTGGAGAAAGTGTAGAGAAAAGGACACCCCCCTACACTGTTGGTGGGAATGTAAATTGATATAGCCACTATGGAGAACAGCGTGGAGGTTCCTTAAAAAGTTAAAAATAGAACTACCATATGACCCAGCAATCCCACTGCTGGGCATATACCCTGAGAAAACCATCATTCAAAAAGTCACGTGAACCCCAATGTTGACTGCCGCATTACTTACAACATCGGGGACATCAAAACAACCTAAGCATACATCGATAGACGAGCGGTTAAAGAAGATGCAGTGTGTACGTACAAGGGAATATTACTCAGCCATAAAAGAAACAGAATTGGATCACTTGCGGAGATGTAGATGGACCTAGAGTCTGTCACACAGAGTGAAGTAAGTCAGAAAAAGAAAAGCAGTGCCTCTGCATTTACTCCATTAAACTGCATGCATCCTTCACTTCACAGCATATAATGAGCACAGTTGTGCTAAGTTGCTTCAGTCATGCCTGACTATTTACAGCCCTTTGGACTGTAGCCACTACGCTCTTCTGTCCATGGAGTTCTCCAGGTAAGAATACTGGAGTGGGTTGCCATGCCCTCCTTCAGGGGCTCTTCTTAACCCAGGGATCAAAGCCAAGTCTCTTATGTCTCCTGCATTGGCAGGGGATTCTTTACCACTAGCACCACCTGGGAAACCCCCCAATGAGCACATTTAATCTCATGTAACAGTTTAAGACTTTAATAGCTGCAAAGTACTATTATTATATAGAAATATCATATTTATGCTCTTTTTTTGGTCATGTGGGTTCTTTCCATTTTTAAAATATTTTTTCATGAATATCCTTGTGTATAAATCTTTGACTGCATAAAAGGCTAACATGGTAATTATTTTAGGATAAGTTCCTAACTGTTTAATAATGAATCTGGCAGGTTCTTGCAATTGGTTCTACAAAACAAGAAAGCCCTGGGCCTCTAAAGCATTCATCATACATAGTAAATGAACCTCTTTCCAATACAGCTAGAATGGAACTAGGAGTAACTTTGGGAGAGATCAGGGTAGGAAATGTCCAGTTGAGATAAATTGATAGAATATTTGAAAAATAGCCTGTTTCTTTTAAAAGCTTGTTGGTGCAAGTTTCTAGCTTATATCCTTTTTGTCCAGAATTTCATTAACAGACTTTTTGGGCATAATTTACGTTATTAAAAATCTAGATAATTAGACAAAGGGACAGATCAGTGGTTGCTGGATATTAAGGTCAGTCTTCCCTGGTGGCTCAGACAGTAAAGAGTCTGTCTGCAATGTGGGAGACCCGGGTTCAGTTCCTGGGTTGGGAAGATCCCCTGGAGAAGGAAATGGCAATCCACTCCAGTACTCTTGCCTGGAAAATCCCATGGACGGAGGAGCCTGATAGGCTACAGTCCATGGGGTCACAAAGAGTCAGACAAGACTGAGCGACTTCACTTTCACTTTTCAAGGGTGTCACTATAAAAGCGTAGCAGAGGAGTTTTCCAGGTGATAGAACTATTTTGAACTCTGATTTTCTGGTGATTAACCAAATCTAGGGAAGTACAGGACTTCCCAGGTAGTTCTAGTGGTAAAGAATCCGCCTACCAACCCAGGAGTCACAAGAAACAGGTCCCATCCTTGGATCAGGAAGCTTCCCTGGAGTAGAAAATGGCAACCCACTCCAGTATTCTTGCCTGAACCATTCCAAGGACAGAGGAGCCTGGCACACTATAGTTGCTGGGGTTTCAAAGAGTCAGACACGACTGAGCAACTGAGCACATATGCACCAAAATAAGTCCATTTTACTGCATGACAATTTTTTAAAATAAGGAAATGTGGAGTGATAGATAAGAACAAAAAGGGATCATGAAGGGGAGAAAGATAAAGGCACGTGTTCTTCTGTTAGTTTAATGCCATAATTTGGAGCACTACACATTTTGAATTTTCTATCTGAACCCTTAGATTTAAAGGCAATGGTGATTTCTATAGTCATTTATACAATAAGTAGAATACTGCCAAATAGAAATTATGATTGAACTTTATAAAAACTTCTGCTACCAGTAAACAGATCTGTACCAGTAAAGAGATGGATCTTCTAACTTTGATTATTTTCAAGTGATTTATTTAAATTGGCCACGTTCATTTGCTTAACTTTTCTACATTCCTGCTTAGATGAAATCTTTTAGCTAAGTGTAAAATCATCCAAAGATACAGTCATCAAAAACTGCATAAGGAATTTCAGTGCCACGTTAAAAAACATGGAAACTCAGTTGAAATTTGAGTTATCTAATGCATAATATGATCTCTCCTTATTTCCTTTTATAAGTATGATCAGCAGAGATGGAAAGTCAAAGGGACCTTGGTTTGCAGCAAGGAGATGTATGGTTCCTTCAGTGATCCCAGCCATCCTCTTGGGGAGACCCCAGGTGAGGCTACTGCACAATGACTGAGCCAATGATGATGGTCTCTAGTAACCTTCTGAATGCTGCTTTCACATAAAAATGGTCCTCATCTGTTATCAGATGAGAGCTGCTAGCCAATAGGTCTGTGTTCCTGTTCATGGATGCACTTATTTCTCCCTCTATGGGCAAAGAATCTTTGAGATTGTTTCTAACTTCTGAGCATTTGGGGATCTGTAAGATAATAAAACTGATGCTCATGGCTCTTAAGATTTACAATAGGTAGATGGAAGGGCTCCCTTCAAGCCACTCCATTTAAGATGTATGTCCCTGGATTCTGCTCCCCTCTCCTCCTGGTGCTAACTTTTCTTATTTTTTTTTACTTTACACACTTCAGAAACACTGTCTGATCAGTGATTTGTTTTGGTGGGTGGGTGAAGAAGAAAGATGAGGACAGTAGCAAGACTACAATTTCAAGTTAGAGTCAAGGTGATCTTTTAAGCGGTAGAAAGACCCGTATGCCATTTGTCTCTGTCCCTATCTCTGCCTTGGTCCAAGCCCCTACCATCCTGCAGCAATCGTCCTAAGGATCTCCCCCACCTCCTTCTGCCACATTGATATTTCTCCAAGAGGAGTGTTCATCCCTGACGGGAATCATGTGGACAAAGACAAGTCCAAAACAGAATACTGACTCATGAAGACCAGTCTCTATTAGGTCTGACCTAGAGGTGGGGACTGCTTGGAACATTGTGTTCTAACTATTAATCTTAAGGATATCATAAACAGTGCTGCGATGAACATCCGGGTACACATGTCTCTTTCAATTCTGGTTTCCTCAGTGTGTATGCCCAGCAGCGGGATTGCTGGGTCATAAGGCAGTTCTATTTCCAGTTTTTTAAGGAATCTCCACACTGTTCTCCATAGTGGCTCTACTAGTTTGCATTCCCACCAACAGTGTAAGAGGGTTCCCTTTTCTCCACACCCTCTCCAGCATTTATTGCTTGTAGACTTTTGGATAGCAGCCATTCTGACTGGCATGAAATGGTACCTCAGGATGGGGAGGGAGGAGGGAGAGGCGTTCAGGATGGGGAACCCATGGTGTGTTCATGTCAATGTATGGCAAAACCAGTACAATATTGTAAAGTAATTAGCCTCCAATTAAAATAAATTTAAAAAATAAATAAAGTCAAATTAAAAGAAAACAGAAAAAAAAAAAAAAAAAGGATATCTCTGTCACAAAAGAGGCCAGCAAAGCAGTAACCTAAGATCCCAAGAAGGTGCAAAGTAGGTATTTGTTATAAACTCAACTTTCTGGCTTCATGATAATTGGTTCATTCCTCTGATGTGCTCTGATGTCATAATCAAGGTCCACTCTAGACTTAAGAGCCTGCCAATAACAATGCCTCTCTCCCTCCTAAATTTGGGAACAAACATAATAAAGACACAAGAATCAGATCAATATCCAAATAATCAACTTTATTGCTTCTTTTTTTAAAAGTTAACTTATATCATAATGTTATTTTTTAATAAAGATTGAAATTTAGTTTATTTGCAATGTTGTGTCAACTTCTGCTGTACAGTTTTTTAAGCCAGGGTTGGAAGACATAGACTCACCTGCAGCCAGGTGAGTTTGTTAATTTTTTTTTTTTTTTCTGAATTAGATACACTCACCCAGATACCAGTCCAGGCCTCACCTGTAGGGTATGATGGAGAGCGGACGAGAATGCATGTAGAGTGTGGGCTGGACAAGGATGCTTACCTCCTACCAAACTCACCAGTCAGATGGGCAATTTCTCCTCCCAAGGAGAGAGAAGGAGTGAGGGAAAGAAAAGAAGTAGATAAGCCCTTGAAGCTGAAATCACCCATGGCTACCACTCTGTGAAGGAAATTAATGTATATTTCCTCTTGCTGAACCAACCAGCTGAGTCTAGGTTTGTAAGGCAAGACACACACAGGAGGACACTTGAAATAAAAGGAAAATATGACCTCCAGAGGGCAGCTTTGAAGTACCAAGGGAAACAGTAAGGCCCTCAAAGAGAATGTGAGAATATTGAGAATATAATTGTCCATCTTGAGATTCAGGTTTTTACATTGTGACATCATGGTGATTATTAGTGTCTTCACTACAATCAGTAAAGGTAGAAATCAACTCTCTACCCCACCACACCCTTAAGGAAGAGATTTTGGTTTCTCCTGGGGTTATTTTTTTGTTTGGGGGGTGGATTTAAGTTTGTTTGTTTGTTTGTTTAATTTTATATTGGGGTGTGCGTGCAAGCATGCATGCTAGGTAGCTTAAGCCATGTCCAACTCTTTGTGACCCTGTGGACTATAGCCCACCAGGTTCCTCTATCTATGAGATTCTCCAGGCACGAATATTGGAGTGGGTTGCCATTTCCTCCTCCAGAGGATCTTCCCAAACCAGAAATGGAACCCTCGTCTCTTAAGTCTCCTGCATTGGCAGGCGGGTTCTTTACCACTTGTGCTACCTGGAAAGCTGTATCGGGGTATAACCAAATAACAAACAATGTTGTGACAGTTCCATGCGAACAGCAAAGGAGCCAGCCATAATACACATGTATCCATTCTCCCCCCAAATCCTGGTTTTTCTTTTTTTTTTTTTTGAATTATGGTTGATTTACCGTGTTGTGTTAGCTTCAGGTGTTCAGCAAAGTGATTCTGTTATACATATGCATATTTCCACACTTTTTCAATTTCTTTTCCCATATAGGTTATTACCGAGTATTAAGAAGAGTTCCCTGTGCTGTACAGTAGGTACATTGATTGTCAATGATTGTCACTGCAGTTTTAACAAGTCCCCCTGGAGGGTGGAGTGGCATAGCAGGAGCCCAGGGCCCCCGTGCAGTGCCTGTCGCCAGGGGGTTCCTTGTTAAGGATGATGGTATCTCCCTTTGAGCAGTTCTGAGCAAAATTTTCCACCAAAGCATAAATGGTAACCAGCTGGTGGGTGAAGAGTGAAGGTGTCAGAGGCTGAGAATTTTGTCTTGAAAAAGTCTGCAATGAGGATGGCATTCCTTTGAAGTCCCTTATTTGTTCTGTCTTTAAAATTCATGAAATTTTAAGTCTCCCCTATGATATTTTCATTTTTACTTTGATATAAAATGGAGTTTAAATTACCTACCATTAAGTAAAATTTATGCTTTCTGGGAAGATGTGGTATGCTTTGCCCTTGAACCTACATTTCCCAGGCAGGTTGCTGAGTAACTGCCACCCTTTTCCCCAAGGCCATTCCATTGTACACACCCCCAGGTTTAGCAAGCACAGTTTATATGAAATATTCATTCATCTATCCATCCAACAAATATTAACTAAGCACCATAACTGTTTGCAAGGCTTTCTAAGTCATAAAACCTCATCGAACTCTTAAGGAGTTATGACTTCTAATAGAGGAGTCTACAATTTTCACTTATAATTGAGACCCTGAATGTCAAATGCCTTTTCCAGTTATAAGTATTTTTAGTAGGTATTTTCTTCCCATGTGGCACTAGTGGTAAAGAACCCACCTGCCAGTGAAGGAGACTTAAGAGACTTGGGTTCAATCCCTGGGTCAGGAAGATCCCCTGGAAGAAGGCATGGTTACCCACTCCAGTATTCTTGCCTGAGAATCCCATGGACAGAGGAGCCTGGCAGACTACTGTCCATAGTGTCTCAGAGTAAGACAAGACTGAATTACTTAACATGGTACAGTAAGTATTTTTAGAAAGCATTTTATATCATTACAATTGCATGTATTATTATCCTATGAGTATATTGGAAAGAAAAGTGAATGATAATGGCTTTCTGCTTGGAAAGGAAGAGGGAACCTGAAAGCTTTGGCCAAAAAAACAAACAAACAAAAATATATATATATATGCCCTGGCACTCAGTTTTCTTGATCTTCATTAGGTTGAAGACGTCTTTTAGTTAAAAATAAAACAAGACCAAAAAAGCATTGTCCTGTCTCAAAAGACACAGCTTGGTTATGGCAACACATGGCCATATTCACTGTCTTTCTCACATATTAAATATCCTTACCCCAGAAAGACTATAACCCCCACTAAAGCAGCAATTGGTCTAGAGCAGCACCATCCAGTAGGATTATAATGCAAGCCACTTATGTGGTTTTAAAATTATTAGTCATCATATTTAAAAATGAAAAGAAACAGATGAATTTTAAAAATCTGGCTCAAAATATCAACATTCCCTAATCAATATAAAAATTTGAAATAAAATATTTTATATTCTTTGTGATAAGTTTTCAAAATCCAATGTGGTTTTTATACTTGCAGCTCATCTCATTCTTTTGTTTTAATAATTGTATTTTGTTAGCTATTTTTGGCTGTGCTGGGTCTTTGTTGTTCCATGCAGGCTCTCTCTATGTTGTAGTGAGCAGGGGCTTCTCTATGTCGTGCACAAGCTTCTCATTGCAGTTGCTTCTCTTCTTGGAGAGCACAGACTTCAGAGCACAGGCCCAGCAGTTGTAGCTCATGGGCTTTGTTGCTCCTTGGCTTGTGGGATCTTCCCAGACCAGGGATTGAACTGGTGTCCCCTGTATTGCAAGATGGACTCTTAACCGGTGGACCATCAGGGAAGCCCCACAGCCCATCTCACTCAGTACTACATTTCAAGTGTTCAATAGCCACTGTGAATAGTGGCCACCATCTTGGAAAGCACAGGTATAGACTCTGGAGCTTTAGCTGAAAGTCCAAGAATACCTCCCAGGAGGAACTCGTTAACAAACATGTGAGTGAGTTTATTTTCATCACGGGCATTGATATTAACAAACACACTCAATGGAATTTTTTCTACATTTCTTAGTCACTTCCTAAACAGCATAAATTAAGCATAATGTAAATCTTGGAGGAAAGCAGTGGATATGAACATTAAAAAGGGTAGATGCTGGGAAAGATCGAAGGCAAAAGGAGAAGACGTTGGCAGAGGATGAGATGGTTAGATAGCATCACCCACTCAATGTACTTGAATTTGAGCAAACTTTGGGAGATAGTGAAGGACAGGCAAGACTGGTGTGCTGCAGTCCATGGGGTTGCAAAAAGTTGGACATGACCTAGAGACTGAACAGCAATAAGATTCTTAAAGGAAAGCAGTGGTTATGAACATTAAAAAGGGTAGGTCTCTTCAGT
>NW_011494951.1:5298322-5299235 GCF_000754665.1 Bison bison bison | reverse complement strand
TCTCTTCAGTCCTGCCTGCTGCTGCTGCTAAGTAGCTTCAGTCGTGTCCGACTCTGTGCGACCCCATAGACGGCAGCCCACTAGGCTCCTCTGTCCCTGGGATTCTTCAGGCAAGAACACTGGAGTGGGTTGCCATTTCCTTCTCCAATGCATGAAAGTGAAAAGTGAAAGTGAAGTCACTCGACTCTCAGCGGCCCCATGGACTGCAGTCTACCAGGCTCCTCCATCCATGGGATTTTCCAGGCAAGAGTACTGGAGTGGGGTGCCATCACCTTCTCCAAATAGTCCTGCCTAAATAGGTCTAAAGACCTAAATAAGTCAATTTAGACTTGAATAGACAGATCATTTATACTTGCCCCACACAGTTCTGTATTGCTAGGATTTTTGGTTCCTGTCTTTGGGGCTTAAAATTTTTATTTTCTACTTTCTCCATAAATATCAAGCTCTTATGCATCCTTAACTTACCATCATATAGCCACACTCCTTACTCTAACACAGAAACCCCACCCCCACACACATAAACTTACACCCCTAGAGAAAGCATTACTATATGTGTTAAATGTGTAAATCAAAGTAATAGTGATATATTCTTGGAGGAAGTGACTGGAATATTCTCTCATGAATAAAAATGCTTTTGCTAACCTCTGTCCATCAACTGACTTCAAAATCCTTGCAGCTGGAAGACACATAAGATCTTTTTTTTTTTTTTAAGGTACTTTGATTTTATTTTATTTTTAAACTTTACAATATTGTATTAGTTCTGCCATATATCAAAATGAATCCACCACAGGCATACATGTGTTCCCCATCCTGAACCCTCCTCCCTCCTCCCTCCCCATACCCTCCCTCTGGGTCGTCCCAGTGCACCAGCCCCAAGCATCCAGTATCGTGCATCGAACCTGGACTGGCGACT
>NW_011494951.1:5285934-5298222 GCF_000754665.1 Bison bison bison | reverse complement strand
ACAGCAGTGCACCAGCCCCAAGCATCCAGTATCGTGCATCGAACCTGGACTGGCGACTCGTTTCATATATGATATTATACATGTTTCAATGCCATTCTCCCAAATCATCCCACCCTCTCCCTCTCCCACAGAGTCCAAAAGACTGTTCTATACATCAGTGTCTCTTTTGCTGTCTCATATACAGGGTTATTGTTACCATCTTTCTAAATTCCATATATATGCGTTAGTATACTGTATTGGTGTTTTTCTTTCTGGCTTACTTCACTCTGTATAATAGGCTCCAGTTTCATCCACCTCATTAGAACTGATTCAAAGGTATTCTTTTTAATGGCTGAGTAATACTCCATTGTGTATATGTACCACAGCTTTCTTATCCATTCATCTGCTGATGGACATCTAGGTTGCTTCCATGTCCTGGCTATTATAAACAGTGCTGTGATGAACATTGGGGTACACGTGTCTCTTTCCCTTCTGGTTTCCTCAGTGTGTATGCCCAGCAGTGGGATTGCTGGATCATAAGGCAGTTCTATTTCCAGTTTTTTAAGGAATCTCCACACTGTTCTCCATAGTGGCTGTACTAGTTTGCATTCCCACCAACAGTGTAAGAGGGTTCCCTTTTCTCCACACCCTCTCCAGCATTTATTACTTGTAGACTTTTGGATCGCAGCCAATCTGACTGGCGTGAAATGGTACCTCATGGTGGTTTTGATTTGCATTTCTCTGATAATGAGTGATGTTGAGCATCTTTTCATGTGTTTGTTAGCCATCTGTATGTCTTCTTTGGAGAACTGTCTATTTAGTTCTTTGGCCCATTTTTTGATTGGGTCATTTATTTTTCTGGAATTGAGCTGTAGGAGTTGTTGGTATATTTTTGAGATTAGTTGTTTGTCAGTTGCTTCATTTGCTGTTATTTTCTCCCATTCTGAAGGCTGTCTTTTCACCTTGCTAATAGTTTCCTTTGATGTGCAAAAGCTTTTAAGTTTAACTAGGTCCCATTTGTTTATTTTTGCTTTTATTTCCAATATTCTGGGAGGTGGGTCATAGAGGATCCTGCTGTGATATATGTCGGAAAGTGTTTTGCCTATGTTCTCCCCTAGGAGTTTTATAGTTTCTGGTCTTACGTTTAGATCTTTAATCCATTTTGAGTTTATTTTTGTGTATGGTGTTAGATAGTGTTCTAGTTTCATTCTTTTACAAGTGGTTGATCGGTTTTCCCAGCACCACTTGTTAAAGAGATTGTCTTTAATCCATTGTATATTCTTGCCCCCTTTGTCAAAGATAAGGTGTCCATATGTGCCTGGACTTATCTCTGGGCTTTCTATTTTGTTCCATTGATCTATATTTCTGTCTTTGTGCCAATACCATACTGTCTTGATGACTGTAGCTTTGTAGTAGAGCCTGAAGTCAGGTAGGTTCCTGACTGATTCCTCCAGTTCCATTCTTCTTTCTCAAGATAGCTTTGGCTATTCGAGGTTTTTTGTATTTCCATACAAATTGTGAAATTATTTGTTCTAGCTCTGTGAAGAATACCGTTGGTAGCTTGATAGGGATTGCATTGAATCTATAAGTTGCTCTGGGTAGTATACTCATTTTCACTATATTGATTCTTCCAATCTGTGAACATGGTATATTTCTCCATCTATTAGTGTCCTCTTTGATTTCTTTCACCAGTGTTTTATAGTTTTCTATGTATTGGTCTTTAGTTTCTTTAGGTAGATATATTCCTAAGTATTTTATTCTTTTCATTGCAATGGTGAATGGAATTGTTTCCTTAATTTCTCTTTCTGTTTTCTCATTATTAGTGTATAGGAATGCAAGGGATTTCTGTGTGTTGATTTTATATCCTGCAAATTTACTATAATCATTGATTAGTTCTAGTAATTTTCTGGTGGAATCTTTAGGGTTTTCTATGTAGAGGATTATGTCATCTGCAAATAGTGAGAGTTTTACTTCTTCTTTTCCAATTTGGATTCCTTTTATTTCTTTTTCTGCTCTGATTGCTGTGGCCAAAACTTCCAAAACTATGTTGAATAGTAATGGTGAAAGTGGGCACCCTTGTCTTGTTCCTGACTTTAGAGGAAATGCTTTCAATTTTTCATCATTGAGGATAATGTTTGCTGTGGGTTTGTCATATATAGCTTTTATTATGTTGAGGTATGTTCCTTCTATTCCTGCTTTCTGGAGAGTTTTTATCATAAATGGATGTTGAATTTTGTCAAAGGCTTTCTCTGCATCTATTGAGATAATCATATGTTTTTTTATTTTTCAATTTGTTAACTCATTCTATGAGGCCACCATCACCCTAATACCAAAACCTGACAAAGATGCCACAAAAAAAGAAAACTGCAGGCCAATATCACTGATGAATATAGATGCAAAAATCCTTAACAAAATTCTAGCAATCAGAATCCAACAACACATTAAAAAGATCATACACCATGACCAAATGGGCTTTATCCCAGGGATGCAAGGATTCTTCAATATCTGCAAATCAATCAATGTAATACACCACATTAACAAATTGAAAACATAAGATCTTTTTTCAAGAATTACTGTATTAATGGATTACATCTTTTGCATATAATAATGCATCATATTTAAAAATACTGACTGTGGTCTAAAAATCTACACAAAACACCTATGCTACTAAAAAGTCATTTGACTAATACTGATTTAATTATTTCTCAAAGTATCAACTTTTGAATACAAAAAGTCCTGATATTTAGAAAGTATATTTTAGAAATAAAATACCTATGGAGGTATTTAGTCCTCCTCTGAGGGTTTCAGCATATCATTTGTGCACATTACTAAAGCTGTCACAGCCAAGAAAATTCCAGGGAATACAGTAGTTATGAGTTGTACAACACTCTTGTGCCTTAACCTTGAGTGACTTTCTTTATACTCATTTACCAATTAAAATTCCATCAATCAGACTGAGATGCTGTGACCTGGATAGATACTTTGCCCCCTTGGTGACTTGATCTGTAAAATGGAATAACAAATCCTTTTTTACACAGCAGCTGGGAAGCTTACATAAATGAATGGCCCGGGAACATTAGTAACTGCAAACATTATATCATAGGTCAGCAAAATACAACCCACAGGGCAAATTGGGCAGCCACCTGTTTTCATAAAGAAAAGTTTGGAACACAGCCAAACTCATTCATTTACATTTTACCTATGGCTGCTTTAGTACCACCAGGGCAGAATTAAGTAGCTGTAACAGAGACCTTGTGTCTAAAATACTTGCCATCTGGCACTTTGTAGAAAAAGATCATTGATCCCTGCTTTATATAAAGGTGAGGTATTATTGTAATGATAAATATTGTTCTCATGACCATGCCTGGAGAGACACCATGATATAAGGGGTCCAAGCATGGGTTTTGGAGCCAATAGGCTTAGGTCACAATGCCCTCTCTACCACTGTGGGAGATAGATGACTTCAGATACATTCTTTGACCTCTCTGAACTTGTTTCTAAAAACGGAGAAGCACACACATCAACTGATTTAACATGTGGATGAAGTAAGACTACATTTTTAAGCTGTCTGATGTGTGTCTGAGTGTCTGCTTATTTGGTCAGTCATGTCTGACTCTTTATGGCCCCATGGATTGTAGCCTGCCAGGCTCCACTGTCCGTGGGGTTCTCTAGACAAGAATACTGGAGCCAGTTACCATTTCCTCCTTCAGGGGATCTTCCCAACCCAGAGATCAAACATGAGTCTCTTGCATTGCAGGCTGATTCTGTACCTGTTAAGCTATCAGGGAAGTCAAGGTGTCTGATACATAATAATTACTTGTAAGCGATTGTTAATATCTCTCCCCCTTGGATTTCTTGGGCTCCAAAATCACTGCAGATGGTGACTGCAGCCATGAAATTAAAAGACGCTTACTCCTTGGAAGAAAAGCTATGGCCAACCTAGACAGCATATTAAAAAGCAGAGACATTAATTTGCTGACAAAAGTCCACTAGTCAAAACTATGGCTTTTCCAGTAGTCATGTATGGATATGAGAGTTGGACTATAAAGAAAGCTGAGTGCCAAAGAATTGATGCTTTTGAACTGTGGTGTCGGAGAAGGCTCTTGAGAGTCCCTGGGACTGCAAGGACATCAAACCAGTCCATCCTAAAGGAAATCAGTCCTGAATATTCATTGGAAGGACTGATGCTGAAGCTGAAACTCCAATACTTTGGCGACCTGATGTGAAGAACTGACTCCTTGGAAAAGACCCTGATGCTGGGAAAGACTGAAGGCAGGAGGAGTAGGGGATGACAGAGGATGAGATGTTTGAATGGCATCACTGACTCGATGGATATGAGTTGGAGCAAGCTCCAGGAGTTGGTGATGGACAGGGAAGCATGGCGTGTTGCAGTCCATGGAGTTGCAAAGAGTGGGACATGACTGAGTGACTGAACTGAACTGACATACAAAAATAACACTTTATAGTTTGAACATTCCTCAAAGTGTGTTTAAAGGCCTCTTCCCTACCTGAGAGGCTGTATATCCTCTGTTCCATTCCTTATGTATGTTTTTGTCTTAGTTAATTCTTTACAGATTTAACTGCTGATGGTTAGAAATACTATCTGCTGTCTCTCAGCCCTGAGGTTGAGGGACATACACCTTCCTTTGCATAAAGTGTCCTTCCCCTCTCACCTCCCTGACAATCCCCTATTCACACTTCAGTGATGATTTCAGGCATCACCTCCTCCATGAAACTCTCCCTGGCTGCCCCTGATTCATGGGCTCTCTTGCCCATTGTCCTGAGCTTCCCTTGCAGGTCACAAAAGTTGCTGCTTTATTTGCCCCCTCCCACAGTCCATGTACTGCAGGGCACAAATGTAGAGGAGATAGTCTCCCTGCTTCTCATGCTGCTTTGAGATACCATTCCTCCTCTCTGTCAAAAAAAAAAAAAAAAAAATACAGTAGAGCTCCACTAAAATATGCATTATCAGATTAATCACCCCCTACCTCTCTTTGTGGAACTGATCAACCACAGTCCAGTTATTCTTCTTCACTCACTAAAGAATTTGACATTTGCTCACCATCTTTCTCTCCATCATTCCTCCTGATCATCATTTTTTGTTGTTGCTATTGACTTCAATCCAGCTGAAGAGGGGCCCAATGACCTGAACCTTGGAATTGCATGGCTAGCCTCACTTTTACCTCTTACTCACCTTCTACTTTATTTTGAGTCCCTTCAGTGAGGATTTTTGTCCCCACCACTACAATGATACTGTAGTTGCTAGAGTGACCAGCTACCCCCAAGCTAGCTGAGCCAATGGTTCCATACTCAGCCCTCATCTTAGAATTTCAAGACATGATTGATCGCTCATCCTTCTTGAAACATATTCTTACTTGTTTTTTTTTTCTTTTCTTTTTTTTTGAGGGGCATGTTATCATTTGGGCTTCCCAGGTGACCCTAATGGTAAAGAGCCAACCTTCTAATGCAGGAGACATAAGAGATATGGGTTCAATTTTTTGGTCAGGAAGATGCCCTGGAGGAGGGCATGGCAATGCACTCCAGTATTCTTGCCTGGAGAATCACATGGCAGAGGAGGCTTGGGGGCTACAGTCCATAGTGTCACCAAGAGTCAGACATGACTAAAGCAACTTAGTACAGACATTAACA
This sequence comes from Bison bison bison, assembly GCF_000754665.1. Classification (NCBI taxonomy): domain Eukaryota; kingdom Metazoa; phylum Chordata; class Mammalia; order Artiodactyla; family Bovidae; genus Bison; species Bison bison. The sequence continues at coordinate 5,292,594 of NW_011494951.1, read as the reverse complement.
TTTTAATAATGTAGATCTCTGGTTTTTCCCCAAGTAGTATTCAGACTATTCCCTCTCCTCCCACCACAATATTTCTATGATGAATTACAAACAAAAAAGAAATCACATTTTCATGCTAAAAATATTAATCAGAGCTCTGATTTCTCCACTAGAAACTACACTTAAAGTTCAAGATTTCAAGTGCAACACCTTAAACCACAGACCAAGGCCTCACATTCTAACCTGGATTCTCATCCCCTCCCCCAGGCTTGGGCTGGCTTTGGTCTAGGCTCAGCTAAAACTGATATGGATGGGTGGTGCTCTGAGGGCCTTGAGGGTTGGTGAGGAAGACACTTGGTGGACAAGCCCTAGGGTCTGGCCAGGCTACACTCCCTACTCCTGAGGGAGGACCTGCCCACCATCCGTTGATCCCATCTGGTCTCAAGCAAGCAGGCTGCCCCCTTCACTCCACGATTGTTCTCCACCAGTAAGTGAAGGAAGACCCTGTGCCCAGGAATCTGGGAACCTGGCCTGACCCTTGACTGTGGTCTTGGTGGAGTAAGGCAATAAAGAGAAGCTGACGCTCTGGAAGGCTCAGAGATGGAAGTGGTTTTCGGGGGCCAGGCGGCTCCTTCTGTGCTAGGACTCCTAGTGGCACTGCCTGCATGACAGGTGTACATGGAGACCGTGCCAAGAGACTACAGTCTCTTGATTTTCTCCCATCTTCTGAGAAAGCAGTCTGCTCTCTTCAGACTCCCATGCTGTCTGCTCCTCCTCTTGTTTTCTGAGCTCAACCCTTTCCCCTTGGTCCTTCTCTAACCACACAGTCCCATAATTTTAAATACCATGCATGTGCCTATAACTTTCATATTTATATCTTCTGTCTTGACTTTTCACCCAAGTTCCAGACTGGTATACCCAACTACTTACCTAAAAACTCATTGATCAGGCCAAAAATCTTGATTACTTTTTCTTAACTCTTATTTTCAATCAATTCACAAGTCTCTCCAGTGACTACATTGTGAACTTGACCACTTTTCAACAGCTCCACCATTACGCCATCAGCTGAAGCTCTCACTGGACACAGCAATGTCCTCTGTTCTTACTACCCTCCTGTTTATACTTTCCTTTTTATCATTTTTATTTATTTTTACTTTTTCAGAAAAAATGAAGTATAGTTGGTTTACAATGTTGTGTAAAAAGAAATTAAATGTCCATCAACAGATGAATGAATAAAGAGATGTGGTACGTAAGCACAATGGAATATTATTCTGTCATTAAAAAGAACAGAATATTTCCATTTGCAACAAGATGAATGGATCTAGAGATTATACTAAGTGAAGTAAGTCAGACAGAAAAAGACAAATATTGTATGATATTACTTATATGTGGAATCTAAAAATATACAAATAAGCTTATTTACAAAGCAGAATCATACTCAGACATAGGAAAAAATAATAATGGTCATCATAAAAGAATGGAAGGATAAGTTAGGAGTCTGGGATTAGTGGATACACACTACTATGTGTAAAACAGATAAACAACAAGGACCTACTACAGAGCACAAGGAACTCTATTCAATATCTTGTAATAACTTATAATGGAAAGGAATCTGAAATACTAACACATTGTAGATTGAATATACTTTGCATTTTCATCTTAATACACAAATTAGATCATGTCACTTCCCTATTCAAAACTCTAATAAACAACATTCAAGCATACTATAAACAATATTTAAGCTCTATTAATATGCACAAGGTCTTATATGGTTTGGATCCTACCAGTATCTTCAACTTCATTTCAAACCACATACCTGACTCAGTCTATTATGAGTACTGGAATTATTGCTGTTCTTGTAAAATTCACTAAAACATTTCTGCTGCAGGACCTTATCACTCTTCATTCTCTCTGGCTCTCCTCATTATTTACAAGTTCCTGATTCTCAAAATTTCCTCCTCGAAAAAGCCTTCCTTCCCTAAGACAAGACACTGGTCCTCACCTCCCCTAAGTCTCTATATCATTTCTATTCTTTAATTTTCTTCATAGCATTTATCTCCAAGTATAATTACATTATTTATTCATTTCATTTTTATTGCCTATTCACTGTACTACAATAAATAAGTTCTATGAAAAACAGAGACTGTAGCATTTGAAATATGTTAGCATTAACAACAGCATTAGAAAAGCAGGGGAATGCCACAAAAACATCTACTTCTGCTTCATTGACTACACTAAAGCCCTTGACTGTGTGGATCACAACAAACTGGAAACTTCTTAAAGAGATGGTAATACAAGACCACCTTACCTGCCTCCTGAGAAATCTGTACATAAGTCAAGAAGCAATAGTTAGAATCGGACATGGAACAATGGTCTGGTTCCAAATTGAGAAAGGAGTACCTTAAGGCTATATCTTGTTACCCTGCTTATTCAACTTATATACAGAATACATCATGCAAAATGCTGGACTGGATGAAGCACAAGCTGGAATCAAGATAGCAGGGAGAAATATCAATAACCTCAGATATGCAGTTGACACTACTCTTACGGCAGAAAGCAAAGAGGAACTAAAGAGACTCTTGAGGAAGGTGAAAGAGGAGAATGAAAAAGCTGGTTTAAAACTCAGTATTCAAAAACTAAGATCATGTCATGCGGTCCCAGCACTTCATGGCAAATAGATGGGGACATGATGGAAACAGTGACAGCCTTTATTTTCTTGGGCTCCAAAATCACTGCATATGGTGACTGCAGCCATGAAATTAAAAAATGCTTGCTCCTTAGAGGAAAAGCTATGACAAACCTAGGCAGAATATTAAAAATCAGAGACATCAATTTACTGACAAAGGTCCATCTAGTCAAAGTCAGTTTTTCCAGTATGGATGTGAGAGTTGGACCATAAGGAAAGGTGAGTGCTGAAGAATGATATTTTTGAACTGTGGTGTTGGAGAAGACTCTTGTGAGTCCTCTGGACTGCAAGAAGATCAAGCAAGTTAATCCTAAATTGATCAATATCAGTCCTGAATATTCATTGGAAGGACTGATGCTAAAGCTGAAACTCCAAATCTTTGGCCACCTGATGCAAAGAACTGGCTCATTGGAAAAGACCCTGATGCTGGGCAAGATTGAAGGTGGCAGGAGAAGGGGACGACAGAGGATGAGATGGTTGGATGGCATCACCGATTCGATGGACATGAGGCTGAGCAAGCTTCAGGAGTTGGTGATGGACAGGGAAGTCTGGCATGCTGCAGTCCATGGGGTCACAAAGAGTGGGATGCGGCTGAGCGACTGAACTGAACATTAGCAACTAGATTAGCTCATAGTGTGTGCTCAATAAATATTTGTTGAATAAAAACAACAATAACAACCTGTGCGTCAATAATATCTACAATGCAAATTGACAACGCTAATGACATTTTATCAGGCATGACCATTCTAAAGTTTTGGGTTTTTTTTTCATTTTACTGTGAACATGGGGGTTATAAGTTATTTATCCCCAGTGCCTTTGGCAGTTTATGGCATGCATTAGATAACAGTAAAATTTTAATAGATGAAATTACATTTACTGATTGTTATATCTTGTATCATTTGAGTCTCAGCAATGAGAAGTTCAGGGATGTTATTATTTCCACTTTGCAAACAGAAGACAAATAGTAAGAAAAGAGAAATGTTCAACTCACAACCATATATAAAGTAGAGAGAAAGAGAGAGAATTGGAGATGCCAGATGAAACTGGAGATACAGGTTGAAACCAGATGGGCAAGTGCTTGGAACACCATGACTGGAAATTTGGACTATATCCTGTAATATATTGCAAAACAGTTGTGCAAATCACAGTATAATAATCACATCCAGTTTCATATACTATGTAACAGTTGTGAGTCTAAACCCTCCATATATGACATCTAAACCATCCGCTCAACCCAAGAACTGGCAAACTGCTCATCGGTTTTCTGCGGTGTGGCTAGCCAAGTAGTTCCCTCATTTAATTCCCATGAAATTCTCAGGGGTTTCCATCTGTACCAAGTCTAAAAGATTAAATTGATCCAGAATACTCTTACATAAAACCTCTACTTATCATTTACTCATTCATTGATTAGTCCATCCCTATATCCTTTTATTGGATAATTCATATTTATTCAGTACCTATTATAAGCCAGGAATTATGTTAGAAGTCATGTTGAGTTTCAAAAATAAGTTTATATATAATTATATATATATTAATATAATATATAGTGGAGGAGAAGGGGACAACAGAGGTTGAGATGGTTGGATGGCATCATTGACTCAACGGTGTTTGAGCAAGCTCTGGGAGTTGGTGATGGACAGGGAAGCCAGGTGTGCTGCAGTCCATGGGGTTGCAAAGAGTTGAACACAACTGAGCAACTGAACGGAGATATATTAATAAATAGGTGAATATTTCAGAGAGCTAGAAATCTTTATTCATTAGTCATAGCCATCACTCAAATGGCATTTTAAAATTTATGAAGATCTTTAAATGAAGATTATATGAAATTCTGGAACGCTTACTATGAGCTAAGCACTAGATATATAAAGATACATAAAAACCTCCTGCTTCTAGCAGCAGGCCGATCTGTCCAGTGTCGGGGTAGGGGGAGCATAGGACAAGGAAAGGACAGACGTGTTGTGCAGCATTCACAACAGCCTCAGGTGGGAGTTACCTTCCCTGTCATCCACTCTTTACAGAGGAGGAAACTGGTTTAGCAGGAACTCAAAGATGGCAACACCAGAATATGAACATGATTCATCAACTCCCAAATCTTACTCTTCTTTTTCTTCCCTTCCCTTTCAAAATAATTCGGTCCTTAAGTTATGAGATGGGGCAGACCAGCCCTGGCATCTAGACCCAGTTGGGGAGAGCCATGATGGCCCAGAACAGTGCTTTGGAGCCATGACTTGTCTCTGTTCCACGAGACCTGAAGTCTCAGCAAAGAAGATGGAGATGATTCACTAGCTGAAGGCTGAAATCAGCTGAAGAATAATGTGTGCTGAGTCTGTTCAGTCGTGTGTGACTCTTGGCAACACCATGGACTGTAGCCTGCCAGGCTCCTCTGTCCATGGGATGCTAAAGGCAAGAATACTGGAGTGGGTTGCCATTTCCTCCTCCAGGAGACCTACCCAACCCAGGGAACAAACCCTGTCTTTTATGTCTCCTGCACTGACAGACAGGTACTTTACCACTAGCGCCACCCGGGAAGCTGAAGAGTTACTCACCTAGAAAGGGCATTATTGAGACACTGAAGTGAATGCTCACTGTCAGCTGTCGTCTCACCCATGGATTTCAGACAGAACCCCTACACATGACCACTTGGTATGGTCTCTGCTTCCCAGGGCAGGAAACTCATGGTCCAAGAATGAGCACCACAAACAGGCCAGCAGGAAGCTACATTTTGTTTTTGTGACCTGACTCTGGAAAATACACTGTATTAATATCAGTGCCTTCATAATCACAGGCCCATTCAAACAAAGGAAAGAGGACTCAGACTGACTCTCAGGAGGAAAAGAGTCAACAGCACATTTTAAACACAACCAGATGAAGCCAAATATGCTATCACTTAAATGTGGAATCTTAAAAAAAAAAAAGATACAAAGGAACTTATTTACAAATTAAATAGACCAACATACATAGAAAACAAATATACTTATCAAATGGGAAAGGTGGTGCAGGGGGGGTATAAATTAGGAGTTTGGGATTTAGCATCTATTAATGCAAACTGCTATATATATAACAGATAGACAATAAGGACCTACCATATAGCAAAGGAGAAAGAATATACCCATCTGCACACAGAGTTCCAAAGAAGAGCAAGGAGAGTTTAGAAAGTCTTCCCAAATGAACAATGAAAAGAAATAGAGGAAAACAGTAGAATGGGAAAAACTAGAGATCTCTTCAAGAAAATCAAAGATACCAAGGGAACATTTAATGCAAAGATGGGCACAATGAAGAATAGAAATGGTATGAACTTAATCTTGGACTGCAAGGAGATCCAACCAGTTCATCCTAAAGGAGGTCAGTCCTCAGTGTTCATTGGAAGGACTGATGTTGAAGCTGAAACTCCAATACTTTGACCATTTGATGTGAAGAGCTGACTTATTTGAAAAGATTCTGATGCTGGGAAAGATTGAAGGCAGGAGGAGAAGTGGACGACAGAGGATGAGATGGTTGAATGGCATCACCGACGCAATGGACATGGGTTTAGGTGGACTCCGGGAGCTGGTGATGGACAGGGAGGCCTAGCATGCTATGATTCATGGGGTCACAAAGAGTCAGACATAACTGAGCAACTGAACTGACTGACTGACTGAACCTAACAGAAGTAGAAGATATTAAGAAGAGGTGACAATAATACACAGAAGAACTATATGAAAAATATTGAAGCAGAAGATATTAGGAAGAGGTGGAAAGAATACACAGAAGAACTATATGAAACATATCATAATGACCCAGATAACCACGATGGTATGATCACACACCTAGAGCCAGACATCCTGGAATATGAAGTCAAGCAGGCCTTAGGAAGCAAAATGATAAACAATGTTAGTGGAGGTGATGGAAATCCAGTTGAGCTATTTCAAATCCTGAAAGATGATGCCGTGAAAGTGCTGCATTCAATATGCCAGCAAATTTGGAAAACTCAGCAGTGGCCACAGGACTGGAAAAGG
>NW_011494951.1:5278987-5285590 GCF_000754665.1 Bison bison bison | reverse complement strand
CTGGGAGAAATATCAATAACCTCAGATATGCAGATAACACCACCCTTATGGCAGAAAGTGAAGAAGAACTAAAAAGCCTCTTGATGAAGGTGAAAGAGGAGAGTGAAAAAGTTGGCTTAAAACTCAACATTCAGAAAACGAAGATCATGGCATCTGGTCCCATCACTTCATGGGAAATAGATGGGGAAACAGTGGAAACAGTGTCAGACTGTATTTTTGGGGGCTCCAAAATCACTGAGGATGGTGACTGCAGCCATGAAATTAAAAGACGCTTACTCCTTGGAAGAAAAGTTATGACCAACCTAGATAGCATATTGAAAAGCAGAGATATTACTTTGCCAACATCTAGTCAAGGTTTTTCCAGTAGTCATGTATGGATGTGAGAGTTGGACTTTGAAGAAGGCTGAGGAAGCCTAAGTTCAATTCACTTCAGTTTAGTCGCTCGGTCAAGACAGTTTACATGTTATACAATTCACCCATTTAAAGTATATCATTCAATATGTGTTAGTATATTCACAGCACTCTGCAACCATTCAGTTCAGTTCAGCTCAGTTGCTCAGTTGTGTCCAACTCTGCAACCCAATGGACTGCAGCACACCAGGCCTCCCCGTCCATCACCAGCTCCTGGAGTTTACTCAAACCCATGTCCATTGAGTCAGTGATGCCATTCAACCACCTCATCCTTTGTCATCCCCGTTTTTTCCCGCCTCCAATCTTTCCCAGCATCAGGGTCTTTTCCAATGAGTCAGCTCTTCGCATCAGGCAGCCAGAGTATTGGAGTTTCAGCTTCAGCATCAGTCCTTCCAATGAACACTGAGGACTGATCTCCTCTAGGATGGACTGGTTGGATCTGCCTGCAGTCCAAGGAATTCTCAAGAGTCTTCTCTAGCACCACAGTTCAAAAGCATCACTTTTTCAGCCCTCTGCTTTCTTTATAGCCCAACTCTCACATCTGTAAATGACTATTGGAAAAACCCTGGCCTTGACTAGATGGACCTTTGTTGGCAAAGTAACATCTCTGCTTTTTAATATGCTGTCTAGGTTGGTCATAACTTTCCTTCCAAGGAGTAAGTGTCTTTTAATTCCATGGTTGAAGTCACCATCTGCAGTGATTTTGGGACACCCCAAAATAAAGTCAGCCACTGTTTCCACTGTTTCCCTATCTATTTGCCATGAAGTGAGGGGACCCGATGTCTTGATCTTAGTTTGCTGAATGTTGAGTTTTATGCAAACTTTTTCACTCTCCTCTTTCACTTTTATCAAGAGGCTCTTTAATTCTTCAGTTTCTGTCATAAGGGTGGTGTCATCTGCATATCTGAGGTTATTGATATTTCTCCTGGCAATCTTTATTCTAGCTTGTGCTTCATCCAGTCCACATTTCTCATGATGTACCCTGCGTATAAGTTAAATAAGCAGGGTAACAATATACAGCCTTGACATACTCCTTTCCCTAATTGGAACCAGTCTGTTGTTCCATGTCCAGTTCTAATTGCTGTTTCCTAACCTACATACAGATTTCTTAGGAGCCAGGTCAGGTGGTCTGGTATTTCCATCTCTTTAAGAATTTTCCAGAGTTTGTTTTGGTCCACAAAGTCCTTGGCATAGTCAATAAAGCAGAAGTGGGTGTTTTTCTGGAACTCTCTTGCTTTTTTGATGATCCAACAGATGTTGGCAATTTGATCTCTGGTTCCTCTGCCTTTTCTAAATCCAGCTCGAACATCTGGAAGTTCACAGTTCAAGTACTGTTGAAGCCTGGCTTGGAGAATTTTGAGCATTACTTTGCTAGTGTGTGAGATGAGTACAATTGTGTGGTAGTTTGAGCATTCTTTGGCATTGCCTTTCTTTGGGATTTAAATGAAAACTGACCTTTTCCAGTCCTGTGACCACTGCTGAGTTTTCCAAATTTGCTGGCATATTGAATGCAGCACTTTCATAGCATCATATTTTAAGATTTGAAAGCTCAGTTGGAATTCCATCACCTCCACTAGCTTTATTTCTAGTGATGCTTCCTAAGGCCCACTTGACTTCACATTCCAGGATGTCTGGCTCTAGGTGAGTGATTACACCATCATGATTATCTGGGTCATGAAGATCTTTTCTGTATAGTTCTTCTGTGTATTCTTGCCATCTCCTCTTAATATCTTCTGCTTCCATTAGGTCCCTACCATTTCTGTCCTTTATTGTGCCCATCTTTGTATGAAATGTTCCCTTGGTATCTCTAATTTTCCTGACGAGATCTCTAGTCTTTCCCATTCTGTTGTTTGCCTTTATTTCTTTGCATTGATCACTGATGAAGGCTTTCTTATCTCTCCTTGCTATTCTTTGGAACTCTGCATTCAAATGGGTATATCTTTCCTTTTCTCCTTTGCCTTTCACTTCTCTTCTATTCACAGCTATTTGTAAGGCCTCCTCAATCATTTTGCCTTTTTGAATTTCTTTTTCATGGGGATGGTCTTGATCCCTGCCTCCTGTACACTGTCGGAATCCATCCATAGTTCTTCAGGCACTCTGACATATCTAATCCCTTGAATCTATTTGTCACTTCCACTGTATAATTGTAAGGGATTTGAATTAGGTCGTACCTGAATGGTCTAGTGGTTTTCTCCACTTTCTTCAGTTTCAGTCTGAATTTGGCACAGAGATCATGGTCTGTGCCACAGTCAGCTCCCAGTCTTGTTTTTGCTGACTGTATAGAGCTTCTCCATCTTTGGCTACAAAGCACATAATCAATCTGATTTCAATTTTGACCATTTGGTGATTTCCATGTATCAAGTCTTCTCTTATGTTGTTGGAAGAGGGTGTTTGCTATGACCAGCGCATTCGCTTGGCAAATCTCTATTAACCTTTGCCCTGCTTCATTCTTACTGCAAGGCCAAATTTGCCTGTTACTCTAGGTATTTCTTGACTTCCTACTTTTGCATCCCAGTCCCCTATAATGAAAAGGACATCTGTTTTGTGTGTTAGTTCTAGAAGGTCTTGTAGGTCTTCATAGAACTATTCAACTTCAGCTTCTTCAGCATTACTGGTTGGGACATCAACTTGGATTACTGTCATATTGAATGGTTTGCCTTGGAAACAAACAGAGATAATTCTGTAGTTTTTGAGATTGCATCCAAGTACTTCATTTTGGACTCTTTTGTTTACTGCGATGGCTACTGTTTCTTCTAAGGGATTCTTGCCCACAAGAGTATATATAATGGTCATCTGAGTTCAGTTCACCCACTCCAGTCCATTTTAGTTCACTGATTCCTAAAATGTTGACATTCACTCTTGCCATCTCCTGTTTGACCATTTTCAATTTGCCTTGATTCGTGGACCTAACATTCCGGTTCCTATGCAATATTGCTCTTTACAGCATCAGACTCTACTTCCATCATCAGTTGCATCCACAACTGGGTGTTGTTTTTTCTTTGGCTCCATCTCTTCATTCTTTCTGGAATTATTTCTCCACTGATCTCCAGTAGCATATTGGGAAGCCTGGTGTGCTGCAATACATGGGGTCACAAAGAGTCAGACACAACTGAGCAACTGAACAGCAACAATAACAAGAAAACAGTGAACTATACTCACATTTTGTAATAACCTATAAGTAGAGAGAATCTGAAAAAGAAGACATATGTAAACACAAAGAATATATGTATCTACCTTCCAGGTGGCTCAATATGTATACATGTCTATAAAGATTTGTATAACTGAATCATTTTGTTGTACACTTGAAACACAAAATTATACATCAACTATACTTCAATTTTCACAAAGAGTTAGACACGATTGAGTGATTAAACCACTGCCATACTTCAATTCAACAAGCAAAGAAAGAAAAAAACCATAGCACTGCATGTTAAAAAAAAAAAGGACAGTGCATAAGATAGAAGATCTCTGTAGCCATCTTGTAGAATGCAACCTATCACAGATGCAGTGAGAAACACACAGCATCAATTCTGAGATACTCCTGCTAAAAAATGTATAATGTGATGTTAAATATGAGGCAATATGAGACAAAGCCAAATGGAGCCAATTGTCAAAATAACTGGCATGCAATCTCCAGAAGTGTCAAGAGCATGAACTTTCAGGAAAAATAAATTATTCCAGAGTAACATGATTCTGAATTACACCCTCTTACTATAAAGGGCATTATTAGGACATTTGGAAATTTTAATGGAATTGGAAAATTAGATGGTAATAATGGGTCAGGGTTACTTTCCTGAATTTGATGGCATTGTTATGATTATATAGAAGATTATTTTGTTGAGAGCAAATAAATACTACAGTAAAAAGGGGAATAGTGCCTCAGGTAAATTGCATTTTCTCAAAGGTCTTTCTTTTACATTTATAATTCTGCAAGTTTGAGATTTTTTATTAAAAAATTCATTCCACTTTTTTTGATTAACTGAAACAACAGCTGGATGCCCAAGGCCATTTCCACCAAAATCATCAAGGAATTTGAGTCTATTTTTCCCTCAAACCAGCTGGAAATATATACCAAATCTCCACTTTCTTTTGAATATGCAAAGGAGAAGAGGAAAATTAAATTAGAGTATGTTTTCTATCAGATTTACATGTTTGCTTTTTAGTTTTTTTGTTTGTTTGTATGCCTTTTTGTTTGAAAGAGAACTGGTGACTGTCTTGTGCTCCTAAAAGAAACAACGAAACTTGATTTCTAAATAATTCATGCTTGGTATTGACTAAGATCACAGCAGGTAGTTTTGAATAATCAATCCACAATGTGCCATAATAACATTTCGCTGAAGGATACACGCAGAGTCAGGAATTTTCAGCAACCTATTTGTGTGATTCCCTATTTAGAAGTTCTGCTGTTCAAGTCAAGATTATGCTTAGATTTTTTCAAACTCAGGAAAATTAGCTTATTATTGTGGATGGATCTGGTTCATTTAATTATTCTTATAATGCCACAAAATTTACTAATCTTTGAAAAATAGTATAAAAAATCAGTTTGAAAAAGATAAATACTGATTTTTAAAGTTTCCATTCCAACACAATAGCTTTTCAATTCTTGCCTGCATTAAACATCTTAGAAATTGTAGAGTATCATAGAACTTTTAAATTTTTTTCACTTAATGTTGTCTCACTATTATCCATATTGTATATAGTTTCTATAGCCATCAGTTTTAGCAATAATTCACTTCTCCACTACAAACATGCATGCATGCTAAGTCACTTCAGTCGTATCAGATTCTGTGCAACCCTACAGACTGTAGCTCGCCAGGCTCCTCTGTCCATGGGATTGTCCAGGCAAGAATACTGGAGTGGATTGCCAATGCTCTCCTTCAGGGGATCTTCCCAACCCAGGGATAGAGTCTGAATCTCTTATGTCTCCTGCATTGGCAAGTGAATTCATTACCCCTAGCGCTACCTGGGAAGCCCTTTACAGACAGGTTTGCCTACATTTCTTTCCCAACACAAAGCTCACTCAAACTTCTTCCCAAATTACTTCCAACTTCCCTAAGGCTGTCTCTCCCTCCTCTAAACATTTGCAACATTTAATGTGTCTCTCTCAGCTGACTTTTGTCAGATATTATTGGCGTTGGGAGTTCTCTCTTCATCTAGAGCTCTGCTGTCCAATCTGCTTCTTCCTAACATCATATGGCTATATACATTTTAAAATTAAAGTAAGGTTAAAAGGCTGTTCCTCAGTTAGTCACCACATTTCCTCTGCTCCATACCATATGTGGGACTTCCCAGGTGGCTCAGGGGTAAAGAATCTGCCTGCCAATGCAAGAGCTCCAGGAGACTCAGGTTCAATCCCTGGGTCAGGAAGATCCTCTGGAGGGGGGGATATGGCAACCTGCTCTAGTATTCTTGCCTGGAAAATTCCATGGACAGAGGAGCCTGGAGGGCTATAATCCACGGGGTTGCAGAGTCAGTCACTGAGTGTTGAACATGCACATAAAGTGTGTAAATACAGTCTAAGGTCTTGGATGGTGCAGATTAAGAATAGCTCCGTCATCGTAAAATTTCCAATGGCCAGAGCTGTTCTAGATTAGGAGCCCTTCAAAGACACATCTTTTAAGATGTCAGTCCTGCAATTGCAGCTACATGTAAAGGTACATGGGAAGGACTTTTTCATTCAAAGGGGAAATGAGTAAACACTTTTGAGAATAATCTGGTAATATTTAGTAAATTTCAACAAAGGTACATACAATTTTAATGGAGAAAGAACAGTCTTTTCAGCAGATGATTCTAGGACACATGCAAAGGAGTAAAGTTAGACTCCTACCTCACAACATACACAAAAAGTAATGCAAACCAGTATAAGCCTGAATAAAATAGGATACTACATCAAAAGCAAAAACAGTAAATGAAAAAAATTGTGCATCACCAAAATAAAAAACTTTTGTGATGTAAACATATACCATCAAGAAGTGAAAAGGCAGCCCACAAAATGGGAGAAACTATTTACAAACTATGTCTGATAAAGGACTTAAGTAGAATATATAAAAATATATGTATTTCTACAGCTCAATAAGAAAAAAGCAAGTAAAAGAATTTCAAAATGGGAATGAATATGAATAGCTCTTTTTCCAAAGAATATATTGAATATTCAATAACTACAGGAAAATATTATTTGTATTATGTTATGTA
>NW_011494951.1:5240173-5278887 GCF_000754665.1 Bison bison bison | reverse complement strand
GATGTCAGTCCTGCAATTGCAGCTACATGTAAAGGTACATGGGAAGGACTTTTTCATTCAAAGGGGAAATGAGTAAACACTTTTGAGAATAATCTGGTAATATTTAGTAAATTTCAACAAAGGTACATACAATTTTAATGGAGAAAGAACAGTCTTTTCAGCAGATGATTCTAGGACACATGCAAAGGAGTAAAGTTAGACTCCTATCTCACAACATACACAAAAAGTAATGCAAAACAGTATAAGCCTGAATGAAACAGCAAGCCATAAAATTAGTAAAATAAAATTGTAAGTCATGACTCTAAGCTATTTTTAGATACTACATCAAAAGCAAAAACAGTAAATGAAAAAAATTGTGTATCACCAAAATAAAAAACTTTTGTGATGTAAACATATACCATCAAGAAGTGAAAAGGCAGCCCACAAAATGGGAGAAACTATTTACAAACTATGTCTGATAAAGGACTTAAGTAGAATATATAAAAATACATGTATTTCTACAGCTCAATGAGAAAAAAGCAAGTAAAAGAATTTCAAAATGGGAATGAATATGAATAGCTCTTTTTCCAAAGAATATATTGAATATCCAATAACTACAGGAAAATATTATTTGTATTATGTTATGTAGAAATGAATAAACTGAAGTAGGAAATGACAACCCAGATTCTCCTTTCCTCCACTATTCTTGCCTGGAAAATTCTGGGTAGGCTGGAGGCCATGAGGCTGCAGTCTTCCATGACTGAGCACACACAGTTAAAACAGAGTCAAGAGGCCAGCAGGGGGAGCTCTCATGAGCTACAAGGGTAACAACACAACAGGAAGAAGCAAGATTTCCTTCTCTTGTCTGGCAAGAGCTTATCCAATGAGACTGTTACAGCTCAGGCAATGAAAAGCCGCTATATTCCAAATTCTCAGTTTCTCCAAAGGGCTCTGTTTGCTACAGCCCTCACAACCTTCTTTTTCCCTCTTTAAATGAGTATTCCTCTCTTTGTTGCAGAGGACTTGCTTGTGGTTGGCTATCATTAGAGATCCCACATAGCAATTCTTTGCTTATCCTGAATAAACCTATTTTCGCTTGAGAAATAATTGGCAGTCTTTTTTCATTCTAGGTCAACAGTTACTGTAAATGCAAATCAAAACGATACCACTTCACACCAATTGGTTAACTACAGTCAGAAAGATATGTTCACATGCGTTGGTAAGGACACAGAAGAAGTGAAATACTCTTGCATTGCTACAGGGAATGTAAAATGGTGGAGCCACTTGGAAAAACATTTGGCAACTCCTCAAAATGTTAAGTAGTTCCCACAGGCCCCAGCAATTCCCTTCTAGATATTGACCCAAGAGAAGAAGACAAATGTCTACATAAAAGCTCGTACACAACTGTTCCTAGTAGCACTATTCATAGTAATCAAAAAGTAGAACCAACCCAAGGGTCAACCAACTGATGAATGAGTAAATAAAATGTGGTATATTCATTTTGTGAAATATTATTTAGCAACATAGATGAATCTTGAAAAAAGTATGCCAAGTGAAAACAGTTACAAAACATCACATAATTGGATTATTCCATTTCTACAAAATGTCCAAATCTATAAAGACAGAAAGTAGATGAATGGTTAACCTAGGGCTGAGGAGGAGAAAATGGGAAATGACTGTAAATTGTGTGAAACTTGTTTTTAAAATTCCAGCATTAAATTGTGGTAATGGTTGCAGCCATGAAATTAAAAGACACTTACTCCTTAGAAGGAGAGTTATGACCAATCTAGACAGCATATTAAAAAGCAAAGATATAACTTTGCCAACAAAGGTCCATCTAGTCAAGGCTATGGTTTTTCCAGCGGTCATGTATAGATGTGAAAGTTGGACTGTGAAGAAAGCTGAGTGCCAAAGAATTGATGCTTTTGAACTGTGGTGTTGGAGAAGACTCACTGCAAGGAGACCCAACTAGTCAATCCTAAAGGAAATCAGTCCTGGGTGTTCATTGAAAGGACTGATGTTGAAACTGAAACTCCAATACTTTGGCCAATTGACACAAAGAATTGACTTATTTGAAAAGATCCTGATGCTGGGAAAATTGAAGGCGGGAGGGGAAGGGGATGACAGAGGATGAGATGGTTGAATGGCTTCACTGACTCAATGGACATGAATTTGAGTAAACTCCAGGAGTTGGTGATGGACAGGGAGGCCTGGCATGCTGCAGTCCATGGGGTCACAAAGAGTCAGACATGACTGAGCAACTGAACTGAACTGAACTGAATGGTTGTAGAGTGCTGTGACTATACTAACACATATTGAATTATATACTTTAAACAGGTGAATTGTATAACATATAAACTATATTTTGATAAAACTATTTTTAAAAAGCTGTAGTGAGAGGCTGAAATGGATGATAGGTCTTAATGAGAAATGACATATAAGCAGTCTGCTCTCATGAACAATAGATTTTATAGTTTTAGTCACTAAGAAAAAAATAAATGTAACAGTTTGGCAAACTTCTAATGCCTTGCCATTGCTTCCTCCCTCAAGTTTGGTTTAATTCAAATTCTACTTTCCCCATGAACTCTTCAGTGGCTTGAGATATTTTTTTTTCCTCATGTTGCCTAAGACCCATCTTTTATAGACCCAAAGCATTGTACCCCATGTTGACTTCTTCACTAGGCAGGACTCAGTAATTTCACATGCAGATCTGGTTCACTTGTACCCACCAGGAACATAATACTTTCTCAGTAAATTGCTGTGCAAAAATCAGACAACTAGTGGTAGAAAATATATGTCAAATGAGCTACAACTAGATAGAAGTTACACTTTGCTTCATATACACAGTACTTAGTAAAATAAACTACATGATACTGAAATCATTTCCACATAAAATTCAGATTCCTAGACTCTTAAAAATTTGCAGAAAATTGGGTCTCTATTTCTGCATGCTAACACTTAACTGGGTGTTCACTCATCTCCACAAGGTCATGACCCCTCCACTCTTGTCTACACACCCGGCCATATAAGTGTATTTATATTTCCCTGCCTGGCCTAGGATTGCATTTAATTAAGCAATTTCTATGTTAACCTATCAAGTATCATTCAGCTTCCAATGGAGAAGGAATTTTGTTTTATTTTATTGAAATGAAGTCAGAAGTAAGATTGGCATTAGAATGGCCGCAGAGTTCCAAGATGACCTATGACTGGATTAAGCAGATGACTCATCAGAACATTTATACCTTCTATTATGCGTGCTGATATCAAGGCAGGAAGGTATACTTCCCACCTGTGGTTACTGAACAATCTAGCAAATATTTTTTTTCCTTCACCTTAGTAAAATTCTTGTAAAGTGCTTCTGTTTAGGTATTTGGTTTTGGTTTTTGCGTGTTTCTTTTAATGCTCTGTGGGTTCTGCTGGAAAGTCCAGAAAATTTTCCCCAGAAGGTAGGCTTCCTCTAAGGTCATTCTTCATTCAGGAGTTCCTGTTCTTCAAGATGACTCATTCCCTCTCTGCCACTACACCTGTGATTCAAGCACCTTGGATGAAGAAAGATAAGAAAATTGATCTCCTTAGGTCAGTCTCCCAAGGCAGTAGAAATAAAAATAAATGAGACCCAATCAAACATAGAAGCTTTTGCAAAGCAAAGGAAGCCATAAACAAAATTAAATGACAACACACAGAATGGAAGAAAATATGGGCAAATGATGTGACTGACAAGCGCTTACTTCCTAAAATATACAAACAGCTCATACAACTCAATACCAAAAAAATCAAACAAGCCAACCAAAAAAATGGGCAGAAGACTTCAAAAGACATGTCTCCAAGGAAGAAATTCAGATGGCCAATAGTCACATGAAAAGATGCTCAGCATCACTAATTATTAGAGAAATGCAAATCAAAACTACAATGAGGTACCACCTTACACCAGTCAGAACAGCCATTATTAAAAAGTCTACAAATACCAAATGCTGGAGAGGGTGTGGAGGAAAAAGAACCCTTATACACTGTTGCTGGGAATGTAGGTTGGTGCAGCCACTGTGAGAAGCAGCATGGAGGTGCCTCAAAAAGCTAAAAAATAAAGCTGCCCTAAGATCCAGCAATCTTACTCCTGGGCATATAACAAGACAAAACTGTAATTCAAAAAGAAATACATACCCCTGTGTTCACAGAAACACGATTCATAATAGCCAAAAGCTGGAAACAAGCTAAACGTCCATCAACAGATGAGTGGATAAAGAAGACGTGGTGTATATACATCATGGAATACTACTCAGTCGTAAAAAAGATTGAAGTGATGGCATTTGCAGCAACACAGATGCAACTAACGATTATCAGTGAAGTAAGTCAGACAGGGGAAAGTACCGTATGATTTCACTTACATGTTGAATCTAAAAGGAAACGCAAATGAGTCTGTCTATGAAACAGAATCAGGGACACAGAGAACAGACTGGTGGTTGCCAAGGCGCGGAGGATGTTGGGGGAGGGGTGGAATGGGATGTTGGGGTTAACAGATGCAAGCTTCTGTGAGTGTGTGTGTGTATATATATACATATATATAGAGAGAGAGAGAATGGATAAATAACAAGGCCCTATTGTATAGCATAGGGAACTATATCATATATCAATATCATATAATAATCCATAATGGAAAATAATCTAAATAAAAGAATACACATATATAGAGACATGTATATGTGTGTGTATATATATATATAACTAAGCCACCCCTGTGCATAAGTAATTAATGCATTGTAAATCAACTATACTTTAATTAAACAATAAAAATAAATAGATAAGCAATCTCATTCAGTCTTAAGGCTCAAGTAGCATATGATGTGATGGCTTCTGTCACTAACAACCCTCTAAGTGTGTATCTTTCACCTGGACCTCCTCCCCAACTTTGGGATCCATTGCACATCTTGAACCTGAGTTCTTGATATTCTCCTCAAGCAGACGCCTCCTGTAGCCTTTCCCGTCTCACTAATAGCAGCTCGATTCTTTCACTGCTCGGGCAAAACCTTGGAGCCACCCTTGACTCCTTCCTTGTTCTCGCTCCGCAGATTTTGTTCATCCGCAAATCCTATTGGCTTTACCTTCAAAAGATGTCCAAGTCTGACCCCTTCACCTGTTTCCACTCCCACCTCCTGGCTCAAGGCAGCCTTATCCATTAGATAAAACATTGGAAAAGCCCCAGCACTGGACTTTGAGCTGCTGTCCCTGCCACTGTCCCCCAAGTCGCTTTCAGTGTGTCAGAACGGCCACCTGAGCGATTCTCAGGTTACATGAAATACATCACATCTCAGTCCTGTGCTGGCTTCCCTGCTTCCTTCAAATGACAAGCCAGACACCCTGAAGTGGCCTTAAAACCACAGATGACCCAGAGCTCTGTCCCCTCCCTGGTCTCATCCCTTGTTTTATTGTACCACTGGCCTCCGTGCATTCCATGAAAACCATGACACATTCTTTCTTCGGATATCTGCTTGGCTGGGATCTTCTCTTCCTTTACCTCTCTTTTCAGGTTTCACATTCTCTATGAGGCCTCTTTAAAATTCCACCCTTTTAAAAATTTTTCTTCCACTACTTCTGATCCTTTGTACCTAGTTTTTTGTTGTTGTTGTTGGTTTGTTTGTTTTGTTTTCTTTTGGCTTAGCAGTATCACTGTCTCTGTTTTGAAACATATATGCACACACACCCCATACACACATACATATATATATATATATATGTATTATTGTTGTTTAGTCACTAAGTCGTGTCTGCATTTGTGACTGTACTCCGCCAGGGTCCTCTGTTCATGGAATTTTCCAGGCAAGAATCCTGGAGTGGGTTGCCATTTTCTTCTCCAGGGGAACTTCCCAACTCAAGGATTGAACCTGTGTCTCCTGCTTGGCAGGCAGATTCTTTACTATTGAGCCACCTGGGAAGCCCATATCATAAGTATACATGTATATGTATAATTTTGTTTCTATTTGGTCTTTCCAGGTGATACTAGTGGTAAAATATCTACCTGTCAATGCAGGAGATGAAAGAGATGTGGCTTTGTTTCCAGGAGAAGAAAATGGCAAACCACTTTAGTATTCTTGTCAGGAAAATTCCAGGGACAGAAGAGTCTAGCAATGAATCAGACACATGGGGTTACAATGTGTCTGATTGTAACCCCATGGGGTTACAGCCCATGGGGTCACAATGAATCAGACACAGCTAAGCACACACACACACATTTCTATTTAGGAAATTATAGATAAACATTTGCATTTTTATGTATATTTATTACACTATATGCATTATATTTTATATAAATATATATATTTTACTTATTCATATATTTTACTATACAGTATTTATTCTCCATACCCATTGTCTTTTCCACCCTCCCAGAATATATAAGCACCATTAGGGCAGAAATGTACATTGGCTGTGTTTCCTGCTGAATTCCCAAAACTGAGAAGAGGAACTGGCACCTAAGAAGGTGCTCGAGGAATGGAATTAGTCACGCTGTACAAACCCCATTACTTTGCTGACAAAGGTCCGTCTAGTCAAAGCTATGGTTTTTCCAGTAGTCAAGTATGGATGTGAGAGTTGGACTATAAACAAAGCTGAGTGCCAAAGAATTGATGTTTTTGAACTGTGGTGTTGGAGAAGACTCTGAGAGTCCCTTGGAGTGCAAGGAGATCAAACCAGTCCATCCTAAAGGAAAGCAGGTCTTGAATATTCATTGGAAGGACTGATATTGAAGCTGAAACTCCAATACTTTGACCACCTGATTCAAAGAACCGACTCACTGGAAAAGACCCTGATGCTGGGAAAGATCAAAGGTGGGAAGAGAATGGAACGACAAAGGATGAGATGGTTGGATGGCATCATCAACTCGGTGGACATGAGTTTGAGCAAGCTCTGGGAGTTGGTGATGGACAGGGAAGCCTGGTGTGCTGCAGTCCATGGGGTCACAAAGAGTCGGACATGACTGAGCAACTGAACTGAACTGAACACACGCCACTGATCAGACCTCAGTTATATAACCCCAGACCTAACTGCAGGGGACTCAGAAGCACAGAGGGGCAGAGAGGGAGGTCCTGAACTCCACCAATGTCTGCCAGGTCCAGGATATAAGTACAAGCAGTACTAGTACAGCTCCTCTCTGTAACCTCCAGACCCACACTGCACACGCATGCACAGTGCTGTCGTGCAAGGCACTTTTTGAATTCTGGCTCATCCTTTCCAATAGCACGCACTTTTCTACCTTCTGTTTTCACTTCTCTAGGAACGTCTCCAAGGCTAGGCTTGCATTCGTCACTTTTGTTCCTCACTCTAGCTACCCTCCAGCCAGAGAGCCAGTGCTTTAACCAAAGCCAAAGGAGACAGCCTCTTCTTCCTCCTTTGTCTGGGAAAGTACCATTTCCTCCTTTAAATAAAGGCAAATCCATTTCTTATGACAGAGACTTGGCAGGTCCCCAAATGCTCCCACATAAAAACCCTTCTTGTGAGATTCTCTGTGCTCCCTCCCACCTCAGGACCCCCTCAAGCTTGAAACTACCATTGTCAACTTCTTGGCTTTAAAATAAGGACTTGCCTAAGGCACACTGAACTTGAAATTCACCTGTGGGGCAGAGCACAGACATCAAGAGGCCAAAGCCACTAGAATTATAAAGCATTCCCATACAAAGTGATGAAAGGGAAATTTTTCCAATTCTCTGAACATATTTATTATATTTCAATAATTCCAAATTTCAAGAGAATGGGACACCTCTTCCCTACTGCCACCCCAAGAGCTTAGCACAATGCATAGCACACAGTAGGAACATAGTACTTTTTTTTTCACTTTTCACTTTCTTTTCTCAAATTTTTATTTATTTTTAATTGAAGGGTAATTGCTTCACAGTGTTGTGTTGGTTTCTGCCAAATATCAGCATTAATCAACCATAAGTATATATATGTCCCCTCCCCCTCGAACCTCCCTCCCACTTCCCTCCATAATACATATTTGTTAAATGATTGAAATGAACCCTGGTCTTTGCCCTTGGTTCTAGAAATGTACAGTCATATCTATCTAGGATTGCTGCTGCTGTAGCTAAGTCACTTCAGTCCTGTCCAACTCTGTGTGACCCCATAGATGGCAGCCCACCAGGCTCCCCCGTCCCTGGGATTCTCCAGGCAAGAACACTGCAGTGGGTTGCCATTTCCTTCTCAATGCATGAAAGTGAAAAGTGAAAGTGAAGTTGCTCAGTCGTGTCCGACTCTTAGTGACCCCATGGACTGCAGCCTACCAGGCTCCTCCATCCATGGGATTTTCCAGGCAAGAGTCCTGGAGTGGGGTGCCATTGCTGTCTTCAATCTAAGATTAAGTTACTCATATTAACTTAATCAGATGAGTATTTTCATAGATACATATTATCATTCTTGTCTGCAAATAAGAAAATGGGGATTCACAGAGGTGAAATAATTGGCCCAAAGTTCCACAGATAGTAAGGAATAGAGCTGGGAACAGGGCCAGGTCTTTCTCACTCTGTACATAGTATCCTGTCGCCTATTCAATTATCATGAGGTCATGGCTAATGCCCAGGAAAAGGACTCTGTGCTAATGCAGTCGTTCAGTGTGGGTAAATCCCTAAGATGACTGAACACAGGGTAATAAAAGAAGGGCCTGTAAGCCCTCTTTCTGCTTTTTTACAAGAAAGCACCCTCGCCCCACCGTGATTGCCTCCCACACATGTGAAGGCCCCCATGTGAGCCTCACAGGCACTGCTTCTATATGTGTTCATCGACAGAGAGATTGATGATTGCTGTAGTCAGCTTTGATTTAGCACTTAGTGCATGCCAGCCCTGATGATTTTCTGTCCTTTGTCTCAGTTTGTCTTTCATGTCCGTCCTCTCTGAAGAGTGCTGTCATCACTTCTAGGTTTCGTTCCAGTTAAATAACTCCCTGTGGGTCACACATAAAGGTCCAGACAGGAACTTCAATCCAGATCTGTCTGACTCTAGAGGGGGAGATGGTAACCTGGAAGCTGGATACCATCTCCTGGAGACATATCTAAGTGCAAAGAAACAAACACACAGATGCTGGTGGAGGGATCCGCCCAGAACTCAGTCCTTGGGGTTGTCTGGGCAGAATTCTGAGGATCCTGCAGCTCAGGGAAGAAGACTCACTGGTTCAAATTCCATGTCTCATTCCCAGGAGATGGCCAGTTTAGGGACCCCTGGAGGTACAGTAGGGAAGGGAGAGCACTGCCAGGAGCCAGCACGGGAGTTCCCACCCATGACAAGGTCATGCAGGAGAGCCCTGAAGGGCAAGGCAAGTCAGGGCTCGAGGGTACCCCCCTCCACATCTGCCTGAGCGTCTACCCCAAAACCAGAATCTGTCTGTTTTACTATTTTACAACTTTCACCAACTCCTCTGACATTAATGGGGGGCTATCCCCGACCACCTTTCTCTGAAGGAAATCAACTTAGAGCTCTAGTTAATTAGCCTCCTGGGCATAATAGGAGTGTTTCAATCCAAACCCCTCAAATGGCTCTCTAACTTGCCTGATAGGTTTATCCGGACTCCTACAGCTACGCATATGATTGTTTACAGTCTCCCAACTTCGAGAGACACAGGAAGCTTAAAATATTCAAATAGTATAGAGCTTCTTGGAGAGTCAGAAATTGTTAGAACAGAACTAGTAGATTTAATTGCTGAGCCAATGCTTGCTGCCAAGTTTCCACATCCCCTGTATTGTGTCCTTGGAAGTGTATTAATTAATATAGTTGGTATATAGAAAAAATAAGTAGTGGCCTTGGTGCTAACAACTTTAGACTCTTAAGGTAATAAATTCTTTCCTTGTTGTAAACCCACTGCACCTCTGCCCCACAGGAATGCAACTTTACCTAACACCTTCGGAGGATGGTGCCAAACTTTAAAATAATTACTCTTAGAGAAAATAAGTTTTATGGTTGATAAACATTTATCAGAGTCATAAAATGTTAACAGGCCTTCTGGCCAGAAGATGATGTAAATCACCTAAACCATTTGTATAGGATAAGTTTGCAGAAAAGAAAGCCTGGTCTCAATAAGGATCTAAGACTGCTGACTTTGCATGATTTCACACCCCCTATTATCCTCTATGCACAACTTAAGGTGTATAAGGTCCCTTTGAAAATAAAGCTACAGGCCTTGCTCAAAGCTTGGTCTCCCCGTGTCGTTCTTTCTTGCTTCCTTTTCTCTCCTTTTCTTCTCTGTTCTTCCTTCAGGGTGACTGACTTGGAGCATGGGGGCTCTCTGAGATCACTTACTTGCCTGGGCTTCTAAGACCCACTCGAGAATGTGCCTAGGGTGGGGCACCTTCTGCTATTCGAGAGGGCGCCTGCGGCCTCCGTGGTCAGTGCAAACCTGGTGTCACATGTTTTATTAGTTTCCCATGTAAACCAGTTAGTTCACCTCTGTCTCTTTTTCCTTTTATCTATCCTTAATAGCCAACACTGTCCTCCCGAGGGAATCCCTGGATCCAACTGGGGCTGGACCCCAGTAGAGCACCATCAAACAAAGATGGAAGTCTTACCTTGTGTGTTGGCTCCAAGCCACTTCTCATCTAATCTATAATGTGCACAGCATCCTGTAAGCCATTTTGGATCTATGTCCCCATTTTCTCTCTTTCCCATTTCTTCTACTGCTTTTCTAGTGAAGAGGAACTAGCATTTGTTGGACATCTATCTTGTGCCTTTACATATATGAACTCTTTGAAGAACATTTAGGGATTTTTATGATTTTCCACATGTTAGTGATAGAGGAACTGAGATTCCAAGAAGTAACTGGACAGGAATCACAGTTTCTTAATGTCACACAATTTAGTGACTGTAGAACCTGTGATCTTCCTTTTACACTTTGTAAAAGCTGCTTGCTTTCTTACAAAGTAAGAATGGCTAGAATTGATTGAGTACTGACTGTTTTGGGCTACTCTGGTGGCTCAGACAGTAATGGATCTGTCTGCAATGTTGGAGACCCAGGTTCGTTCCCTGAGTTGGTAAGATCCCCTGGAGAAGAGAATGGCAACCCATTCCAGTATTTTTGCCTGGAGAATTCCATGGACACAGGAGTCTGGCAGACTGCAGTCCACAGAGGTTACAAAAAGTCAGATATGACTGAGCAACTAACACGTTCCCCAGCTGTTCTGCAGCACTGTGCTAAGCTCTCCATCCGAAGAATTACATCCCATCCTCACAAAACCCTCTGAAGGGGTTCATATTATTTGAGAAAAGGTGATGGTGAGGGACATATTACTGAAGTAACAGCAAATATCACACAGTTGGAAAGTTGCACAGCCAGAATTCAAACCCAGGTGGCTGACTCCAGTACCCAGATTCTCTTTCATGATGCTGCACTTCTCCCAGAATTCCCTGTGTGCAATATAACTAGCGCAATAGAACAAAGAAACTAGTTCAAGGCAACATTAGCCTCTTTTCTTCCTGGACATCAAAAGAGCCGTTTCTCTGGAGAAAAAACAATTATGTCATTTAAAAAAATGTATATGTGTCCATTATTCCTTTTGCATGTAAGACGGTTAAATGAAATACAACTCTGAACAAAAGCTGCGTTGAAACAATGGTCTCTTTGCAAGGAGACTAGAAGACAGACGTTGTACAGTGTGAGGGATTTTATTAATTTTCATGAAGTCTTCTCTTGCCTCAGTTATTTTGCTATATATGTATGAGTTTGGGATTATAGCAAATAAGGAGTTATTCTAAAATAGTCTTTGTCTAGATAACCTATTGACTGTATGTTTTGCTCTTTGTTCAGCTCTATGAATGATGTGCATAGTCTTAAGTTCTTATTGATATCAAATTGAATTATGAAGGTTCTGTTTTTTACCCCTTATGATGCACGCAGGCATGTGTGCTAAGTCATTTCAGTCGTGTCAGACTCTTTGCACCCCTGTGGACTGTGGCATGCCTGGCTCCTCTGTCCAAGGGTTTCTCTAGGCATGAATACTGGAGTGGGTTGCCATGCCCTCCTCCAGGGGATCTTCTTGACCTAGGGATCGAACCCATGTCTCTTAAGTCTCCTGCATTGGAAGGCAGGAACTTTACCACTAGTGTTACCTGAGAAGCTCACCACTTATGATAATCTCCTCTTATTATCTAGATTATCTAGGGCTATCTTAGAAGATATGTAAGAGAGAGAGATGCCTCAAAGAAAAGAATCTAAATAAGGATCATCTTTGAGCTTGCCAAATGGAGGAAATGTTACCAGTAGACCTATTCAAGTAAATCTTATTCAGAAGAGTTAAGCCAAAATCAGGACTGAGAGAGAAAAA
Organism: Bison bison bison; assembly: GCF_000754665.1. NCBI lineage: Eukaryota > Metazoa > Chordata > Mammalia > Artiodactyla > Bovidae > Bison > Bison bison. Next base: position 5,266,618 of record NW_011494951.1, on the reverse strand, counting down.
GGCAAACATCATGGAACAAATAAAAAGAAAGAAAGGAAAAATTTTCATTTTTTTTGGAAAAGTAAAAAATTTAAAGTGTAGAAAAAATTAAATCTTATTTTTTTAAAGTTAAACATTTTAATAAGAATAAAATCTGAATACAAAATATTATAAGGCCAAGGAGAAATACCAAAGAGATAATCAGATAAAAGATAGTAGAGCAGGAAGAAAAAGGATATGAATGCTCAAAAGGATGGTTCAAAACAGGCAATTGAATATGGAGGTTCCTTTGGGAACCACAGACAGGGCTGAATTCAACTTGTGAAGCCTAATCATTCAAAAAATACCAAGGGTGGGACTTTCTTGCTGGTTCAGCAGTTAAGAACTCATCTTCCAATGCAGGGGACATAGGTCTGATCCCTGGTCAAGGAACTAAGATCTAAGATCTCACACACTTCGTGTCAACTAAGATTCAACACAGCCAAAAATAAATAAATAAATACATATATTTTTAAAGTACCAAAGACACATGATAGGCTTTCATACTTTGTCTTTGGTGAGGGACTGCCTGACACTGGGGGAAATTCAGCTTATGCCAATAGGGGCAGAAGCCGTCTTAGCAACTCTCTTGAGAGTGACACAGCTTTGAGTGACCCTGGAGGAAAGAGATGGGTGAAAATAAGGGGGAAACATTAAACAGGGAGAAAAAAAGTAAGAGAGAGATAGGTTTGATCAGAACTATTCTCCTGCTATTTAGAAAACTGACTGCTGACTACCAGGAGCTAAGCCCTCAATGGCTTTAACTGCCTAAAGAACCTAAGAGCCTCAGCCGTGCTGACACAAGGTTTCTCCTACAGCAGACCAAGTCATGTTTTCTTCCCCTGTCATCTGATAGTCTTTGCCACACGCAGCCAAACACCTTTCCTCTTTTGGTTTGACAAAGGAGAGGAACTTGCACACAAGAGGACTTGTAATCCTTGATAAGTTGGTGCTGTTGTTCAGTCGCTGAGTCCTGTCTGACTCTGCAATCCCATGGACTGCGGCTCACCATGTTCCTCTGCCCTTCACCATCACCCAGAGTTTATTCAAATTCATGTGGGTTGAATCGGTCCATTGAGTCAGTTCTTGATAAGAACTGGTAAATTTTTGTTAATGATGGCTCTGACCTGAGCAAGCCTCTTGGCAAGTTACAATTTCTAAGTTAATAATTACTGAAAAATAAAGTACCATCCCCAACTCTATGACTGAGTTAATGGCCACGCAGATAAGAAATATCATTCGTTTAGAAAAAGTTGCTTACATTATTAATATGATACAACTTAGCAGTTACAAGCACTGGCTCCAAAAGAAAATGAGCATATGATAAATTCCCATCCAGTCATGCACATACTGTATGATCCTGGAAAACTAAATTTTTCTCTCTGAGCCCAAGATTCTACCTCTTTAAGACTAGGGAAAAGTACCTATATCAGAGACCTGTGTTGAAGAGTAAAATATATAAGATATATAGTACTTAGCATAGTGTCTGACATACTAAACCTTGAATAAATGATCAGAGGCCTTGATATTATAAGGCAAGTCTTGAAAATATCCTAAAGGCACTTTCTTATTGTTGTAGTTGTTATTGATGATGATGTTTTCTTTGTTTGTTTCATTCAGTGCATAGTTGGAACAAAACTCTATCCCAGGGCAGAATAAAATGGTACAATCATACATAGTGCTCACCATGAGTCAGGAACCTGTAACGCATGAAATGTGGGTTCCATCCCTGGGTCAGGAAGATCCCCTGGAGGAGGAAACAGCAACCTATTTTAGTATTCTTGCCTAGGAAATCTCATGGACAGAGGAGACTGGTGGGTTACAGTCCACGGGATCACAAAGAGTCAGACAGGACTAACCCACCACATGAGTCAGGAAGGGGTCAGTCAGAGTGGCATCTCAGCCCAAAGAACGTTAAAAAAAAAAAAAAAAACCTGCATCTTTCGCAAAAAGTGGAAGTCATTTAAATAAGACTACATCTGAATATGAATATTTTTCTCATGGAACTATAGAAAGTTCATTTAGATATCACTCCATATAAAACATGTTGGCTCAAAAAAGTAAGTAATATTGACTACTTTTTTGTCACCTTTCATTTTTAAAAGTCTCCAGTTTATACAATAATTTTATGGTCACATAAATTACAGCCTCTTTTCACAAATGAACTGCATCATTTTGGAATATCTTATGAAATAGCTAAATGAAGCTGAAGTAAACCTTCAGCACCAAGGAAAAGCCACAGTTCTATCTCAGCAATGAATCTGGTTCTGAGCTTCCCAGTGGTCAAGACAAAAATAAAACACAATCAGTTATGTGATTCTCATTTCCAGAAAAGAAAGAGACACTGAGTTTTTGATAAAACCGATTTTGTACCTGAGAATTCCTATAGAAGATAGAGAATAATTAACTGCATAATGAACGAGGTGGCAGGTCTGAAGCTCTGCTAGTGAGTTTGAGTAATCTTCTTAACTCTACTGCTGAGTTTAGGCATATATGAAAACATTTGGTAAATTGCGGTGACAGATCATGGAAATCAGAATCAATAATATTCCCTGAGGTTCAGAAATACATGAAAATATCAAAGAAGTTATTCCATGGCATGATAAAATTCAATATAGAAAACTAAGTGAGATAAAGATTCATCCTAAGAAAAAGTATACGGAATGGCAAATTTAACTCAGAAAGGAAAAATAAACAAGTAAATAGCCTTAATTCAGAGATAACCATGGATTTCTCAGTACAGCATTTAGGCTATTTCTTCCTAAATCCAAATCTGCGTAGGCTTCCAACATATACATCTGTCGGGCTTCCCTGTTGACTCAGTGGTAAAGAATCTGCCTGCCAATGCAGGAGACATAGATTTGATCCTTGGGTCAGGAAGATTTCTGGAGAAGGAAATGGTAACCCACTCCAGTATTCTTGCCTGGGAAATCCCATGGACAAAGGCACCTGAAGGGCTACAGCCCATGGGGTTGCAAAGAGTTGGACACAACTTACTGACTAAACAACAGCAACAATACATCGATCAGTGGAATACAATTAAGCAATTTAAACAAATGAACTAGTTTTAAATAGGCCGACAGGGACTTTAGAAAACAGCATGTTAAATGAAACCTAAGCTAATTACATAAAGATGAATATATTGAACAACAAGAGTTGTACACAATTTTTAAAACTTCAGCATATGGTTTATGAATTCAAGATATAAATATTTGACTCATAAGTTGTACATCAAATCAATCCTCATAGTTGTCTCTTGGGAAGGAGGGGGTGATCTGGAGTGGGACGAAGAAATGAGCTTCAAATTTACAGTAATATTATTTATTAACAACAATGTGTGAGGGAAATATTGTAAAATGTTAATACTCCTTAATTGCAAACGGCAGGTATACAGATGGCTGTTATATTATTCTCTTTTTGCTTCCATATCTTTCAATTTTTGCCTTTACAGAGACTAAAAGCATACCTGTTTGACAAGTTTCTATGGAGAGCCAAACACAGCTGCTCTGGGACCTTTGTGACACCATAAATCCCAGATCAACGAGGCCTTCTGTACATGCTGCAGGCTACACAACTTGGCATTCTCAGGTCCATAGCAGTCCCAGAGGGGACCCCGGTGCCTGGAAGTGTGAGCGGAACTCAGTAGAAGTGGTAGTCTTCTGAGCCTTTGTCTGACTCTTCACTGAGGAGCCCAGAAATAATTCAGGACAATTTGAAGCAGTCTGGGCTCCTGTGTGGAGAAGGAAATGGCAACCCACTCCAGTATTCTTGCCTGGAGAATACTATGGACAGAGGAGCCTGGCGGGCTACAGTCCATCTGGTCTCAAGAGTCAGACACAACTGAGCTACTTTCGCTGGGCTCCTGTGGTCACTGCTCATTATCAAGAACTTTTCTGGAAGTTTCCCTTTGCAGAATCTAGAGACTAACAGGTAAATGTTGGTCCAACACAAGGGTTGGACTCTTGGCATGTACTTAGTAAATTATTTGAACTAGTAATTATTAATGATACCCATATTTCCCTGATTCTAAGGAAATGGCAACCCACTCCAGTATTCTTGCCTGGAGAATCCCAGGGACGGGGGAGCCTGTTGGGCTGCTGTCTATGGGGTCGCACAGAGTCGGACACGACTGAAGCGACTTAGCAGCAGCAGCAGCAAACCCAAATCACTTGGTAAGGGGGATATATTTGTTGGGAAACTAAAATCTTTAGGCTATCATTCACTTTTTTGAAGAAAACTAGGTTGTGGGATGGGGATTCCCATTTTGAACATGTACATATGTATGTGCCAATAGAATGGCTGAATGGGAACACAGCATCCTTTCTCTGAAAAGTACCACTGTCCCCATGCTCATGCTTGCTAACCTATCTAACTTACTCTTTTCAGAACTCTGAAAGCCTCACCCTCTCCTACCCAGTCCCTAGATTTGGTAGGAGGATTCATCATAACACCATGAGAATATCTCCTTCTGAATATTTCTCAGATGGTCCTTTTTTTTCCTATTGGCAGTTATATGGAAAGGGAGTAAAGTTTTAATTTGTTGAATATTAATGGTCTTCTACAAAGTTATTTTATAGATATATATACACATCTTAATTTTATTGCATTATTTTCTAACTTTATAAGAATTAAAGGAAACCACATCCTATAGTCTCTTGAGTAGATATGGTTACAGAAAGTTGCACCTGCTGACATTCTTTCTAAGGGAACAACTTACAGCCTCTGTTGATCAGTAGCTATAACTGATGGACTATGGGTGGGCACTTGGCAAAAAGGCAACCTATGCTTGAGATTGACCTCTGGTCTATGACCAGAACTGACACTAAAGAATAGTCCTTCTTTATGAGTCGGACATGACCGAGCAACTGAACTGAACTGATGGTTCAATATATACGATGCACAAGACAAAAGCACTTACCTACATTATTGGATTTAGTCCAAACAACAATCCAGGGGAAGTAAGAACCATAATTTTCTCCATATGACTATGGGAAAACTGAGGTTCTGAGTGTTTAGCAACTTGCTTAAGGCCTCAGAGTTAATGCATGTTGTATTTAGATTTTTCTCTTGGATCTGTGGGACTCCAAAGTTAAATGTGTGTGGCCTGGTGTGAAAAAGATGAGTCTTGACATCAAGTTCTTCTTTTACAAATGTAGATTGAGCAACATGGTGAGACCATAACTATTATGATGGAGTCAGAAGCTGAAAGGATGCCTTGAGGTATAGTATGTCCAGTGAAGTCATGGGAAATCAGGAGAGATTAGTGAATCTGAGCAAGCAAAGGAAGTTTGGTTCACTTTCTTGGTGGCTCAAATGGTACAGAATCCTCTTGCAATGTGGGAGATCCAGATTCCAACCCTGGGTCAGGAAAATTGTCTGGAGAACAGAATGGCAACCCACTCCAGTGTTCTTGCTTGGAAAATTCCGTGAACAGAGGAGCCTGGCAAGCTACAGCTCATGGGGTTGCAAAGAATTGGACACAACTGAGCAACACTTTCTTTTCTGTCAAAGAAAGTTTAACACTAAAAAAATAAGCATTTAGAAGATGGGCAGGAAGGAGAGCCAAGCTGGTAACAAGTGAACATTAAGGAGATCCATGAGTTTCTCCCACTAAGGGCCCTGGGGTCACTTTGGTTGAGAATGCTTCCTGCCTGACTTCATCTAAAATTTCTGTGTTCCTTCCTATCCACATATATGTATCATTCCAAAAAACACCACCTTCAAATAGAACCAAAATGGCATGGAACAAACTTATACATCATTGCATTTAACACCTTCATGTCCATGAGGCAGTGTTCACTATCACCAAATTATAAACAATGAAACTGAGACTCAAAAAGATCAAGTCACTTGCCCGAAGTCATAATTCAAATATAGGTCTGACAGTCTCTCAAACCTAATTTTGTGTCTCCCCAAATGCCTTCTAAGACTGGTTTGAAGGATAGGATTCAAGGAATTCCTGGTTGAGATAAATACTGCGAAATGGAAATATCTGGACATTTTGTCCTGTCCTTATACAGTGGATTGGTAATTAATCAAAAGAGACTCTGGGTCACTATGGGCAACTGATGCTGGAGAAGACTCATGAGAGTCCCTTGGACTACAAGGATATCAAACCAATCAATCCTAAAGGAAATTAATCCTGGATATTCACTGGAAGGACTGATGCTGAAGATCCAGTGCTTTGGCCACCTCATGCGAAGAGCTGAGTCACTGGAAAAGACCCTGATGCTGGAAAAGATTGAAGGCAAGGGGGAAGCAGAGGATGAGAGGTTAAATAACATCACCAACTCAATGGACATGAATTTAAGAAAACTCCTGGAAACAGTGGAGGGCAGATGAGCCTGGTGTGCTATAGTCCATGGGGTCACAAAGAGTCAGGCATGACTTAGGGACTAAACAGCAGCAGTGGTCAGTGGAATTAGGTCCACTCAGGAGTGAGCAGGGCATGTGTGTGCAGGTGGTTTGGGCACATGGAAACATGCTTCTGTGTGTGCCTCTACAGAAACATGAATGCATGGATGGGCCTGGATGTTTCTGTGGTTGATTTTGTGAAGGAGTATGTGTGCACAGACATGAAAAATGCAAGTTATTTTTTTGTCATTTTAACCTACAAAAGAAACTTTGTGATTAATGTAATGAAAATCTATTTAAAAATCAAATTTCCCATCAGTTAGAAATATGGTCTAAACCCATCTCCCTAAGGTTTTGTATAATACATCCACTCTGCATTTGCTGAGATCTCAGCCTCGATTAGATGCAAGAATTGCTTATTTCACTGACCTTGAGCATTCTAGGACTTTTTATCTTCTTGCCGAGATGTTCAATTGCAAAGAATTAGAAAAATTTCCAGGGACCCTTTATGAACATCTAACAAAATGAAATATAGTAGCATCACCATCATACACACAGGATTTTGTAGCTGACAAAGTATTCTCACTTCTACAATATAATTTGACCCACATAGCAAATCTACGAAGGAAACATTTTAAAGTTGAAGGAAATGAGATTTAGGAGCATTAAACTTTGCAGCCAATGGGACATCTTGGAAGATATGAGGTAGAAATAGAATTTTAAATCAGACCTTGTTTGTTCCAGGTCTACATTCTTAAAAGCAGGCCACCCAAATATTCTCATGGTTTACTTAATCCCTTTCCAATAAGCCAAACTCTCCTGATTACTTTAAATTAGTTTCCGCACAAGACTTCTACGTGTCTTTTTGGTGATGTGCAACTTTCTGTCCTTCATGGTGAGAAAGTCTCTCTTATCTCTCTATTTTGTCATTGTTGCCTAAAGACGTACCTTCAGCCTGTGTATAATCTCCCATTGAAGGATCCCTGAGAGTTTTGCCTGGTTTCTGTAGGCAGAGCCATACCTCTCAAACTGAATGATGTCTGCATTCCATCTGCAAGGAAATCACTCTCATGGACCCCCTAGTGCTGTCTGCATAATTTTATTACAATATAACATATATGCACACATATAAACTCATTATAATCACCTTATGTTTATAGCTCTTATATGAGTATAAAACCTGAAAATATTCACCAAGTTATCACAAACCAAACTATAGAACATTATACTCCAAGGGATCAACATCAGATTTACATGTTGGTTGATATCATTTTGATGAAATGAAAAGTGCTGTTTGAAATGTGAGTATTGTAATGACTACTTGGGAAAAGTTGTGTCTGTATGTTTGTGTGTGTGCCTGTATTGTATCTTTATAAATTTCATGTAATCTAATAATCTATTCTTCCAAAGTGTGTCTCTATTCAATTTATTATTATGATTGGTGACAGCAGTTTTTATTTGAAATATATTGATCATTTTCGTGTTAAATTCTATTGTGCTACTTTTTCCACAATGAAAATAATACTAATTGATGGAAACAGGATAACAAACAGAGAAATATGAGAAAAACAATTTCGCCTGGAGTATATAGTGATGAGGTAGTAACCTCATCACTATATAAGCAACCTAGAATAGACTAAAATCAATTTCGAAAATTAACTTCAAGTTAACAGAAAAATATTTTTCAACATTGATAAGAATCTTCAGAGAGAACCCAAGAGTAAAAGCTAGGAAAAAAAAAAAAAAAACAGCTCTAGCAAACTGAAGATTGAAGTGTGTAGATTCCTGCAGCCTGATACAAGTTGGTCAAATGAGATAAGAGGCTGCAGAAGGCACTTTCCAATAAATTATCATTTGTGGTATCCAAACAGTCCTGTGACGTAGCTGTTTTATCACCGTTTGACTATCCGTTTCTGAGACGCATGATAACACGTTGAACATCAAGAAGCCAGCAGATAGCAGATCTAGGATTAGAGCCTATTTTTCTGGCTCCAAGAACAGAGTGCAAAGTAGGGGAGAGCATCAGATGTCAGAAGGAACAGTTTAGCAGACCTGGAATGGGAGCTGGCAGAGAAGATTTTCCTGGAACTCTTAGACCCCAAGTATGTCTAGAGACTAGAAACTTGCAAGGACACCTGAGCAAGAGCTAGTGTTTCACCTTCCCAAGACTCCATCATCCTCAAAGGCCAGTGAGTTTCTAATGAGTCCAGGGGAGGAGGCTTCATAACAGTCAATTAAGCCATGTGTGCTATAGGTCTAGAAGGACAAAGTAGTAAGGCAGGAAGATCCAGAGGGATAAATACAGCCTGGATGGGACTCCTGGAAACAGAGTATGTAAAGTAGGCACCTCAGATTCACCTTGATTGAGAATAATATAAGCTTGGAATGGCATGACTTGAGTCCCATTCTTTTATTTTTAATTAACTTTTATTGGAGTCTAGTTGATTTACAATGTCGTGTTAGTTTCTCCTGTACAGCAAAGTGAATCAGTTATACATATATTTTTAGGTAATTATAGAGCTCCCTATGCTATACAGCAGGCCTCTACTAGCTATCTATTGATATTTTATATAGAGTAGCATGTATGTATCAATCCCAATCTCCAATTTCTTGATCTACCCATGTCTCCAGAGTAGAAATCCAAAAGAAAGGGGCTCAATTTCAGAGGGGAGGGTCTTTGAAAATCCACTCCTTTATAAAATAAGGCAATGCTGGCAAAAAATATCAAAAGCTATTTTTTTCAGAACTTGGGATTGTAACCCAAAGACTGTTTATTCAGAAAACAATGGATGAATCAAGGAAGAACAGAAAGCCTCTGGCATTTAAATGACTGTAACACCGTTACCTTCTTCCAGCTCTTGAAATCTAACAGCTTTGCCACAAATGTCGCTGTTGTTCAGTTACTAAGTCATGTCCAACTCTTTGCAACCCCGTGGACTGCAGCATACCAGGCTTCCCTGTCCTGCACTATCTCCCAAAATTTGCTTAAACTCATGTTCACTGACTCAATGATGCCATCCAACATCTCACCCTTTGTTACCCCCTTCTCCTCCTGCCCTTAATCTTTCTCAGCATCAGTGTCTGATGAGTTGGCTCTTAGCACCAGGTGGACAAAGTACTGAAACCATATTAGCAACTACACTATACTTGCAAGTACACTAGCTATGAAAACTAGCAACATATAAGCGACAGGAGCAGGCAAAAACAGATTTGGACCATCCTAAAAGACTTTCCCTGGTGAACTGCATGATTTGATCTGTCTAGAAGCTCACTGAAAAGCTTCATTCTCAGAACTCATCATTTATTGACTGACTCAAAGCTTGCTCTCTACCCACACCCCTTACCCTCAAGGCATTTGACAAAAAGGATCAACCACAATCTTTCGACATCACAGCTGCTCCAGTGGTATTGCCAGTTAGTGTTCATAACAGGCTACCAAAATATTTAAAACTTAATGACCTAAACAGCATGCATTTATTATCTTAAGGTTCTGGAGGTTAAAAGTCTGACAGTTCTCCTTGGGTCAAAATGAAGATGTAACTGGCAATGAAACCCATCTAGAGGCATTAAGGGAGAATGCATTTCCTTTTTTCATGCTCCTGGAGGTGGCCTCCATTGTTGGCTTGTGGTCTGTCTCCTTCATCTTCAGATGCAGCTAATCTGCTTCTCTTTGACCAGGTTTTTGCAGTCCCATCTCACTGCAAATGGTGACTACAGCCATGAAATTAAAAGAGTCTTTTTCCTTGGAAGGAAAGCTATAGCAAACCTAGACAGTGTATTAAAAAGCAGAGACATTACTTTCCTAACAAAAGTCTGTCTAATTAAAGCTATGGTTTTTCCAGTAGCCATGTATGGGTGGGAGAGTTGGAACATAAACAAGGCTGAGCACCAAAGAATTGACACTTTTGAACTGTGATGCTGGAGAAGCCACTTGAGAGTCCCTTGGACTGCAAGGAGATCAAACCAGTTCATCCTAAAGGAGATCAGTCCTGAATATTCATTGGAAGGACTATGCTGAAGCTGAAACTCCAATACTTTGGCCACCTGATATGGAGAGCTGACTCTTTGGAAAAGACCTTGATGCTAGGAAAGATAGAAGGCAAGAGGAGAAAGGGACAACAAAGGATGAGATGGTTGGATGGCATCACCAACTCAACGGACATGAGTTTGAGCAAGCTCTGGGAGATGGTGAAGGGCAGGAAAGCCTGACATGCTGCAGTCCATTGGGTTGCAAAGAATCGGACACTACTGAACGACTAAACAGCAGCAACTTCCTCAGAAACTGCCTCTGCCTCCCTCTTCCATTTTTAAGGACCCTTTCAATGGCATGGTCCCTCTCCATTAATCAAGATAATCTCCTTTTCTTAAACTCAGCTGATGAGCAACCTTATTTCCATATGCAAACTTAAATTCCATTTGCCATGGAACATAGCCTATTTTCAAGTTCCAAGAATTAGAATATGTTCATTTTGTAGGGCAATTATTCTTACTTTCCATGGAGTTGCAAAGAGTCAGACACAACCTAGTAACTGAACAACAACAACAATAACAGAAAACAAATCATACCATATAATTTAGCAGTTCCACCCCTAGGTATATCCAAGATAATTGAAAGCATATGTCTGTAAAAAGTAGGTGTACAGAAATACACATAGCAGGATTATGTATAATAGCCAAAGAGCAAAAATTAATTAAATGTCCATTAACTGATAAATGGATCAATTAAAAGTGATATATATGTTAAGCAGAATATTATTTAAGCATAAAATACATGGTACAATCTGAAATGAACCTTGAAAACATTGTTCTAATAAAAGAAGGCAGATGCAAAAGACAACTTATAGTATAATTCCGTTTATATGAAATGTCCAGAACAGGCAAGTCGATAGAGATAGAAAACAACTTGGTTGTTGCCAGGGTATGAGAGGAGGGAACACTGGGGAGTGGTTGCTAACAGGTATGGGGTTTCTTTGGGAGGATAATGAAAATATTTAATACTATGGAATTGATGGTGATCAATGCACAGCTTTGTGAATATATTAAAAATCAGTCGTTGTACACTATAAAAAAGTGAATTTCATGTATATGATTTCTGTCTCAACAAAGATGTAACAAAAAATAAGATTTGAAAATTACAGATACTGATTTGGAACCAAAGCCTAAGTCATCTGTACGGAACGTGACTTTCTGTGTGGGTTTGAGAAGGGAATTTCGTCAAAGCATTTCTCCCTCAGGAACCTAATAGAGAAACTCAGTGTGGAATGGTGGTCAAATGGACTCTCCCTACTGGTCAACATCTCATCTTTTCCACCTCTGACTCCATTAAACCTGGCACTGTTTCCCTTATTTTGGAGGAAGAGCTGTCAGCCAGTCTGCCCGTAGCCACGCAACTTACCAGCAGTGTCTGGGATTTGAATCCATTCTTGTCTGGCTTCAGAGCCTACGCTATTTCCACTAAAGGAAGCAGCTTTTGAGCCATGCAATCATCACCTCATCCCAAGAGCCCAACCTGAAATAGCAGTAACAGCAGCAAGGTAACAGTTTTGCTACTAAAGCAGCATTTTGCCAGTCACGTGTCACTGGGGATACGACCATAATACACATTAATGATAATGAAAGTTAATCATATGCAACCTCATTCAGAGTTTAGCCTGAAGTCTTTTATTTAGTTCATGTTTCCATGATTATTATTCCAACTGAAGAGGGCTTCTGAGAACTCTCAAATACCAAGTCAGCACTACGCAGTATACTTGATAACTTTTTCAACATTTCTCTTTATTGTCAATTAATATTTATGAGTGTATAGAAGGTTCACATTCTAGTATTTGAGAAATGCTTTATGAAGTGACTTGTGTAGGAAGCACTAAATGTGTGTGCCTGCATGCAACTCTTACATCTGAGGTTAATTTCTGAATTTATTTGATTCACATTTCATTAACCTATTGCCAGAATGTTACATAGGTATGTGACCTGGATCCTCCAACCTAAGACTGAGATATTAGTATTCATTTATTATGTAGGTAGGTCACCTATGTGGAATAAGTCTGTGTCATTAGGCTTCAGAGATGACGGGTAATAAATGAATAAAACACAGTCTTTTGAGAGAACCCAAAAAGGCTAGTCTTTCCCATCAGAAGTAAAAGTGATGTGCCTATTTTGGGAAAGCAGACGTGATTAATGCTCCTGGCATTCCTTCAAAGCTTTTGGAACATGGACATTCCATAATGACTTCTACTTCAAAAGTTAACTTCCCTGGTGTGATAAATCGTTAACAGTATTCTGGGCCGAGTATTCTCAATAACCTGGGCCAAGTGAATCAGTCACCTTAATCCAATGGTCAAATTTTAGAGCTCAAATGGACTTCTGAGATAATCTGTTCAGGCATTAGGAATCATGGAGGTCATCCAAAGTCCAACGTCTTAATTAAAAGTTGAGGTCCAGAAAGGTTTACATACGTACCTGAGACCCCATATCCATTTAAGAGCAGATTCAGTTTAGAATCTGCTTATAAATTTATTTCCTCAACATCACTGAGTATCAACTATGCGCTAGAAGCTGGGGATATTGGCTGATTTCCAGGACCCTATATGAACTGGAGAGATAGCATGTGAATAGATATTCATGGTGCAATGCTACATAGGCTCCGGATTGGACTGTCTGGGTTCAAACCTCAGCAAGTCCACTTGCTAGACACAGTAGCTGAGTTTCCTCATCTGAAAAATGGGATGAATATTGCACCTACATCTTGTAATTGGTATATGAGCTCATTGATATAATATCTGTGAAATTCTTAGAGTAGTGTCCAGTACGCTATAAGCACTTGATATATCTCAGCCATCAGCATCAACATTGCCATCATCATCATCATACATACCATGATAAAATTAAATGCGTGTATGTTACTCAGTCGTGTCCAACTCTTTGAGACCCCATGGACTGTCACCTGCCGGGCTCTTCTGTCCATGGGATGTTTCAGGCAAGAACATTGGAGTAGGGTTGCCATTTCCTCCTCCAGGAGATTTTTCCAACCCAGGGACTGCACTTGTGTCTCCTGCGTCTCCCACATTGGCAGGTGGATTCTTTACCACTGAGCCACACGGGAAGCCCGATCAAGTTAAATACAAGGTTTTAAATCAATATTTAGACAAAATGTTATAATCCAGCTGGAAAGCAGAGCTAGAGTTGGAAGTAAAGAACAAGGAAGATGTATCAGGATGACTAATTTCCTCCCAAACATATCAGAGCTTAATCCCTGGAAACTGTAAATGTCACTTTATTTGGATAAAGGGGTTCTACAGATGTGATTAAGTTAGGATCTTTAGAAGGAGAAATTATTCTCTATTATCCAGATATGCCCTAAATATAATCACAAGTATCCTTATAAGAGAGAGTCCGAGGGGAAGATTTGACACAAAGATACACAGAAGAAAAGGCAATGTGAAGATGGGACAGAGAAGGAGCGTTGAATATGCTGACCTTAAAGGTTGAAGCCGTGTGATCACAAGCCGAGGGATGCTGGCAGCCACTAGAAGCCGAAAGAGACAAGGGACAGATTCTCCTCCAGAGTCTCTGGGGCAGATGTGGCTTTACTAATACCTGACCTCAGCTCGGTGATACCCATTTCAGATGTGAGACCTCCAGAACTGTAAAGAGAATCAATGTGTTATTTTAAGCCACCGAGTTTGTGGTATTTGTTAAAGCAGTCACAGGAAACTAATACAGAAGACTTCCTGGAATAGGAGATGTTTGAAACGTATACTACAGGATGAGTAAAAATTAGCTGGGCAAGTAGGAGAGGAGAGGAGTAGTACATAAAAGGGAAGTCTTTGAAGAATCTCTGAGCTCTGTAAAGCTGCAATGAAAATTATCTCTAGAAGAGTTGCTGAGATGAGGCTAGAGAAGTAAAAGAAGCATGATCAAAATCCTTGAGTGCTTTTTCTGAGTTTATTTTTTAATTTAACTTTTATTTTATATCAAGGTATAGTTGGTTTCGGAGAAGGCAATGGCATCCCACTCCAGTACTCTTGCCTGGATGATCCCATGGGCGGAGGAGCCTGGTAGGCTGAAGTCCATGGGGTCACTAAGAGTCGGACATGACTGAGCGACTTCACTTTCACTTTTCACTTTCATGCATTGAAGAAGGAAATGGCAACCCACTCCAGTGTTCTCGCCTGGAGAATCCCAGGGACAGGGGAGCCTGGGGGGCTGCCGTCTATGGGGTCACACAGAGTCGGACACGACTGAAGCGACTTAGCAGTACTTGGTTTACAATGTTGTATTAGTTTCAGGTGGTATACGGCCAAGTTGTTCAGTAATACATATAGATATATTCATTCTTTTTAAGATTCTTTTCCCACAAAGGTTATTACAGAATATTCAGTTTGGAGTTTATTCTAAACATATGGTGTTTGAGCACACTCCTTTAACAAAGGATGAGAAATTCACAAGCCCAGTCCTTTCTGAAGAAGTAAGAAGAGCCCAGTGTTTCTCCTTGAAAAGGGAACAAATAGCCCCTAACCATATAACAGAGCATGGGGAGGAAGGGGAACTTTATTGCATATAAATACCTACCTCATCCAAATAGCTCTCACTGGGATGTTTCTTAAGAAATGGGGCTGTTTGGTCTCAGCAATAACAACAGCTATAGAAATAATGCAGTGTTCCAGAAAGAGCTGCTTTCAGAGCCAAATTTGAGAATAGCATCTCTATTGGTGATGCCAAGTTAAAAAGAAAGAGCTTTCAGTTCCTAGGTAAAAGAGAAAGAAGACCATCAGGAAAATACAACCAAAATCTCTGATAAATCAGGAGAAATCGAATTTATACTTTCCTCCAAGGGTCTATTTTAAACTTAAATAGAAATGTGTGTTCTTTCTGTTTCTGATATTTAAAAAAAATTTCAGTTTGATCAAGAAAGAATAATATTTTTAGTATTATAAAAATTCCATGGAATATATTTTATGCTTTTTATATTTTTACTCTGCTATAAGGTTAATATTGAAACTCTTCGTGTGTGTGTGTGTGTGTGTGTGTGTGTATGTTTAATCCACTCCAAAAAGAGCACGGATTTTTTAGTTTGTAATTTTTTTTTCAATTTGGTAGAAGCCAAGTTTGTTCTCTCAATGACTTTTGTTGGACTCTAGTCAGGGTAAATACATACATTTTCAATAAGAATAATGTGATGCAAATACAATGGCAATCATCTGTCATGTTGCTTTTTTCAACAACTAGTGTGACTCAGAAGAATCTACGTGCTGGGCACTACTCCACTGGAAATGAGGCAAGGAATGATGGCAAGATATATACCAAGCCTTGCATGAGTGCTTCACACACATTACCTAAGATTTTCCCAGAAGTCCTATCCTATGCTCACTTTATTATTTTATATTATAGGAATCCTAAATTTAAAGAAACATACCAATGTTCACATAGGAATGGATAGAGCTAGACTTCAGATTTGGGTATTATAGTTAGACTCTTACTTGTTGAAAGGGACTTATGGTCCTCAATTTCCTATATTGGGAGCTAGTGAGAAGGACACATAGAGATTCAAAAACAGTGCCAGATACAGTCCCTCAAGGTCCATCACTTCTAAGAGTATAGTAATTCTCAAGCTCATGGCAAGAGAATAATGGTTCATCATCTTTTAGAACATAGGAGCAACACTGGAGGTTTAACATTACTCATTATTTTAAGATGTGCTGGAAAATATGTAAATGTATACAAAAGTAGAGTGAATGGTCTGATAAATCTACTTATCTATTACCCAGATTCAACAGTTGTCCACTATGTTTCATAAACATTCTTTTTAAAAATGTGTTACTGTAGTAAACATATCAAGATTCCATTTCATCCCTACATTGTTTTTAGTATATATTGCTAGAAATATGGATAAAGTTTACAAACTATAGTGCCATTATAGCACCTAATAAAATTATCACTAATTCCTTATTATGAGCAAACACCCAGAGTGTAATCAAATTTTTTTTGCTTGTCTCCAGAATGTCTTTTTCACAAAATGCCTCCACAAAATAAAAACTTCATTACATTTATCTGTGAAGGGGACTTTCCTGGTGGCTCAGTGGTAAAGAATCCTCCTGCCAATACAGGAGATGCAGGTTTGACCCCTGGGTCAGGAAGATCCCCTGGAGAAGGAAATGGCAACCCACTCCAGAATTCTTGCCTGGAAAATTCCATGGACAGAAGAACCTAGTGGGCTACAGTCAAATTGACAAATTTCTAAATGCTCAAATACCCATTTTTGAATGGGAAAAACTAAAATGAATGCAAGTGTTATAAATACTTCAGATATCTCAACTGATTGCATTTAGTAAAGACTAATGTTCATATTTAATGCTCAAATTGTTCCATATTTACCAGTGGGAACTCTTTCAGGTTGAGTTATTGGTCCTGCTGAGAGCTCCTGGAACAACAAAATAGCCAATGCTTGTCTTATATTTATCAACCATTTCTCCAAGGACAACTGATTACTTCTCATATGAAAAGGTGGCATGGATCACAATGTGGACAATAAGAGTACTCATTGATATTGGGATAGCATTGTCTCAGATTTTTTGGTTCTCAAGACTTTTAAGAAATAAATAAAATTAACAATTTTATTCTTATATTCCATTTCCAATGTAATATTTGAAGTTTTGGTTTTCTTTTATTTCCGTAACTTCTTTTATTTTAAATTCATGTTTCTTTTCTCTTATATGGAAAATATTGTTAACCAACAACATTAAACAATTACTTATGCATTACCTACTATATTGTTTTGCATAACAATACCTGTATCACTGCTGACAATTAGATACATATATATATTTTAAGATTTCTTGGACCATGTCTTTGAATTATATGTCATTTGGTATGCAGAATTAAAATATAGTTTCTTTTTTTTTTTTTTGAAGTTCATAGTTCATATTTTGGCCTCTTGCTCTCTTTTATAAAATATAGTTTCTTAAAGTAATTTGAAATAATTATTTTTCTGGGTGAAATTATATCAGCAATTTGATAATAGTTTCATTTGTCTTCAATTTTTTCTTGTTTTGAATTTTTAAGAATTACCATTATTTATTTATTTGGTTTTAATTTTTTGATCATAAAATATTTTATATTTCCAAAGCCAAATTCTTTATATTTCCAAAACTATGTGAGGTAGATGAAGAGAATTTTTACTTTCTACTCCATTATAGATAGCCATGCTTTATTGCTTCCCAGGTGGCTCAGTGATAAAGAATCTTGCCTGCCAATGCAGGAGAGACAGGAGAAGCAGAGATCTTCCCCTGAGTCGGGAAGATCCCCTGGAGTAGGAAATGGCCACCCACTCCAGTATTCTCGCCTGGAAAACTCCATGGACAGAAGAACGTAGTGGGCTACGGTCCATGGGGTTGCAAAAAGTCACACATGACTGAGTGGCTAACACACATACATGCTTTATTAGTTTTCACTTATCTTTTTAGTGTTTAATGGAACAAATACAACATTGTCCACACACACATATGCATGTATAATACTTGGCATTTCATATGATTCATCTTTCTTAAGCAGGCTCAAAACTTAGCACACTGAGTGTGCTGTTTTCTGCAGTTAGCTCTTTTGCTTTACAATATATCATGGAGATTGTCCCATATGAGTGTGTACCTTCATCAGTTTTTATCACTTCATTATGAGTGTTCCATTGTGTATATTTAATATAGTTTATTCAATTGATATCTTATTGTTGGACATTTGGACAACTTATCTATTATTACATTTTGCCATTACAAAAAATGCTTCAACAAATAATCTTGCATACACATCAATTCACATTTTTTTTCTGATGTATCTCTGGATGGGTTGTGATGTCACCTTGATCATAACCAAATTTTCTTATCATGTATCATAAATCATTTCTTATCATATATCATTTCATTCAGGAATAAGAAGAATGTTCATGAAAAGTTACACTTTATATTCTCTGAGTTTATTTTGTTCATTTATTCACTAATTCCCTTTAATCTGAAGATAGCTAATGTCTGCTCACTAACCTTTAGGCAATATTTTAGCTCCTATGATTGTATCAACACACAAAAATGACAAAAAGCCTCATTTCAAAAACCTTATATTATAGATTGGAAAGGTAGACATAAATAAAATCATAAATGATCTATTAGTATACTAGAAGATAATAACCAGTTCAGTTCAGTTAAGTCATTCAGTCGTCCAACTCTTTGCAACCCCATGAAATGCAGCACGCCAGGCTTCCCTGTCCATCACCAACTCCTGGAGTCCACCCAAACCCATGTTCATCAAGTCAATGATGCCATCCAACCATCTCATCCTCTATCATCCCCTTCTCCTCCTGCCCTCAATCTTTCCCAGCATCAGGGTCTTTTCCAATGAGTCAGCTCTTCTCATCAGGTGGCCAAAGTACTGGAGTTTCAGCTTCAACATCAGTCCATCCAATGAAGACCCAGGACTGATCTCCTTTAGGATGGACTGGTTGGATCTCCTTGCAGTCCAAGGGACTCTCAAGAGTCTTTTCCAACACCACAGTTCAAAAGCATCAATTCTTTGGCGCTCGGCTTTCTTTATAGTCCAACTCTCACAGCCATACATGATCACTGGAAAAACCATAGCCTTGACTAGATGGACCTTTGTTGGCAAAGTAATATCTCTGCTTTTTAATATGCTGTCTAGGTTGGTCATAACTTTCCTTCCAAGAAGTAAGTGTCTTTTAATTTCGTGGCTGCAATCACCATCTGCAGTGATTTTGGAGCCCAGAAAAATAAAGTCAGCCACTGTTTCCACTGTTTCCCCATCTATTTGCCATGAAGTGATGGGACCGGATGCCATGATCTTCGTTTTCTGAATGTTCAGCTTTAAGCCAACTTTTTCACTCTCCACTTTCACTTTCATCAAGAGGCTCCTTAGTTCCTCTTCACTTTCTGCCATAAGGGTGGTGTCATCTGCATATCTGAGGTTATTGATATTTCTCCCCGCAGTCTTGATTACAGCCCGTGCTTCTTCCAGCCCTGCATTTCTCATTATGTACTTTGCATATAAGTTAAATAAGCAGGGTGACAATATACAGCCTTGACATACTCCTTTTCCTATTTGGACCCAGTCTGTTGCTCCATGTCCAGTTCTAACTGTTGTTTCCTGACCTGCATATTACATGTGAGTAAGTTGAGATCAGAGACTTAACAGTGGGGCTGGATTGTGTGGAGTCCAATAGGCTACTCTAAGAAAGTTTTTAAAGCAGAACTATGACTTGATCATATTTATTTTATAATAAGATCACTCTGGCTCTTGAGTTAGAAATGGATGCTAGGAGGTTGAAGATGGAAGCAGAAAGATGGGTTAAGAGGCAGTAGCGAAAGCAGGAGCTAATGGTGGCCCAGGCCTGATTAATATGGTAAAAGCAATGGAAAAGAATCAAATTCTGCATATACTATCTTGAAGGGAAGACTTAGGATTTCTGGATGAACTGAGAAGAATATTTGGTATGAGAAAAAGAAAGGAGACAAGTAGGACACTGAGTGTTTGTTTGACAAAATTAAATGACACAAAGCTTGGGAATAGCAAGCAAAAATAATCATCTGCAGCAAAGTTTTCAGAGGACGCTGCAATTAGGATGAAAGCCATGCACCATCCACTTCTAACACAGAACCTATACGCTTTCTCCTCCAATCCCCTGACTTTCTCTTGTCAGTGTCTCTCTTACAGCCTCAAGACTTTTCATTGATGGAAATCGGTTTGAGTAGTAAAGAAAGATGAGCACCAAAGAATTGATGCTTTTGAACTGTGGTGTTGGAGAAGACTCTTGAGAGTCCCTTGGACTGCAGGAAGATCCAACCAGTCCATCCTAAAAGAAATCAGTCCTGAATATTCATTGGAAGGACTGATGCTGAAGCTGAAACTCCAATACTTTGGCCAACTGATGTGAAGAATTTACTCTTTTGAAAAGACTCTGATGCTGGGAAAGATTGAAAGTGGGAGGAGAAGGAGACAACAGAGAATGAGATGGTTGGATGGCATCACCAACTCAATGGACATGAGTTTGAGTAGACTCCAGGAGTTGGTGATGGACAGAGAGGCCTGGAGTGCTGCAGTCCATGGGTCACAAAGAGTCAAACATAACTGAGCAACTGAACTGAACTGAACTGAATTCAACTTCAAGTGGAGCTAGCTCTAAAGAATCCACCTGCCAATGCAAGAGACATAAGAGATGCAGGTTCTGTCCCTGGGTTGGGAAACTCCCCTGGAGGAGGGCATGGCAACCTGCTCCATTGTTCTTGCCTGGAAATCCCATAGACAGAGAAGCCTGGTGGGCTACTGTCCACAGGGTCACACAGAATCTGACACGACTGAAGTGACTTAGCACACATGCAGGATTCAGCTTCAACAAAAATTAGTCATTGAGCCATGGCCTCTTGACTGAGGTGTCAGCAAGACATGGCATATGGGCAGGTAGTTAAGTCCTGCTGTCGTCCAAGTTCGTGTCTTTGGCTAATTAGGAAAAATGCTTATTGTCTTAAGAATCTAAGGTGGAGCTCATGTCCAGTTCAAGTGGTTCCCATACGGCCTGCAGGTTGGAAATTGGACTCCTGGGTTTAGAATGTGAACCCTTACAGATCAGATCATCCACTTTCCTTTTGCTCCATTCATTATTTCAAAGAAGAAAAACAGACTGCACACTCTCAGTAATAAATAGCATCAACCTATAACCCTGTGTTATGGAAATTCCATCAATAATAGTTTCAAGAAAGTGAATTTTGCCTGTTAATCTTCCAGACAAAAGCTTCAAACTTCCAAAAATGTTTTCAGAGATAAAACAATGTACTGGACATTTCCAAAGGAAACTGTATAAAGGATGGAATCAGAACCAGGAAGATGTAAATGGCCTCGTGCAAAGAGAAGGGCTGGAAGAACAGGGATGTGAGTTCACTGAATGAGTATGTGTCTTCATACTCATACTAAAGGCTGCAAAGCTTTAGTCTTTTCATCTGCAAACAAGGGTAATAATATAAACACCTCCATGGGGACTTGTCAGAATCTGTTGGAATAACAAATGCAATGAAATTGTTGAAATTATACAGCTTTCCTTAAATGTTTGTTCTATGGCCCCTATCTAAATTATAATCCTTTGTCTGTGAGATCTCTTAGAAAGAAAGCAGATATGACAGGGAGAGAGACAGAGGGAGGGAGACAGGGAAAATAGTGAGACTTACCAAGAAACATGGCCAGGCATCCCTTTGAGTAAAAGTCATCCCTGATCACAGAAAAGCAAATTATACACAGATAAATTGAGTCAAGAGCTTAACAGAACCCTCCCCCAACCCCCCACGCCCCAAAAAAAACAACTCTGGGAAACAGACACCAAATCAGGGTGATTTGAGAGACCCTGGGGGGATAGGACAGGGCCACACACTGAACATGTGGTAAAGTCACCAAAAACTGGAAAAGGAGAAAGCAGTTAGCCAGAATATGAGGAAGAAAGAAAAGAAAGTATTTCAGTGAGTTTGCTCTGATTGAACTTAGGGGCAGAAAACAGTGATGATCATGGCTAAACACTGGCCCTCGTGTGGACCTGGCTCTGTCTAAAATCTTCGTGAGTATTATGGCCTTAAATCTTCACCATCAAACCAGTAAATGGAACAGCTCAAATCACCTGCTGTTCCATTAATTCTTCACAATCACTCAGTGAGGTTAAGGGCTGATGGACTGACACTTAGGAAGACATAAGTGTGAAATTGAACGTGCTTTTAGAACATCAACACATGGTGAACTGTTCAAAGGAGAAGTCAGTTTCCTTGAAGGGACCCCAGCAGAGGACCCTTGGGTTGCCGGAGGGAGGCGGTGAATTGGATGCCTCAGCTCCCAGTGCCCGCTCACATCTTCCATCACCACCTGGGTGTCACCTTATTTTCACACTGTCCACGTCTACTTGGTCTACCCTGAGTTCCACTTCAGGCTTCTCTGCTGACTGAGACTGTGTGTAACCTTCAGAAAAGCTAATTAAACCTCACACCTCAATTTCCTTGATTGGCTTAAATAGCAGTTAATTGATCAGAGGTTTCTAGAGATTAAAGAAAACTACCCATTAGTCACAAGGAAAAGGCTCTGTGATTAGTCTGATGACAAGAGGTTTTCTACATGTAAGGCACGACCCAAGTCCCTGACAGTCTTCCCATCAGATGCTGAAGTCAGCCTGTTGCCTTGGCAGATCATCTCGGGTCTGATTGTTGCTGACAGCCCTAAGTGGGAAGCAGGTTGAATGGGGAGGTGTCCCTTCTGCATCATTTACAATACAAGGTCTTTATTTTCATGATTCATTATTTCACCACTGAAATTTGGCTCAAAGGAAACCCATCCTTTCCCTTCTAGCTAAGCCCTGTATCTTTTTTTTTTTTTTTTTCTTTTTAAAGAGTCCCCTGCTTGCATCATTTCAGGACTTATTATATTTGTGGGGTACTGTAGGACACATTGACTGCATCACACTCTGGGTTATTGTCCATTGAAAGTCTTCAGATCCCCTAATTCTAGAGGACGATAGCATTTGTTGGGCTTCCCTGGTGGCTCAGATGGTAAAGAATCTGGCTGCAATGTGGGAAACTTGAGTTCAACCCCTGGGTCAGGGAGATCCCCTGGAGAAGAGAATGGCAACCCACTCCAGTATTCTTGCCTGAAGAATTCCATGGACAGAGGTTATAATCTTTGGAGTTGAAAAGAGTTGGACATGACTGAGTGACTAACATTTTCACTTTTGTGGCAATAATAAGGACAGCTTCCAGAAAGAGATACATGGTTTCTCAAAATGAAAAATAATAATAGAATTACTAAAGACTTGTCAACTAGGCCTTAAGAACTCAGTATCCAGAAAACCCAATACCTTGAAGCTGAATAATCTATCTCTGCTTCTGAGCGCTCTGTCGCTTCAGTTGTGCCTGACTCTTTTCGACCCCATGGTCTGCAGCCGTCCAAGCTCCTCTGTCCATGGGATTTTTCCAGCAAGAATATTGGTGTGGGTTACGATTTCCTCCTCCAAGGGATCTGCCCTAGGGAAATCAAACCTGTATCTCCTGCATTGGCAGGCAGATTCTTTACCACTGAGCCACTGGGAAAGCCCTGGTATCTCTGCTTATGTCTCCCTATTTATCTTGATGGAGGAGAAGGAACTGAATAAGAACATACCTACTACATGCCAGGTTTGGACTACAAATGTTAAGTGCTATATTTTATATTTATTAAGTATCTATATTTTTATTTTATATAAAGTTATATTCATGTTATTTATTCACTCTATTGTTTATTTTATTTTTTTTTCTATGAATGCTATATTTATTCCATAATCCATATTCCAAATATAGGCTATCTCCTCTATTAACCTCTGGTCTCACAAGTCTTGAAACGACCAGGCTCCTGTCCCTAAAGTTCTAACTTCGTTCAGGATTGGGAACACGTCTATTGTTTATTATATGTGATTATTATTTTATATTGGGCTTTTCAGTTAGCTCAGCTGGTAAAGAATCTGCCTGCAATGCAGGAGACCCCAGTTTGGTCCCTGAGTCAGGAAGATCTCCTGGAGAAGGGATAGGCTACCCACTCCAGTGTTCTTGGGCTTCCCTGGTGGCTCAGGTGGTATAGAATCTGCCTGCAGTGTGGGAGACCTGTGTTGGATCCCTGTGTTGGAAGATCCCCTGGAGGAGTGCATGACAACCCACTCCAGTATTCTTGCCTGGAGAATCCCCATGGATAGAGGAGCTGGTAGGCTACAGTCCATGGGGCCAAAAAGAGTCGGACATGACTGAGAGATTAAGTACAGCGCACAGCACAGCATAATTTTATATTAAGTTGTAATTTAAGTAATTGAAGCTATATTTAAATGTCATAATCTCCCAACAAGTTCTCAGTAATCTCAAGATCTCAATATCATTCTCCCTGTCTTGCATCTGTTAGATTCTTATCAGCCACATTGCTGATAAGCAGATTTTGAGTCTGTATCTGTCCAATGCAGAGGGCTGGCTGTTTCCACAACATCAGATTGTCTCTAAAACACTAAGTCTGATATCAGAGTTGCCTGGGGCTTCGAGAAACAGTGTACTTTCCCAGATCAGGTACCAAGGAAGAAAGCTAAATCATTTTTATGTAAGATTCCAAGAAATTCTCTGAACAATCCTAAAATGATAATCTACTTTTGCATTAGAGGAAGCCTAGGCTCAGAGAAAGTAGGTTATTTGCATATACAGGTGGTTAAGAGCAAATGCTAGGTATTTACCCAAACCTGTTTTTCCCACATTTTTAGTTTCATAACATTCTTCATCCATTTCACAACCAGGACAACCACCTAGGTTTGATCTCATTCCTTCAGCTTTCCAGGTTCCTCTGTCCATGGGGATTCTCCTGGAAAAAATACTGGAGTGGGTTGCCATGCCCTCTTTTTCTTCTCTACTAACAGGACCCTAATTTTGTTTGAAGCAGTAATACGTTGAAAGGAAAAAAGAAAATCTAAAGCCCCAGTCATACTGTTTTCCTTGATGGTAAACATAGATATTTGATACTGTTTTGAGCAATGAGACATAAACTGTGGTCTCCTGTTGATTTCTAAGAAAATCTTCTTCCAGCCATAGAAAAGTCATTCTTCCTTATTACCTCCTTCCAACTGGAAGATAGAATCCATGTCCCATCTGTATCAGATGACTGATACAGAATAGTCATCTTGTATCCCCAGTGATGAGAACTATGTGCTACAGATGGTGGAATAAACAGAAACTAGATAAGTCTGGATCCTTTATGACTCCATTGAGCAGCCGCAAAAGCCCTGGAGTGCTCAGTAAACAAAGTTTTATTTGCCTTCGTGCAAGAAGGGAGATAAATACAAGATAATTTCATGGCCTCCTGACCCCAACATGAATCTGTGAGATCCATCCCCAAATTGCTGGTGATCCTTCCTTCCTGCCCATTCTCCCTACAAACTTCACACTTCAGCATCAGATGTGGAGATGGCCTTGCAGATGCTCCTTAACAAGATTCACAGTTATATACAATATCTCTCCCTCTTTTTACTTTGTATTTTGTTGCTGTTGCTATTTAGTTGCTAAGTCGTGTCTGACTCTTTTGCCATCCCATTGGCTGGATCATTGAAAAAGCAAGAGAGTTCCAGAAAAACATCTATTTCTGCTTTATTGACTATGCCAAAGCCTTCGACTGTGTAGATCACAATAAACTGTGGAAAATTCTGAAAGAGATGGGAATACCAGACCACCTGACCTGCCTCTTGAGAAACCTATATGCAGGAAGCAACAGTTAGAACTGGACATGGAACAACAGACTGGTCCAAAATAGGAAAAGGAGTACCTCAAGGTTGTATATTGTCACCCTGCTTATTTGACTTATATGCAGAGTACATCATGAGAAACGCTGGGCTGGAAAATCACAAGCTGGAATCAAGATTACTGGGAGAAATATCAATAACGTCAGATACGCAGATGACACCACCCTTATGGCAGAAAGTGAAGAGGAACTAAAAAGCCTCTTCATGAAAGTGAAAGAGGAAAGTAAAAAAGTTGGCTTTAAAGATCAACATTCAGAAAACTAAGATCATGGCATCTGGTCCCATCACTTCATGGCAAAGAGATGGGGAAACAGTGGAAACAGTGTCAGACTTTATTTTTGGGCTCCAAAATCACTGCAGATGGTGATTGCAGCCATGAAATTAAAAGACGCTTACTCCTTGGAAGGAAAGTTATGACCAACCTAGATAGCATATTCAAAAGCAGAGATATTGCTTTGCCAACAAAGGTCCATCTAGTCAAGGCTATGGTTTTCCCAGTGATTATGTAAGGATGTGAGAGTTGGACTGTGAAGAAAGCTGAGTGCTGAAGAATTTATGCTTTTCTTTTTTTTTTTTTTTTCATTCAGCAAATATTTTTTTTTCTTTTCTTTTTTTTTCTTTTCATTCAGCAAATACTTATTGAGTTTCTGTGATGTTCAGTTGCTGTTTTCTTTTTTTTTATTTTATTTTATTTTTAAACTTTACAAATTGTATTAGTTTTGCCAAATATCAAAATGAATCCGCCACAGGTATAC
>NW_011494951.1:5236726-5239926 GCF_000754665.1 Bison bison bison | reverse complement strand
CCGACTCAATGGACATGAGTTTGAGTGAACTCCAGGAGTTGGTGATGGACAGGGAGGCCTGGCATGCTGGGATTCATGGGGTCACAAAGAGTCAAACACGACTGAGTGACTGAACTGAACCGAACTGAATTGAACTGAACTTTACATAGCCCATAAGGCTCCTCTGCCCATGAGATTTCCCAGGCAAGAATACTGGAGTAGGTTGCCATTTCCTTCTTCAAGGGATTTTCCCAGGACAGGGATTGAACCCCTGTCTCCTGCTTGGAAGGCAGATTCTTTGCCACTGAGTCACCTGGGAAATCCCTTTTATTTTGAAATAATTTCAAACCATTCATTACAGAATGTTTCCAAGACATGTATAGGAAAGTTATACATATGCTTTTTCCAAATTCACCAATTTTACTACATTTGTTTTATCATATCCTCTCCGTGTGTCTCTCTCTTCCTCTTCCTGTCTGTATTCAGAAAGAGTGAGAGACAGAGAGAGAGGAACAGTGCTCCTTGTCCCTCACTCCAAAATTCTTCCCAATCAGCATCTGTGGATTCAACCGACCAGATCATGCAGTAAGTACTATAGTATTTACTATAGTGAATCCGAGTGTAAGTGGACCTACCCAGGGACTCCACTGGCAGTCCAGTTGTTAAGATTTCTCCTTCCAGTGCAAGGAGTTAGGTTCGATTCCGGGTCCAGGAGCTAACATCCCATATGCCTCATGGCCAAAAAATCAAAACAGAAAAAATATTGTAAAAAATTCAATAAACACTTTAAAAATGGTTCATATCAATCAAAAAAAATTTTTTTAAGTAAGGTGTATCCACCAAATTCAAAGCCATGTTGTTCCAGGGCCAATTCTGAGCTAACATTTGTTGGGCCATCTCCTACGCACTGGGCACTACTCTGAGTGTTGTACAACCATCTACACCTCATCATAGCCCAGAGGGGCAGGAACTGTCATTTCCCCATTTCACCACAAGGAAAAGAAGAACAGAGAGGCTACGTAATTTTCAAGTCACACGGCTACCAAGTGGCTGGGCTGAATTCAAACCCAGGAAGGCGAACTCAAGGCCACACAGTAACTGCTACCTGAAATCATCTCATGACAAGGTGCCTAATAGAACCCATATTCTGCAGAGCACCCCTGCCTTGTAATCTTTCTTGAAAAGAAAAGTAGGTTTCACAGGAGAAGCAGAATCTGTATGTGAGAGATTACAAAATGCGGGCAGTGAGCATACATTGAACACTCTGTGTTCTAGGAGATGTGGTAATTTATGTGGCAAATTGTTATTGTCATTCAGTCGCTCAGTCGTGTCTGACGCTTTGTGGCACCATGGATGGCGGCAGATCAGGCTTCCGTGTCCTTCACCATCTCCTGGAGCTTGCTCAAACCCATGACCATTGAGTCACTAATGCCATCAACCATCCCATCCTCTGTCGCCCCATTCTCCTCCTGTCCTCAATCTTTACCAGCTTCAGGGTCTTTTCCAATGAGTCAGCTCTTCGTATTGAGTGGCCAAAGTATTGGAGTTTCAGCTTCAGCATCAGTCCTTCCAATGAAAATTCAGGCTTGATTTCCTTTAGGATTGACTGGTTTAATCTCCTTGCAGTCCAAGGGACTCTCAAGAGTCTTCTCCAACACCACAGTTCAAAAGCATCAATTTTTCTTTATAGTCCAACTTTCACATCCATATATGACTACTGGAAAAACCATAGCTTTGACTAGACGGACCTTTGTTGGGAAA
Organism: Bison bison bison; assembly: GCF_000754665.1. Lineage (NCBI taxonomy): Eukaryota > Metazoa > Chordata > Mammalia > Artiodactyla > Bovidae > Bison > Bison bison. Next base: position 5,238,186 of record NW_011494951.1, on the reverse strand, counting down.
ATGTCTCTGATTTTTAATATGCTATCTAGGTTGGTCATAACTTTTATTTCAAGGAGCAAGCATCTTTAATTTCATGGCTGCAGCCATCATCTGCAGTGTTTTGGAGCCCAAAAAAATAGTCTCTCACCTTTTCCATTGTTTCCCCATCCATTTGCCATGAAGTGATGAGACCGGATGCCATTATCTTAGTTTTCTGAATGTTGAGTTTTAAGCCAACTTTTACTTTTTCACTTTCTTCTTTCACTTTCATCAAGAGGCTCTTTAATTCTTCACTTTCTGCCATAAGGTTGGTGTCATCTGCATATCTGAGGTTATTGATATTTCTCCCAGCAATCTTGATTCCAGCTTCTGCTTCATTCAGCCCAGCATTTTGCATGATATACTCTGCATATAAGTTAAATAAGCAGGGTGACTCTCCCCCCAGTCCATGGAAAAACTGTCTTCCACAAAACTGGTCTCTGGTGGCAAAAAGGTTGGGGATTGTTGCTATAATATATGATAGAATAGTACAGATAGTGTAGTAAAATATATATATGTGAAATGAAAGTATCTCTTGCCATAGTAATAAACAAGTAATGTCACAGCCATCAGTGATTCCTGGCCTCCAAATGTGAATGAGAGCTCCCAAACTTTTATGCAGAGGATGCTGCCACCTCCCACAGTGATTGCTGAGGATCTAAGGGAATTTGAGAAACAAAGTGAAGAAGGAAACAGGATTGGCCCCAGATAGCTGAGGTGCATATGAAAGGAATGAATTCAGTAAACCCAGAGTCTTGCATCTTCCCAAACATAGAATGCTAGATTCCTTAACTTGATACCTGATCATTGATGTTCAGACTGCCTGCTCCCTTTGTTGCAAACTTGTATATAGCCTGACTTCCCTTCCTGTCTCCTTGGAGCAGTTTTCTCAGAGTTACTGAGATGTTTCCCAGGCTTAGAGTTCTAAACATTCCCACCAGATAAAATAACTCTCTACTTTCAGCTTGTGACTACACTTTCTAGTCTCTCTTTCTTTCTTTCTCTCTCTCTTTCTCTCTCTCTCTCTATATATATATATAGTTTATTATATAATATGTAGTACATATAATAAAAACAACAAATTAGATTTATTATGTAATATGTAGTACATATAATAAAAACAACAAATTAGATGGCCCCTGCCAACTGAAAAGCAAAGGCAAAGGAGAAAGTAAGAGAGAAGGACTCAGTACAGAGCACAGCATATTCTAACTTCTTTGACAAATAGTCTTAGTGTTTCTGGACCATCTTTAAAGGGTCAAATGCACATCTCCAACTTAGACAGTGTGTCCTCTTAAACAAGCCATTATGTGTTCACCATACTGTTTGTTCAGCCTTTTTTAAACTTCATAGGAGTGCTTAAAAGGATAGGAACCTATCCATAGGTCAGTGGGCAGGTAAAGGCTGAAAGATCACTTTGAAGTCCAGCCACAATGACAGGG
>NW_011494951.1:5186734-5236626 GCF_000754665.1 Bison bison bison | reverse complement strand
CAATGACAGGGTAGGGTTGAGTATAAGAGTCTAGTAGAGTTCCTAGCACCTAGTTTTCAGAAACCTTTTTTTTTTTTTTTTTTAGTTTTTAAGGTTGTTAAGTGCATCTCTGTGATTAGTGTTCTATCTCCTTGAGAAGGATGCACATTGCACAGAACAGGGTGGTAAAGGAGACAGTGTCGAGGTCCAATAGCCAGGAGCGTGGGGTCTATTTCCTTCTTTCACCCCTGGTTTGCAGTGTGACTTTGGGCAGATACTTTCCTTTGCAAAGCAGAGAAAACTTAGCCTGGGTTGTGAGCAGCACGAAGCAAAAGGGAGATAAGGTTGTAAGGACGTTGGATTTAGCAGGGAGAAAAATACTGCAGGAAAAAAAAAAATTACCATGCAGACACACAAAATGTAATTTATGGCTAAGCCTGAGAAAGCTGGGGGAAGTTCTCCTTGATCTTATACACAAAGGTACCAACTGGGAAGACGCTTGACCCAGTTCAGGATTTCTTTCATTTCTTCCTTTAAGTTTTAGCCAAAATGTGATTGAAATGTATTTTGACTCAGTCTTATATAATAACTCAATCACAAAAACTGGAGAACTGAAATCTCTCTTTCCTTACTTCGAAGTTAAGAAATGTAAAAGTCAGGTTGAACCTTAAGATCTGAGCTTCCCTAAGCAGAACAGAGGACTTACCTATTCTCTTGCCTCTCTGTGTCCATTTTCTCCATATGCATTTGCTCAACACCCATAAACTGGCAAACATGCCATGAGGGAGAAGCACAGCATAGACTCTTAAAGTGACTCCTCAGAGAGCAGTCTACAGGCCAGCAGCATCAGTCAAAGCTGGTACCTGGGCAGCAGGTAGAAATGGAGACTCTCAGGCACCAGCTTAGACCTGCTGAATCAGAATGTGTATTTTCAACAAGATCTCAAGGTATGTTTCACTCTAAGCCTGTATTATAAGCCAATGTTTAAGTCACCTGGAAGCTTGGAGTCAAGAAATTTAAATTCAGTTTGCAATATGGCTACTTTCTTGTTCTATGATTTTGAGAAGAGCTTATAAAGACTTATAAGCCTATGTTTACTTATCTGAAGAAAGGAAACAATAATAACACCTACCTCTTATATTTGTTTTGAGGATGAAACAGAGATCTCTGTTGCATGAAACCTAGAATAGAGATAACTCCCAATTAATATTAGCTGCTTTTTCAGTTTGTTACTATTATTATTATTAGCAAATTGCTCCTATTCTGTGAGAAGTGGATAACCTAGACTATGGAGATACACATGAACACGTAAGCACACCAATGTATTCCAGGTACCACAAGACACTTTCTTCCGATCTTTCTCCCAGAGACCCGCGGCCTTTCACCTATGAGACATCACCTCTCTTATCTGGTCATCAGAATCGGAGCAGACATAGAGTCCATGGAATCCTCCAGGCCCACATTGCAGGTGGGTTCTTTACCAGTTGAGCCACAAAGGAAGCCCAAGAAAACTGGAGTGGGTTGCCTATCCCTTCTCCAGCAGATCTTCCCAACCCAGGAATCCAACCAGGATCTCCTGCGTGGCAAAAGGATTCTTTTCCAGCTGAGCTATGAGGGACGCCCCCTAAGATTAAAACCAGTCCCTGCTGCTGCTAAGTTGCTTCAGTCGTGTCCAACTCTGTGCAACCCCAGAGACAGCAGCCCACCAGGCTCCCCCGTCCCTGGGATTCTCCAGGTAAAAACACTGGAGTGGGTTGCCATTGCCTTCTCCAATGCATGAAAGTGAAAAGTGAAAGTGAAGTCGCTCAGTCGTGTCCAACTCCTAGCGACCCCATGGACTGCAGCCCACCAGGCTCCTCCGTCCATGGGATTTTCCAGGCAAGAGTACTGGAGTGGGGTGCCATTGCCTTCTCCAAACCAGTCCCTACTTAACCCCAAAATATACATAGATGCTATCTTTTGGATGGAAAGCATAGTGAAAACAACTGGAGAATTTTCAGGCTTTGGTGCTGTTTGGTTTGTTTCCTATTCTATATTGGAAAGCTTATGATTCTGGGCCTGAAAATACATCCTCATGAATCTTCAAAGTGGGTACTTAGGATAGAGATCTCAAACCAGAACTGGGCCCAGAATTCTACAGGACTATCAATCAAGAAGGGAAGTTGCCAGAACCAGAGGATCTGGATATGCTGAATTGAAGTGGCTGAGGGTGGAGCAGGACAAATAGAGTGTGACCCCAACATTGTCTCCTTCCCTCCTTTTAGCCTTTTAAGCTGTCTCAGACCCTTAAATTTTGGAGTGCTTCGTGTTCTGTCCCCAAAAAGCTTATCTATGCTAGCTGTACTGTTTGTTGGGTGATTGCAAGCAGTCTCCTTTATTTAAATACCATAGATACAGTGCTTTCCAGGTGGTTTAGTGGTAAAGAAACTGTCTGCCAATGCAGGAGATGCAGGTTTGATTCCTGAGTCTGGAAGATCCCCTGGCAGAGAAAATGGCAACCCGCTCCAGTATTCTTGTCTGGGAAATCCCATGGACAGAGGAGCCTGGCAGGCAAAAGTCCACATGGTCTCAAAGAGTCTGAATTGACTGCAGCAACTTAGCAGGTAGCTTACCTAACTCTGATTCATCAACATGTTATATGAGTTATTTTCCTAGTTTTGAGAGTGCTAGTCACTCTGTTGCGTCTGAATCATTGCAACCCAGTGGACTGTAGCCCACCAGGCTCCTCTGTCCATGGGATTTCCCAAGCAAGAATACTGGAGTGATTAACAGTTCCCTTTGCCAGGGGACCTTCCCGATCCAGGGATTGAACCCAGGTCTCTTGCATTGCAGGCAGATTCTTTGCCATCTGAGCCACTAGGGAAGCCCTCTTAATGCTTCTCAAACCCTGTCTTCTCATTATCTCTCCCACAGAAATCTGAATCCAGGTCAGCATTGTCCATCACCCAGCTCCTGAGTCATGCCTCTCCCTGATATCCCCACCTCATGCCTGTGCCCTAGAGGATTCTCTCTGGGCAGAAACCAGAGGGATCTTTGTAAACAGTTGATGTAATCTCCCTGCATAAAGCCATGCCCCAAGTTCCTAACTCTGACCTTCAAGGTCTTTCACGATGTGGTCCCTCCCCTTCTCATGAAGTCATCTCTCTGGTCAGATTCTTCTTCATGTCTAGGCTCCAACCACACTGACCTTCTTAGTGTCTTTGCTGCTGCTGCTAAGTTGCTTCAGTCATGTCCAACTCTGTGTGACCCCATAGACGGCAGCCCACCAGGCTCCGCCATCCCTGAGATTCTCTAGGCAAGAACACTGGAGTGGGTTGCCATTTCCTTCTCCGATGCATGAAAGTGAAGGCGTTCAGTCGTGTCTGACTCTTCAAGACCCCATGGACTGCAGCCTACCAGGCTCCTCCGTCCATGCGATTTTCCAGGCAAGAGTACTGGAGTAGGTTGCCATTGTCTTTCCTCTTAGTGTCCCTAGAACAGCTCAGAACTATACAAAACTGTACAAAAAAGGTCTTAATGACCTGGATAACCATGATGGTGTGATCACTCACCTAGAGCCAGACATCCTGGAGTGTGAAGTCAACTGAGCCTTAGGAAGCATTACTACAAACAAAGCTAGTGGAAGTGACAGAATTCCAGCTAAGCTATTTCAAATCCTAAAAGATGATGCTGTTAACATGCTGCACTCAGTATGCCAGCAAATTTGGAAAACTCAACAATGACCACAGGACTGGAAAAGATCAGCTTTCATTCCAATCCCAAAGAAGGGCAATGCCAAAGAATGTTCAAACTACCATATAATTGCACTCATTTCACGTGCTAACAAGGTAATGCTCAAAATTCTTCTAGATAAATTTAAACAGTTTAACCAAGAACTTCCAAATGTACAAACTGGATTTAGAAAAGGCAGAGGAACCAGAGATCAAATTGCCAACATCTACTGGATCATAGAAAAAGCAAGAGAATTCCAGAAAAACATCTGCTTAAATGACTATGCTAAAGCCTTTAACCATGTGGATCACAACAAACTGTGGAAAATTCTTAAACACATATGGTGGTCTGGAATACCAGATGACCTTACTTGTCTGCCGAGAAACCTGTATGTAGGTCAAGAAGCAACAGTTAGAACCAGACATGGAATAATGGACTGCTTCCAAATTGGAAAAGGAGTACGTCAAGGCTGTATATTGCCACACTGTTTATTTACCTTATATGCAGAGTATATCATGTGAAATGTCAGGCTGCACAAGCACAAGTTGGAATCAAGATTGCCGGGAGAAATATCAATAACCTCAGATATGCAGATGACACTATCCTAAAGGCAGAAATTGAAGAGGAATTTAGAGCCTCTTGATGGAAGTGAAAGATGAGAGTGAAAAAGCTGGCTTAACACTCAACATTCCAAAAATGAAGATCATGGCATCTGATCCCATCACTGCATGACAAATAGATGGGAAAACATGGAAATAATGAAAGAGTTTACTATCTTGGGCTCCTATGGACAGAGAAGCCTGGCGAGTTACAATCCATGGGGTCGCAAAGAGTCAGACAGGACGAAAGTAACTTAACACTATATTTGCCTTTCCTTCTGTTCGGAATATTTCCCCTCAGATCTTCCCATGATGATCTTCTCATCATTGTGTTTCAGCACAAAAGTCATCTCAGAGCTTCGCACATCCAGCTGTGGCAGACTCTCAGCTACTCTTTCTTTAAAGTAATTTCATTTGTTTATTTATGCCTATGCTGCATCATTGTTGCTGTGTGCAGGCTTTTCTCTAGTTGGGAAGAGCAGGGGACATACTCTGTAGTTGCTGTGTGCAGGCTTCTTATTGAGGTGGCTTCTCTTGTTGCAAAGCACAGGCTCTAACCACGCAGCATGTGGGCTCAGTGGTCTGACTCCTGACCTCTAAAGCACAGGCTCAATAGTTGGGCTGCACAGGGTTCATTTCTCTGTGGCACGTGGGATCTTCCAGAATCAGGGATTGGACCAGTGTCTCCTGCATTGGCAGGTGGATTCTTTACCAGGGAGCCACCAGGGAAGTCCTTTCCTCAGCTAATCTTTTGTGTGTCTGTGTGTTAGTCGCTAAGTTGTGTCTGACTCTTTGTGACCCCCATGGACTGTAGCCCGCCAGGCTCCTCCATCCATGGGATTTTCCAGGCAAGAATACTGGAGTGGGTTGCCATTTCCTTCTCCAGGGAAATCTTCCCAACCAAGGTATTGAACCCAGGTCTCTTGCATTGCAGGCAGATTCTTTATTGCCTGAGCCACCACATCAATTTTCCCTTTTTAATAGCTCTTACCAGGACCTAACATTATCTTCATTACATTTTTGCTTACATGTTCTTTTTCTGCTTTTTCCTCTAGAATGTAAGTTCTTTAAAGGCAAGGACTAGGTCTCTTTTGTTTCCACCAGTACCTAGAACAATGCCTAGCCCATAGTAGGTACTATATACCTGTTGATCAATTGATTTTTTTCTGAATGTGCAGGTTCAGCCTACTACATGTAAGCTGTTTTATACCTTCAAGGAGCTACCCTGTATGGTGAGCTTAAGAAATCAGATTTCATGGTAATTAGGGAGCTCTGTGGCTTTTCAAAAGAGAGTTACTATTTCTATAAACCATTTGAAATAAGATAAAGTTTCTTGTTTACATGTCACAGCTATTCTTTCCTTTAAACCATTATATAAAAAATGTGTTTGCACAAAAAAGATGTTGCATTCAAAAATAGAATTTTACAAACATTGTTATGTATTCACCAAAAGGGAGCAACCACATACGTCATCTTGTTGCATGCTTAAGAATTATCTCTGCTTAGTGACACTGAAAAGGCCAAAGAATTGGGATGAAAATTGTTCTTGGAACAAAAGTGGTGAAGTGAAAAATAGTAAACAAAAAATATATATATTAAATCAGAAAATATCAAATAAGAATAATCTCATTTTTTATTTCTCAGAGCTGGAGTAGAGAAATTACAGAGAAACAGTGCCTCTGAAACAATCTGTATCATACAGATCTGAGAATAGAGAGTAAGCTTCATGAAGGCAATGAAACCTTTCTATACCCACCATCAGTTTATCCCATGGCTATAGCTCAGGACTTGGGAAATAGAATCTGATAAATTGTTACTGAATGAGCAAAGTGGACTTGTGCTTGTGCTCAGTCGTGTCCGACTTTTTACAACCCCATGGACTGTGGACTCCAGGCTCCTTTGTCCATGGAACTTTCCAGCAAGAATACCGGAGTGGGTTGCCATTTCCTTCTCCAGGCGATCATCCTCACCCAGAGATCAAATCCGAATCTCCTGTGACCCCTGCATTGGCAGGTGGATTCTTTACCTCTGTGCTCCTGGAAAGCCCAGATAAAGTGGAACCTCTTTATAAAGTGTACCATCAGTTCTATGATCAAGGAATCATCTATTTCACAAGCCCCTGCTACATCCCAAGCACTGTGTCAGTGGCTAGTGATAAAGAAAGCATTAAAGAGCATCTTATGATGATGGACAGAGAATGTGAGAAACTCCACGACCCTGTGTCTTATGTGAGTTCTGCCTCTGTGTAACTTTGGACAAGTTCCATGACCCCTTGTAATGTAAGCCCTGACTTCCGCTTTGACTGTGAGGCATATGCTTAAGTATCCATTTCAAAGAAGGCTATCTAAAAAACACACAAAACCAGACTGCAGGTCACAGGATAGATAAAGATCCAGTGCCCCTCCCCTACCACCAACTGCCTTTGATTAAGAGATCTCTTTGGTTTAAATAACTGACATTTTGGGCCACTTGTTTTTCTCTTCCCTTGCTTTAATTCCCCCTCTCCTATATTAAATTCACCAAAGAAGTTTGGAATTAACATAGATGTACTACTATATATAAAACAGATAAGCAACAAGGACCTACTCTATGGCACAGAGAATTATACTCAATATTTTGTAATAACCTGTAAAGGAAAAGAATCTGAAAAGAATATAACTGAACCACTTTGCTTATACCTGAAACTAATACAACGTTGTAAATCAACTGTACTTTCCTAAAGGAAATCAATCCTGAATATTCATTGGAGGGACTGATGCTGAAACTGAAGCTTCAATACTTTGGCCACCTGATGTGAAGAACTGACTCATTAGAAAAGACCCTGGTGCTGGAGAAAACTGAGGGCAAGAGGAGAAGGGGACGACAGAGGATGAGATGATTGGATGGCATCAGTGACTCAATGGACATGAGTTTGAGCAAGCTCCAGGAGCTGATGATGGACAGGGAAGCCTGGCGTGTTGGAGTCCATGGGGTCACAAAGAGTCAGATATGGCAGAGTGACTGAACTGAACTGAACTTAACTGATGCTGGGGAAAAATTGAAGGCAAAAGAAGGAGAGCAACAGAGAATGAGATGGTTGGATGGCATCACCGACTCAATGGACATGAGTTCGAGCAAAATTAGGGACATAGTGGAGGACAGAGGAGCCTGGCTTGCCTATAGTACACGGGGTCCCAAAGTCAAACACGACTTAGCGACTGAATAACAACAACAGCAACAACTCGGGATGAGCCGTGAGTCTGATACTTCAGTGAGTTCTCTGCATATGTGATTTAATTTAATCCTCATCATTGATCCAAGTTGTGAGTTATATTCTCATTATTAATTTAGCCTTGGGGAGCTTATGATATTTGCCCAGTGTCTTAAGTTCAAGGCGTCTGGGATTGAATCCAGCTCTTCCTGACTACAAAGCCCAGGCCTTGAGCTCTCCACCTCACAAGGACTGGGGACAGTCCTAGCCTTACGTGGTTACCATGTGCCCAGTAGGATTTTTACTTTGGGACTCGTGGTCCCTCCCTGTTAGAGACAATCATCACGTGTGCTCTGTTGCCCCTCTGACTTTCCCTGGAGCCTAGACATAGTGAGGGACCAGATAGTCATGGAGAAACTCAGGTGGGGCATGATCACTTGCCTCTGGTTCAAGGAATCTGAGTGGGATCAGTTTCTACAAGGAGTCAGGTGCTGGAGAAATCCAAATTCATTTGCGTAAATAAGAATTTGAGTGCTATACTGGTGACAAGGATGATTATAATTGTGGTAGTAAAAATAATAGCAAACAAAACAATCAGAAAATTAAACATATTTTTCTACCATAGATTATATAACCAATTAAGTGCCTCTTTCCCCTGGAGAAGGGAAGGGTTACCCACTCCAGTATTCTTGTCTGAGAGATATCATGGACAGAGGAGCCTGGCAGGCTACAGTCCATGGGGTCGCAAAGAGCCAGACACAACTGAACGACTTTCACTTTCGTGTTTCAAAAAGCCCTTACTGAGGATTTGTTCTTTGCCAAAGAACCTGAGGCACTTTATTACCAAACTTTTTCCTAAAATTCCTACTCTCTGAGGCTCTTTTCTCTCTCATCTCTGAAATGGGAATAACAGATCCAACCTGACAAAGTGCAGTGTGTGTGTGTGTGTGTGTGTGCTCAGTCATGTCTGACTCTTTGTGACCTTGTGGACTGCTGCCTGCCAAATTCCCTCTGTCCATGGAATTTTCCAGGCAAGAATATTAGAGTGGGTTGCCATTTCCTTCTCCAGAGAATATTCCCAACCCAGGGATCAAGCCCACATCACTTGCATCTCCTGCATTGGCAGGATATTCTGTACCATTAGCACCACCTGGGTAGCCCATGATAGAATGAAGTGATTATCATTCAAAGAGGAAAATGCACTGAAGGGATAAATGAAATGTCCAATCCCCTTTAGCCCCAGTGTCAAGACAGAGTTCTTTATAAACACCAGTGTGTTCATGTATTTTTTTATTCATTGAATATTTTCCATACATGGACCCACATACTCATTAAATAGATGCTTGAAAGAAAAACTGAAAGTGAAGTCGCTCAGTCGTGTCCGACTCTTTGCAACCCCATGGACTGTAGCCTACCAGGCTCCCCTGTCCATGGGATTTTCCAGGCAAGAGTACTGGGGTGGGTTGTCATTTCCTTATGCTTATAATGTGAGGTGTGACATGACCGCTGGAGATGAATCCGGGTATTACTTCTGAGATTCCTTTCTAGGCAGGTGCCTTGAGTAAGAAGAAGACAAAATCCACAGAATGCCAGGAACCAGGCATCAGACTAGCACTTCACAAACACAATTTCATTTAAATTTCACAGCAGCCCTATGAGGTAGAAGTTCCAATTCACACTCTGCAAGTGAGGAGGTTGACTGCGGGGAGTGTAAGTGATCTGCCCAAGGTCAAAGGTTAGCTTGCTTTCCAGGCATAAAAGCCCATCGTCTTCCTACACAGCCCCCTTTGTATCCATGAACCATGTGCACTGCCTCCTGGCCCCTTTCATCATCCAGAGATACAGTGTGCCAAAGAGTGATTTAATGCCAGTAATAACCACTTCCCAAGTACAGAAGCCTTTGCAGTGTTCCCAGCTCTTTCACATTTATTATCTTGTGCCTCCTATGAAACAGGTTCACACCCTTCTCGCTACCTTTTATTTTCACAGGCATGGCAAGTACAGGATGTGATAAACACCCTGAACAAGGAAACGTTTAGCCTAAGCTAACTATTATCGGCAGCATCTATGACAAATGACTTAATATAACCCCGAAAAGCCCAATGTGATGACTAATTTGTAGTTTAAAGTAGTTGGAAATTTACTCTGTAAAAAAGTTACGTGAAAGGAACTCGATTAACTTTGAAAGAGAGAAAAAGCCAAGGGAAATACCCCCATAATGATTTACTCCTCCTGGCAGGGGTAGCAATAAAGATAAGAATTACAACCCCAAGAGCACGTAGAGAGGCAATGAACATGCTTGACTTTGCATGCCGAATGCACAAAATGTATCAGGGCAGGCAGGGCAAAATTCACTTCAGTTGTCTAGCTCGACCTCCTCACTTAACAGGAAGAAACTGAGTCATATGTGGGGGTGTCTGATTCAGGATTCACTGAGACAAGATCTTTCCCTTGGCAGGGAAGGAAATAAAGCTTGGTGTCAGGGAAGGACATGAAATCTGGGATCCTGGCCTCAGCTCACTGTCTCCATTCTGGGTGTCTTGGGACAAATCACCTAACCCTTCTAAGTGTCAGACTCTTTGGATGAAGAATATGATTAATAATGCCAAGTTCCTAAGATTATACAAGGTAAGTGGCTTATTCCATATAAAATTTCTAGCAAATGCCTGGCATGCAGTAGTTTCAAGACAAAAATATTCATTGCTTTCTTCCTCTGCCTAGTTATTGTTGTCCCCATGGAAGATCACATCAGATCTTTCCACTCCAACTCTACTCCTCACCAAAGAAAATTGTAAGATTGTTATTGACCTCATAGGAAAAGCATGAAGCCATCTAATCAGTGTACAATGTGTTTGTAAATACTTAAGCCCCAGGATTCTATCCTAAATTGTCCAAAAATAAGGGTGCTAAATGTTCACTTTCTCACTATGATTGTTTTGACCATCATTGCTCTATTTGTCTTCACTTTCATTGTTGCTGTTGCTGTTGGATTGCTAAGTCATGTCCAACTCCTTTGCGACCCCATGGACTGTAGCTTGCCAGGTTACCCTATCCATGGGACAATACTGGATTGGTTTGCAATTTTCTTCCCCAGGGGCTCTTCCTGACCCAGGGATTAGGTCTCTTGTGTCTCATGCATCGGCAGGTGAATTCTTTACCACTGAGCCACCAGGAAGCCTCCACTTTCACTGAATGCAGTTTAATTAGTGTCCTGGCATGTGGCATGGTGGTTATTTAGGGACTGGAGGAAGTGACTGGGAAACATGACATCCCAGGCAGATGGAAACCTTCCCTAGTAATGAGCATATCTGAGAAGATAAAACTGCCACTTCTCTGTGATTCATGTTAGCTCTACCACTGCTGATTCTGTGTTGTCTGGACTTTCCCCAAACCTATTCTGGAGACTTTCTACTGTCCCTCTCTTAAAAGGACTACTCCCTTTGTTCTTAAGCGTAAAAGGCAAACTCTGCACCATGGCCTTTGAGTGCGTGGCACCTGTCTCCACTCCTCATGGTTTCCGGCCCCTCCTTTCTGCCCCTTGAACTCATCAGCCCTCTCACACTCAGGATGTTTTTCCACACTTTCACATCCTCCTAGAATGACTTTCCAGAACTGCTACTTCCACTTTGCAACTGCCTGCTCGGATGTCACCTCCTTTGAGGTGACACTGTCCTGAGTATCTCATTCTAAGTATGCTTCCCTTTCACCTGGTCCTCTAGCACATTCCTTGGACTAACTTTTAAATACAAAGTCTCCAAGTTCTGTACCTGTGTTGACATTTATCGGCCTGTACTTTTGTTGCCTCCAGTAATGTGAGCTTAGAGGGTGTATTATGTTCCCAGGGCTGCTATAACAAAGTAACACGGAGTGACTTCAAACAACAGAAGCATATTTTCTCCCAGTTCTGAGAGCAGTCGGAACTTCTCCAACACTGTTGGAACCAAGCCACAGTGTTGGTTCTTCTGGAGATTCCAAGGGAAATTCTGTCCCCAGCCTCTCTCTAGCATCTGGTGGCTCCAGGCAGTCTTGGTGGTCCTCAGCTTGTAGATACTTCACACCAATCTCTGCCTCAAATGACCATCTTCTCTGTGTCTGTCTGTGTCTCAAATTCCCCTCTCCTTTTTCTTGTAGGTACAATAGTCGCTGAATTTACAACCCACCCTAAATCCAAGATCTCATTCCAAGATTTTTAGCTGAATTACACCTGCAAAGATGTGATCTATAGATAACTTCATCTTCATGGTACCAGGAATTAGGACTTGAACATCCTTTTTGAGGGAGGAGCATAATATAACCTACTACAGAGAGCAAACACCTTCTCTCTCTTGGGGACCACCTGAGTCCCTGAGCCCAGAATAGTACCTTTGCTTTAACAGGCTTTCATTAAATACAGTTTTGAGCTAATAAACACTGTCATTTTATGAGATTCCCTCTCTGATCCCAAAGCCTTGGCAAGTGGCCCCTCCTACCCTGAGAACTGCAGTTTTCTGTCTAAGCATCTCATTGCCTCTCCCATTATGGAAGATCCCCAGGAAGCTGGGTCCCTGGCAGGAGCAGCCCAGTAGTTTTGCATGGCTGTCCTCAGACAAACAGTGTCAAGTGGTGCTGTGCACACCACTCAGGGAGTCAGAGCAGACTGTACGTGCTGGGCTCCATGGGGACGAACATCAGGGCTCTTGCTGCCTGCTCAAATGACCTTCCTTTCCTCAGACATTAGACATGGTGGATTTGTGATTACAAATGCCTCTTCCCATTGCCACTCTGGCATCACCTACTAATTCTTACTCTTCCCGTGATCTCAATCATTAAATTTGTCCCCACCCTAAAATCCCTCCATTAGTAATAAAGACCACTGAAACTATAGCCCAATCTACTTAGTTGAATGATTACGTGCTTCATTTCAGTTCAGTTGTTCAGTTGTGTCTGACGCTTTGCAACCCCATGGACTGCAGCACGCCAGGCTTCCCTGTCCATCACCAACTCCCAGAGCTTACTCAAACTCATGTCCATTGAGTCAGTGATGTCATCTAACCATCTCATCCTCTGTCATCCCCTTCTCCTACCGTCATTCTTTCCCAGCATCAGGGTCTCTTCCAAGGAATCAGTTCTTCACATCAGGTGGCCAAAGGATTGGAGTTTCAGCTTCAGCATCAGTCCTTCCAATGAATATTCATGACTGATTTCCTTTAGGATTGACTGGTTTAACCTCCTTGCAGTCCAAGGGACTCTCAAGAGTCTTCTCCAACACCACAGTTCAAAAACATCAATTCATCAGCGCTCGGTTTTCTTTATAGTCCAACTCTCACATCCATACGTGACTACTGGAAAAAACATAGCTTTGACTAGATGGACCTTTGTTGGCAAAGTAATGTCTCTGCTTTTTACTATGCTGTCTAGATTGTTCATAGCTTTTCTCCCAAGGAGCATGAGTCTTTTAGTTTCATGGCTTCAGTCACCATCTTCAGTGATTTTGGAGCCCAAGAAAATAAAGTCTCTCACTGTTTGCATTGTATCCCCATCTATTTACCATGAAGGGATAGGACTAGATGCTATGATCTTAGTTTTTTGAATGTTGAGTTTTAAGCCAGTTTTTCCATTCTCCTCTTTAACCTTCATCAAGAGGCACTTGATTTCCTCTTCACTTTTTGCCATAAGGGTGGTGTTATGGGCATGTGTGCAATTAGTCAGTTGTGTCCAACTCTTTGTGACCCCACGGACTGTAGCCCACTAGGTTCCTCTGTCCATGGATTTTTCCAGGCAAGAATACTGGAGTGGGTTGCCATTTCCTTTTCCAGGGAATAGTCCCAACCCAGGGATTGAGCCCATGTCTCTTACATCTCCTGCATTGGCAGGCAGGTTCTTTACCAGCTGAGCCACTGGGGAAGCCTGACTTCCCCAGTCATATCCAGTCATCTGCATATCTGAGGTTATCAATATTTCTCCTGGCAATCTTGATTCCAGTTTGTGCTTAAGTCAGCCCAGCATTTTACATGATATAATCTGCATACAAGTTAAATAAGTAGGCTGACAGTATACAGCCTTGACATATTTCTTTCCTAATTTGGAACCAGTCCATTGTTCCATTTATGGTTCTAACTGTTGCTTCTTGACCTCCATACGGATTCCTCAGGAGGCAGGTAAGGTGTTCTGGTATTCCCATCTCTTGAAGAATTTAGATTACATGCTTAAATAACATATTTTTCCTTCAAAAGACTCAACCCATCAATAATTAATTGTTAGTATATTTTCTCTTTTATTATTTTTATTTATTTCTAATTTTTAACTGTGCTGGTTCTTTGTTTATTTGTGTGGGTTTTCTCTAGTTGCAGTGAGCAGGGCTGCTCTCTAGTTGCAGTGCACAGACTTCTCATTGAGATGGCTGCTTTTGTTGCAGAGCAGGAGATCTAGAGTGTTGGGCTCAGTAATTGTACTGCATGGGTTTAGTTGCCCCCTGGCCTATGGGAACTTCCCAGATCAGGGATCAAACCTGTGTATAAAGGCAGATTCTTAACCACCAGGCCACTAGGAAAGTCCCTAGTGTATTTTCTTATACAAATCTGGCTTCCTGAAAAATCTTGAAGCTACATGGGGGCAGCTTCTGTTCATTCTATAAGGAGAGTGCAGCCTCCACGCCTGCCAGCTAGAAGATGCTGAACACGTGCAAATGACCACCTCCACTGGGAAGTGTCTCAGCTAGAGAAAACTGCCTGACACAAGGTCACACCTCCTTCCACAAGGCAGCTGCATGTGGGCACTGCTAATCAACAAAAGGATACAGAGTCCCAGCTCCCTTGTCACAACTCAGGACATTTCTGATGAGCCATCTCCCCTTGGGAATATCTGAAGACTTTGTTGGGTTTGAATAAGCTCAGTTTCTCCCTCTGCAGATTCCTGCTTCCTCTCTCTCCTTTCCAAGGCTGTACCTCTTTCTCCCTTCCACAGCTGTAGATCTCAAAACACTCCTGAAAAGAATGATGCTAATTCTGCATGCTAATCTCCATCTCCAAGTGTCTTCTCAAGGAATCAGTCTGTGATATTATTTGCAGATGCTATGTCCTCTGCCTGGATAGTATTTCTGTTTTATATTAACCTGCCAATCTATGTATTCTTCACATCCCAAATCAAATGTCATCTAGATGCACATTTCAGATTTTCTCTATATCAACACATATTGCACTGTCCTATAATTATTACTCAGACATTTTCCTTTCTTGCTAAAATAACTGTGTTATGCAAGGATACTGTAGTAATTAGCTACTTCTGTGTAAAATGCCATAAGTTTAAGGGCTTGAAATGTTGTTGTTGCTTAGTTGCTAAGTCATGTCCAATTCTTTTGCAACCCCATGGACTGTAGCCTGCCAGGCTCCTCTGTCCATGGGACTTCCCAGGCAAGAATATTGGAGTGCATTGCCATCTCTTTTTCCAGAGGATCTTCCTGGTCCAGGGATCAAACTTAAGTCTCCTGCATTGACAGGTGGATTGTTGACTCCTGAGCTATCAGGGATATAATACCTCCTTATTATCCGACTGGTCTGTAGGTTGGTAATCTAGAAGAGCTCAATTAGGTTCTCCATTTAGGAACTCAAAAGACTGAAATCAGGATGTCAACCAGCCTGGCTCTTTCCTGGAGGCTTTGGGGAGAATCCATTTCCAACTATTCAGGTTGGTAGAACCCAGTTCCTTGTGGTTGTAGGACTGGGTTCCCTGTTTCCTTGCTGGCTGTCCCCTCAAGGCAACTCTGCTTTTAGAAGCTGTCCCCATGCCTTCTCACATGGACTTCTCCATCTTCAAAGCCAGAAATGGTGCATCAATTCAACGTCTTCTTATGATCTGAAACTCTGTGATTTCAACCTGTGTCTGCTGCTGCTGCTGCTGCTTCTGCTGCTAAGTCGTTTCAGTCGTGTCTGACTCTGTGCGACCCCATAGACTGCAGCCCACAAGGCTCCCCCGTCCCTGGGATTCTCCAGGCAAGAACGCTGGAGTGGGCTGCCATTTCATTCTCCAATGCATGAGAGTGAAAAGTGAAAGTGAAGCTTTATGCCTTTAAGAACTTGTGTGATTAGATCAGGCCCACGTAGATATTATCCCTTTTTATGGTGAACTTTGCCTTATAACACAATCATAGATGTGATATCTCACATTTTCAGGGACTAAGAATTAGAGAGGGCATGGATTCTGGTAGCCTTATGTAGAAATTCTGCCTACTGCAGATAGAAAGGGAATCTTATTCACAGATTATGCTTCTCAGCACCTTGAAGAGCTTCTGATATTAAAGATAATTGATGCTTGTATTAATTTTTAGGTTGAACTGACTTCAATTTCAATGACTATTATGCTTTTAAATGCTCTGTTTTAGTTGCATGCATAGTGAGCAAAATACCTCAAATGGGGAATTAAAATAATTTTAAAATGAATTGCAGTTTTTTCATGAGGAACACTTGATCCATAGAAGAGATCAAAAAATGGAAATGTCAAAAGATGGAAAGAAAGAAAAGCCTCCTGAGAGATGAACATGTAATTTTGTAGTTTGGTATATTTTACAGATGAGTCCATCAACTTCCAAGTTCAATAAGCAAATGGTAGTTATCAGTTACTAAAGTTGCTTTACTGTTAATGCCTTGATTCAATTAATGACAGAAGATTTTTCTAAACCTGAATCTGCTTAAATTTATAATATTAAATAGAAATCCAGATGGGAGGTGTAGGAAAATAAGAATCAGTAGACTGCCCCTAGAGTGTGCTGTGATGGATTAATGGTTTTGATTTGGAGATGAGGTTATTTTCATGCATGTACTTATGTGTTTGTTTATCTACACCACTGCTGTGTGTTCAGAGTTGCTGTCTCTCTACATATACACATGCCAAGACTGACACCTTTTTCTAGCCTCCCTCCCTTCTGCTTATTGAAACCTTCACTTCATTTTGTGCTCAGGCATTCAGAGTGATGACAAAGGGTGGACAGTTGTTTCTGGGTGCAGCTTACCCAGATAAAACTGTTTCAATTGATTCAGAGCGCCGATGTCAGCCAAGACCCTATACTTCTTGACATTGCATTTTGCCCAGTGAATAATAAATCACTTCCACCAGCAGCCTCTCTCCCTCTGCCTTTCTCTTTTCTTCCACCATTAGTCATGCTGGTCCAACTCACCACCTGTCACTTGGCAAGCTTCTGCCAATACTTTTACCCACGTAGAGGCAGATTTGGTTTCATTGAAGTTGGGAACACACCTGTGCTGACTTGAGCCCTCAACGCACAAGCTGTAGTCCTTTGAAAAGTTTTTTTTGTTTTTTTTTTTTTTTGCTGTTTGTATATATTGCAATCTGCTGTTTCTTGGTATGGACTTTTCAAACATTTCTATCATTAGAATTTTGAATTTCAGATGATGTAAATATGCTTCAGGACAAAATATATAAGTAGTTAAACACATAGTGGATAATCTTGAAAGAGGATCAATGTTACATAATTAACTTGTATTTAGTTCATCTACCAAGGCTCCTTTAATTCTCCCAACAAATCCACTGAAGAGAAATTGTACATTATTTTCAATAAATAGATGAGAAAGTTAGACCCAGGAGAAGCAACGTGTCTGTATCATTCACCAACTAACTGAAAGATCCTGAACTCCTTGTAAGGAGTGTCTGATTTAAAGCCCTTGTAATTTTCACTTTGTATGCTGTATTTTCTACGTGGTAACACTGATCCCTTATATCTAGTTCCTCAACGTTTGAAGAATCCCTACTATGGTGCTAACCACAAAGTTTTGTAGAGGCAAACACACAGTCCTGTCCTGATGCTGGTGGCTCAGCCGAGTAAATGTTCATGTAAACAGTTATGATGCAGTTTTTATTAGAAGTTCTGTAACAGAAGTAAGTCTCAAAGTAGCTTTATGTAGAGCTGCTCCTCCAAAGAAGTAGTCACTACCCATGTACAGTTATTTAAATGATTAAAATGACTTTGTATGTAAAGTTAGGGATTCAGTTCCTTTAAAGAGCTTGATAGACATGGGTAGGAAGTGTCTACCAAAATGGACAGGGCAGAGAATAGAACACACCCATCATCGTACTACTTTCTATTGGACAGCGTTAGACTAGAGGATCAGAAAGGCTTCACCCTCACCTTCAAGTAGCTCTTGAGCTGAGGCCTGAAGACTCAGTAGAAACCTTCAGGCAAACCAGCAGAGGGGAGAGATTCCAGGCAGAGAACATAGAATGTGCCAATGCAGGGAACCGACATAAGAAGACACGGATTTTCTAGCGAAATGAAAGTAAATTAGAATAACCCCAAGTGTTTAAAAGATGTCCTGGAATTGGGAGCATAACATGGATTGCCTGGAAGGTAGGGGCTGCCTCAGTGATCACCTTCTATGATATTACATGACACAGTATGAAATAGACGAGGAGGGGATGTATGTGACAGGAGGTATGTTATACATGTATGTTGTGCATACATGTTGTGGGATGGCATGTGAGGTTCCTCCTGTGCAAGTTTGCAAATATTTTCTGTGACAGGCTTTCTGAAATTCCAATACTTTTGAAAGTACTGAAGTATTGAAACTCCAATACTTTGGCCACCTGATGTGAAGAACTGACTCATTTGAAGAGACCCTGATGCAAGATTGAGGGTGGGAGAAGGGGATGACAGAGGATGAGATGGTTGGATGGCATCACCGACTCAATGGACATGAGTTTGAGTAAACTCCAGGATTTGGTGATGGACAGGGAGGCCTGGAGTGCTGCAGTCCATGGGGTCACAAAGAGTTGGACACTGAGCTACCGAACTGAACTGAACTGAACTGACAGGGGTTTTTAACTTTTCAAATAAAATACTATTGAGAATCCTTTGACAGAAGGCAGCTAAAAATAGAACTGGAGGGCTTTTCTCTCGGGCATACCTGGATCATGAGACATCCTTCCTGAACCCTGGGGCTCTGAAGAGCTAGTGGGCACATCAGAGACCCACTGATGATTTTGAACACGAGGTGG
This sequence comes from Bison bison bison, assembly GCF_000754665.1. NCBI lineage: Eukaryota > Metazoa > Chordata > Mammalia > Artiodactyla > Bovidae > Bison > Bison bison. The sequence continues at coordinate 5,218,164 of NW_011494951.1, read as the reverse complement.
ATGATTGGACACTGTATCAGGATTATCCCTCTGTCCAGTTTGGAGGAATGGTGGTGGGGATGTAAAATGGAAACTGGGATGGATGAATACAAAGGCATGGAAGCAGATGAAGAAAAGACGGTAAATGACACTTTAACGAGAGCAAAAAGAATGGTCTCAGGATTTGAAGGAATCTAGACTATAAGGAAGAGAAGCAGACTCATTTCCATTTATTCCCCTTGAGCAATTTGGTGGCTGGTGGTATCATTTTTCATGATGTGGAATTCTAAAGGGATGGTTTACTTATTGGTTTAAATTCTCAAGGCCTCAAAAAATAAGAAGATGGGGAGCATGATGGTTTACATTTAGGCCTTGAGTTATGGCTCTGTCATTCTGTCAAAGTCAGAGGAAATATCCCCAAAATCCTGTTCACATCAATGAATAATGTGTATCTTATTTCTTTATTCTTCCCCATAGCAAACACCAATCAGAAGCATCTGAAACAAACAGACCCCAGAAACTAGAGTCAAACCAGCATTTTGTCAACTGATTAGATAGCAGTTAATTTAATGCTAACATTAATCAGGGTCTGATTGCTCCATTGTGAGGAACAAGAACTGTGTGCAGAGATTAATACGCAACATGTGTTTCAGAATGTTTCTGTAGAAACCCCCACGCAGTAATTAAGAAGAGCACCAAATGAAGGTTATTGATCCATTGTGTTATTGAGAAACAACATAATTGATATTTCAGATCTTAATTGTTGGTTCCAAAATAAAAGAGACAGTCTGTACAGATCATTAGTAACACAGAGTCCTTGTGTGTGTGTGGTTTTAACCATTTAAACTGAGACATGGAGTTCAAATGTTACCCTGGTTCAAATAAACATTGATTTAATTGTCAAGTAATCTTTATTTGTAAGTGTTTAAAGTTATCACCATTTGGACAAATCTGAGCTTTGCAATCAGTTTCCATGCCTGACCTCTGTGGAATGAGGTTTTTCATCTTTAAATGAAAGGCTACTATCTGGGTTTCAACACTCTTTTGCAAAGTGACATTGATAATACCCACCTCACAGATTTGTTGAAAGGATTCTGGGAGAAAGTCAGTGTTAGAGAGTCAGTACAGCTTACTGTTTAGGAGCAAACACTGGATTCAACTTCTGTTTTTCAAGCACAGCTTTGCCACTTATTGGACATTTTAGTTAACCTCTCTGTTCCTCGTCTTTTTAAAGAGGTATAATAGTAATAGGCATTTATGACAGGGTTAGTGTAGAATTAAAATTTTAAAATATATATATATGAGAAGTTGTTAGAAGAGAGCCAGGCAGATTATAATCATGATATAACCATCAATAGTTTTTATTGTTATAATTTGAAAGTATTCAGGCACAGAGTTTATTCTCAATAAATATTAACTACATCCTTTTCCTCTCTACAGTAATTCAGTAGCTGGGAGGCTGGCCTTTTCTTTCTATGCAGCAATAAGACGGTGAGGAGGCAAATAGAAGGAAAGACTCTTGGTCTGCATGCTTCAGCCACTTGTCCACAGAGCTTCCAGACAGCATCTTTTTGTCTAATTCCTAAATATGACTAGACAACCCAGAAAAACCCGAAATGTGAAGAAACTGTGGTAGAGAAAGACTAAGATGAACTAGTTGAGGAATGAAGACCAGGAAGCAGATTCTAATTAGTACCTACAGAAAACTAAGGGCACACTGCTATCAAAAAAAGAATAATTTGCCATGAGAAGCAAACCATGAAACAACTGGAAGAGTTTCTTTGGAGTTTACACACACACACACACACACACATGTATCACTGGAAGGACTGATGCTGAAACTGAAACTCCAATACTTTGGCCACCTGATGCAAAGAACTGACTCATTTGAAAAGACCCCAATGCTGGGAAAGATTGAAGGTGGGAGGAGAAGGGGACGACAGAGGATGAGATGGTTGGATGGCATCACCGACTCGATGGACATGAGTTTGGGTAAACTCCGAGAGTTGGTGATGGACAAGGAAGCCTGGCATGCTGCAATCCATGGGGTCACAAAGAGTCGGACACGACTGAACAACTCAACTGAACTGATATAAAATTAAAGGAAAAACATATACATGGGTTGAAGATAATGTCAAATAAATGGCATGGAACCTACAGCTAAAAGATAAAGATGAATTTGAGAGAAAAGATGAGAAATAAGTCAATGGGCCCAGCTTTGGACTCAGATGAATTCTCAAAAGGAGTAACGGCATTGATGGGGAGACTGGCAGAGGGATATTGCTAAATAAATAATACAAGAAATGTTTTCTGAACCTAAGTATGAATACTCCAAAGGAAAGTCCAAATCAGAGATACAACTACACATATATCAAAATGTCTAAGAGTAGAAAATAAATAAAATTAAAAGGGAAAATACTAAGTGATGGGAACAATGAGGAACAACCAGCATTCTCATACACTGCTGGTAGGAAAACAGAAAGGTGCATCCAACTTCAGAAAACAAATTGGCGATATCACATAAACTTAAACATGTAATTATGCTGTGACCCAAGATATGTTGCTTTCAATTATTCATACAAGAGAAGTGAAAACAAATGACCACAAAAAAGTCTGTAAAGAAGTGTCCATGGCAGCTTTATTAATATGATATTTAAAAAAGCAACCCAAGGGATCAATTCATCAATTGGTGATTGGATAAACAAATTATGGTACATTCAAATAATGGAATACTACTGAAACCAAAAGGAACACATTACTGATATATTCAACAACATGAATAAGTCTGCAAAGTATTTTAATAAATTCAAGAAGTGAGACATGAAAGCCTACATACTGTTTGACTGCATCTGTATGACATTCTGAAAAAGGCAAAACAATAAAGACAGAAATAAGATGAATGTTTTCCAGGGATGAGAGATGGAGGATTGGAGGTTAAGAAGAAGCTTGAAGTTCTGGAAAGACTCTGTATGTTGATACAGTGGTAAATTTATAATGATATGTTTTGTGAAAACTTGTCAAAATGAACTTCAAAAAATGGGTAAAATTGCTTGTGAATTTGCCTTTAATAAACCTGGATTAAATAAAAAGATAAAAGGTTTACTGAATAAAAAGGAGATAATTTGTTAAGATCCACATTGCATATGTCATTAATAAATTTCAGGAATGGTGCCAGCAAGATGATAGAGTAGGAAGCTTTGGAATCAGCTTGCCTGTACAAACACCAATTCAGCATAATTCATGGACAAATTATCTTTGTGAGAAATTCAGAAATTAGATGAAAGACTCTTACAACCCAAGAGAATGTGGAGCCAGGCTCACAGAAGCCAGTAGGGAGATTCAGGTTACCTTCTCACCTCTGGACCTGCCTGACACAACATCAAATCATCAGATATTTTGCCAGGATAGATAATATGTTAGATCAAAAAACAAGTCTTAGAACATTTAAGAAGATTGAAATTATACCAAGTATATTTTTCTGACCACAATGGATTGAAAGTAAAAATTAATAAAGGATGCTGAATCTGTAATACTTTGGCCACTGAAAGAGAAGAGCCGACTCATTGGAAAAGACCGTTATGCCGGAAAGGATTGAGGGCAGGAGGAGAAGGGGACTACAGAGGATGAGATGGTGGGATGACATCACCGATTCAATGGGCATGAGTTTGAGCAAACTCCAGGAGATAGTGAAGGACAGGGAAGCCTGGCATGCTGCAGTCCTGAGTCGCAAAGATGTAAAGCGTTGGATACAACTTAGCAACTGAACAAAAATAGCAGAAGGAAAACTGAAAAATTCATAAATGTATGGAAATTAAACAACACACTCTTGAATGACCACTGAGTCAAGGAAGAAATAAAAAAGAAACAGAAAATACTTCGAGAACAAGGAAAATGAAAACACAACCTACCAAAAACTTAGGGGATACAGTAAAAACAGTATTAAGAGAAATGTGTGTGTGTGTGTGTGTGTGTGTGTGCATGCATGCATGCGCTCACTCAGTTGCTCAGTCATATCCAACTCTTTGCAACTCCCTGGATTGTAGCCTCCCAGGCTCCTCTATCCATGGAATTTTCCAGGTGAGAATACTGAAGTGGGTTGAGAAAATTTCACAGCAATAAATATCTCTATTAAAAAAGAAGACAGATCTCAAATAAACTACCTAAATTTCCATCTAAGAGAGTGAGAGAAAGATGAAACTTAAAGTTAGCAGAAGGAAAGAAATAGCAAATATTAGAGCAAAAATAAATAAAATAAATAATAGAAAAATAATCAACAAAAGTAAGAGTTGGTTTTCAAAAAAGATGAACAAAATTGATAATTCAGTTGTTTAACTAAGAAACATAGGAAAATATTCAAATATATAAAATCAGAAATGAAAGAAGAGACATTATATCTAATACCACAGAAATAAAATGGATCACAGGAAACCACTATGAACAATTATAAGCCAACACATGGAATCGCCTATAAGAAATGGATAAATCCCTAGAAACTTATCTTGGTAAAACAAAATCATGAAGAAGAGAAAGTCTGAACAAACATATCACTCATATGAAATTGAATCAGTAATCAAAACCTCCCAACAACAACAAAAAACCCAGGATCTGATGACTTCGTAGGAGAATTCTACCAAATATATAAAGAAGAATTAATGTCAATCCTTTTCAAATTCTTCCAAAAAACTGAAGAGGATGAAGCATTTCTAAAATTACTTTATGGGTCCAGTAATACTTTGGTACCAGAACCAAACAAACATACAGTTAGAAAAGAAGACTATAGGCCAATATCCATAATGAACACAGATACAGAATTTCTCAACAAAATACCAGCACACTAAAACCAACAGCACATTTAAAAAATTATACACCATAAGTGAAATTTATCACTGGGGTGCAAGGATAGTTTAACATAGAAAAGTTAATTAATGTGACACAGTACATTAAACAAAACAAAAGGCAAAAAACACATTATTGTGCCTATAGATGCAGAAAACATTCATCAAAATTTTGTTTGACACAATTTAACCTTTCATAATAAACACCATCAACAAGCTAGAAATAAAAGGGCATTACTTCAACATAATATAGGCCATACATGACAAGGTAATGTCATAGTCAACAGCAGAAGATTGAAAGTCTTTCCACTAAAAACAGGAGTGAAGCAAGGATGCCTGCCGACTCTCACTAGTTCTATTCAACACTTTCCTGTAAGTCTTAGAGTAATTACACAAGAAGAAGAAATAAAAGGCATATAAATCAGAAAAAAATTAGAATTGTTCCCATTTACAAGTGTCCTGATCTTACATATGGAAAACCATAAAAACTCCATTAAAAACAACAACACAAACTCTAGAACTAATAAGAGCACTAATTTCATTCATGCAGGGTCCACCGTCATAACTTAGTACCTCCCAAAATCTCACTTCCTCATATCATCATATGAGAATTAGGATTTCAAAATATGAATTTTAAGGGTTTACCAACAATTGGACAGTATCACATGGTCCAAATTAAACTCCAAAACATATAAGGAACAATTCAGTGGTGAAAAACAAACACTTAACTTGATTTTAAAATAAGGACTTAAATGATCATTTATCCAAAGAAGATATACAAATGGTCAGTAGGTAAATGGAAAAAAAATGGTCAGTGTTGCTAATTGCAAATAAAACCACCATGAGATATCACCTCATACCTGTCAGAATGGCTATTATCAAAAATAAATAAAAAATAAAAAGGCAGCAAGTATCGGTGAAACGTGGAGAAACTGCAACCCTTTTAAACAGTTGATGGAAATGCAAAATGGTGCAGCCTCTATGGAAAATAGTATGGAAGTTCTTCAAAAAAATAAAAATAGAACTATCATATGATCCAGCAGTCACACTTTCGATGTTTATTCAAAAGAATAGAAATAAGGATCTTGAAGAGATATTAGCACTGCCATGATCACTGCAGCGCTACTTACCATAGGCAATACAACCTAAAGACACATTTATAGATAAATAGATAAAGAAACTGTGGTTTATACACACAATGGAATGTTACTCAGCCCTTACAAAGAAGGCTACTTTGCAATATTCAATAGCATGACTGAATCATGAGGACATCGTGCTTCATTTAAAAAAGCCAGTCACAGAAAAGCAAATCCTGCACTATTCCACTTGCAGGAGGTTTCTAAAATGTTCAAGTTCATGGAATCAGAGTGTGGAGTGGTGGTTGCCCAGGACTGGGGGTAGGGGTAAACGAAGAGGCAGTCATCATCAACAGGCATAAAGTGTCAGTCAAATGAGATGAATAAGCTTTAAAAATATGTTCTGAAACACTGTAACTATAGTCAACAGTGATGTATTATACATTCAGAACTTTGTTTATAGGCTGGGTCTTAAGTTGCGTTCTTCTCACAATAAAATGAAATAAAAAAAAAAAGAAATTTCAGTACACTGAAGAGTAACAAAGTGTTAACAATCACAGAGATAAAAATAGGTTATCAACAAAGAAGGAAAGGACAGGGGACTTCCCTGGTAATCCAATGGTTAAGACTCTGTACTACAAATGCAGAGGGCATGGGTTCCATCCCTGGTCAGGGAACTAAGTTCCCACATGCCCATGTGGCATGGCCAAAAGACTTAGAAAGAAAGGACAGAGTATCTTCAGATGCATGAAGAACACAGGAGGCCACAAAACAATAGAGAGAGGATTCCAAAGGAATAAGGGAGAAATAATTTTCAAATTCAGAATTGTATATGAAGGCCAATTGTCAGGACAGACAGAATGTATGAAATGTATATTCCGAACATTCACTCCTAGGAAGTTACTTGAGAATATACACCAGCAAAATTGAAAATAAAAACTAAGAGAAAGACGTGGCTTAAAAAATAAAGATAGTAAATTTAAATCAAGACAGTAATAAATGTAAGTCCAGAGGACAGGGTGCTGTGAAGCCATTTTAGAGAACATACAGTCCAGATTCAACCAGGACATGGAAAGAAGGATGCTATGAGAAAAAAAAGAATTAAACAGAATAAGAATAATGCTTGAAAATGTAGATTGGCAAGAGTAACATCACCAAGACGGTGACAGTTTATTCCCAACTTTGCTTCCCTCCACCACACACACACCCAACAGGAAGAAGAACTAACAATTATTCATGGACAAGACACGACTGAGAAAATTCTAGAATTTTGTGGTGAGGTTGAGGCACCCCCTTGCACTACAGAGACTGAGAAAGATTGATCATATGACAAGGGCACAATTTTCAAGAAAAAAATTTAAAAAGAAAAGGAAAGCTACTGGAAACTTTTAGAAAACAAAAATGGCATTCAAATCTTTATTTGAAACAGCCCTGGAATTTTGAAACAGACAGTAGGCTTTGAGATCTTTCAAGAGGATTCCAAGCACCCCTCCTCACAAATTTAATACACAATTTGAGAAAACAAGGCAAGATTGAAGACACGTTGATTTAAAGAGTTTAGCGCTAAAATCACATAAAACAAATGCCCAAAGTGACTCAAAAAAACTCACTGAGACAGAAAATGAAACTTAGCAGAATTTCATGTTTGTACAACAGAAATCTAATTTGAATAAACTGCTGTAGAAAATTGATCTGATGTGTGGGAATTAATGTTTTTTTTCTTTTATTATCAAAACATAAACGAGGCATATAAAATAAATTAAATATGAAACTGTGCAGAATTAAAACAAGGATTTGGTGGATACAACATAAACTTTGGGAAGCATAAACAGTACATGTTTCCCTACTTCCACCACCATTCAAGTTAAATTGTTATACAGAGGAGTGCTAAGTTTATCAGTTAACCTCGTATATCATCTTCCCTGCCCCTCCCCTGCTCCCCCAGCACACAGAACTTGCCTCTTGGTGTAACAGAGTTTGAGAACTTGTCTTAACATGATTTTCATTTACTGACTTCAATCATTGCCAACTGGCACTGATACTGTGAGTACATATGCTCTCTTTTCAAACATCTCTAGCTGAGTCTCAAGGTATCATATTGGCTCACCAGAATGAAGATTTTCTTAAAATTAGAGGAAGGTTCTTTTCCTTTATTAACTTCTTTCAAAGAGATCTATTCTACTGGAAAATAAAAATCTTACTGAATCAGGCAGCCTTGCCAATCTATGGTACTGTTCACAAGTACCTAAATTGCAGATATTATGTTCCTTTGATCTACTTGAATAGTATTGAGCATTAACTCAAGTAAGGAAAATGAAGGTGAGATTTACCTAAAATACCATAGTTCACTTATTCAGCCACTCATCAGTCATGTGATGATGAGTTGTGGTCCTGTTGTTGTTTAGCCACTAAACAGTGTTTGACTCTTCGGCAACCCCATGGACTGTAGCCTGCCAGGCCCCTCTGTCCTTGGGATTTCTCACAAAATATAGAAATGGGTTGCCATTTCCTTCTCCGGGGGATCTTCCCAGCCCAGGGATCGAACCTGTGTCTACTTCATTGGCAGGTGGATTCTTTACCACTGAGCCAGCAGAGATGCCTGGGATGATTAGTTATTGAGCATATAATACTAGCAGGCATGCTGTATTATGGGGGTACAACGATGAGTAGATTGTTACATAATATTTGTGTTAGAAAAAAAAATAGTTGGCTGTAAGGTAAACAGGTTAAAGAGTGAGAAAGAGCTGAGAGTGGAAGGAGACTGGATGCCTGAGTGACAGATAACCCACAAGACCTGATGTTGGGGGAGAGAAAGAAGGATGTGTTGAGGTCACCTCCTAGATGTCAAACTTCTTACCCAGATAATGTTCTAAGGAGAACCTCTAACAACTATCCTGCTGGGCTATAGAAGGAAATCCTTTTTCAGGAAATCCCTGAGAAGCCTCTCGTTAGGGTGGTGTGTTGCCACAGGCGCTTGGCTTATCTCAAGAGTTTGCATGCTCATAAATTCATTCAACTTCAAGACTCGCTAATTACATTCTCGTATTTTAAGCCTATGATGGAAGAAATTCAAACCACGTGGGTGTTTGTCTACAAGTCAAAATTTGCTCAAGATAAACCAGTGGTAATAACTTAACCTCAGGCCCAGGGACTCTTGAACATACTTAAACCTCGATGATTTAAGGGAGATAATGGCTAATAAACATGTTGGAGTTCTTTCCAGATGGAACACAAATATTTTCTCTTCCTAATTCCCCCTTAAACTTGTCATTATTTGGCAGAGCTGGTCAAAATAAATGTACCATGCTTCAAAGCAGCCAGCACTTGAGAGGCTGGATAGCAGCAAGATGAATCCACTTGTCTCAGCAGACATATGCTATGAGCACAGATGTTTGGGAAATGGAGGTTGGGCACTTGTGATAATGTATGGCATCATTTCTTTGACCTCAAGATAAAAGCAAACAAGAGAAGCAAAATATGCCACTCACCAGACTATAAAAATGAAACTGCCACACAACTCTGATCCAGTGCATGAATTCTGTCTTTGCCTGAAAGAGTATTTTCATCAGAAGGCCAGTTATTCCTGGTTCTGGAACACATTTTTTGTGAAAGAGTGTACCACTTAGTCGCTCAGTCACGTCCAGCTCTTTGTGACCCCATGGACTGTAGCCTGCCAGGCTCCTCTGTCCATGGGGATTCTCCAGGCAAGAATATTGGAGTGGATTGCCATGCCCTCCTGCAGGGGATCTTACCAAGCCAGGGATCGAACCCAGGTCTTCCGCATTGCAGCTGTATTCTTTACCATCTGAGCCACCAGGGAAGCCCATGAATACTACAGTGGGTAGCCTATCCCTTCTCCAGGGAAACTTCCTGACCCAGACATAGAAGCGGGGTCTCTTGCATTGCAGGCAGATTCTTTACCAGCTGAGCTACCAGGGAAGCCCTTAAAGATGGAGTATTTTTATCAGAAGGCCAGTTAATCCTGGTTCTGGTATGCTTTGTATGCATATGTGTGTGTGTGTGTGAAAGAGAGAGAGGGGGAGGGGGATGGAATCAGCAAATAGGAAAGAAGGGTTTTAAGTTCAATTTAGCTAATATATTAGGCCACATTCATGAGCTGTTCCAACATTCTGAGAGGATAAAGAAAAATGAACAATTACCCAGCTTCTAATGTCATAAACTTTGAATGCATGTCTTTACCAATATTCTCAGCAATCTTGTGAGGATATAATTATTTTCCCTAATTTCAGATGATGAAACCAAAGTCTAGCAAAGCTACATAACTTGCCCAACATCAAGCAATCAGGCTTTAATATGACCAGGAACAAAATTTGAATCTAATTCTAAAGCTCACATGGTCACCTAAATCTCACTTCTTCTCAGCAGTAGATGCTGTGTAAAATATAAGGCTGTGTGGTTGTAATAAATACAAATAAAACAATACAAGAGTTATTGAAGATGGCTCACATTTGAATATAAGTCACGTGATGCTTAGTGCAAAGCTACAGGATTTCCACAGAAATGTGTAACGAAAGGAATATGAACTTTCAGATCAAAAAGACCCTAGTTCTGACTCCATAGTGGATCGGTGTCTTTTACTTTGATCTTTGTATTGCTTTTGCTTCCAGTGAAGAATGTTGGTGGATGAACCTAGAGCCTGTTACACAGAGTGGAGTAAGACAGAAAGAGAAAGACAAGTACCGTGTAGTAACATATATATTTATAGGGAAGCCTGGTGTGCTGCAGCCCATGGGGTCATAAAGAGTCGGACATGACTTAGCAACTGAACAATGAACAACAGTATGGAATCTAGGAAAATGGTACTGATTAACCTATTTGCAGGGCAGGAATAGAGATACAGACACAGAGGGTGGACTTGTGGACACAATCGAGGAAAGAGAGGGTCAGACGAATTGAGAGAGTAGCACTGAAATATATACATTATATGTATAAAATGGACAGCTAGTGGGAAGCTGCTGTATAACACAGGGCGCTCAGCCTGGTGCTCTGTGATGACCTAGAGGGGTGGGATGGGGAGGGTGAGGTGGGAGGAAGACTCTAAAGGGAGCAGACATATGTATACTTACAGATGATTCACTTTGTCCTATGGCTGAAACCAACACAACATTGCAAAGCAATTATCCTCCAATTAAAAATAAAAATTTAAAAAAATGTTGCCTCTAGCCTGAAATATATAGGATAGCCTATTCTCATTGCTCTTACCTGTAAGAGTATAGCACTTTTCCATTTATGTATAAAAACTCAACATTCAGAAAACTAAGATCATGGCATCTGGTCCCATCACTTCATGGCAAATAGGTGGGGAAACAATGGAAACAGTGACAGACAGACTTTATTTTTGGGGAGGCTCCAAAATCATTACAGATGGTGACTGAAGCCATGAAATTAAAAGATGCTTGCTCCTTGGAAGAAAAACTATGACCAACCTAGACAACATACTGAAAAGCAGAGACATTACTTTGCCAACAAAGTTCCATCTAGTCAAAGCTATGGTTTTTCCAGTAGTCATGTATGGATGTGAGAGGTGGACTATAAAGAAAGCTGAGCGTCGAAGAACGGATGCTTTTGAACTGTGGTGTTAGAGAAGATTCTTGAGAGTCTTTTGGACTGCAAGGAGATCCAACCAGTCCAACCTAAAGGAAATAAGTACTGAATATTCATTGGAAAGACTGATGCTGAAATTGAAACTCCAATCCTTTGGCCACCTGAGGCAAAGAGCTGACTCCTTAGAAAAGACCCTGATGCTGGGAAAGACTGAAGGCAGGAGGAGAAGGTGACAACAGAGGATGAGATGGTTGGATGGCATCACGGACTCAATGGACATGAGTTTGAGCAAGCTCTGGGAGTTGGTGACGGACAGGGAAGCCTGGCGTGTTACAGTCCATGGGGTTGCAAAGAGTCGGACATGACTGAACAACTGAACTGAACTGAAAACGTTTCAGAATGGAGAATAGCACTGGTTTTGTTGGAGGTTTACAGAAACATTGTGACCTGACCTACCCCAACAAAAGATTCCTGCATCAAGAAGTTTGCAACAACCAACCTTGCCCCTCCTCACCTTGTCTTTAAAAATATTTTACTGAAAGCCTTCAGGGAGTTCAAAGTTTGGGGGGTGGTCATGAACAACCTCTTTCCTTACACATACAAATATTTACCAATATTCTTTCCTGGAAAATTTGATGGACAGAGGAGCCTAGCAGGCTGCAGTCCATGGGCCACAAAGAGTCAGACATAACTAAGCAACTGAGTGTGTGCATGCACGCATACACACACAGACGCACACGCCACCTCTCTCCTTGTATGGCCCTGCAGTAAACCTTTTCCTGCTCTAGATGCCAACGTTTCAGAATTGTTTGCCCTCTCCACGTATGGTCACACAAACCTGTGTTATGTGACATTTTGAGTCTCAGCTCTCACCCTTACTTTCCTGTGACCTGGAGCAAATTGCATAACCTCATAGCTGCAAGTTCATCATCTAAAAAATAAAAGTTGCCCATATCATAGAGTTTTTGTGAGAATTAAATGAGATGATGTGATTAAATTACTTGCCAGTATGCCTGGTCCAACCAGTCCATTCTAAAGGAGATCAGTCCTGGGTGTTCATTGGAAGGACTGATGTTGAAGCTGAAACTCCAGTACTTTGGCCACCTCATGTGAAGAGTTGACTCATTGGAAAAGACTCTGATGCTGGGAGGGATTGGGGGCAGGAGGAGAAGGGGTCGACAGAGGATGAGATGGCATCACTGACTCGATGGACGTGAGTCTGGGTGAACTCCAGGAGTTGGTGATGGACAGGGAGGCCTGGTGTGCTGTGATTCATGGGGTTGCAAAGAGTCAGACACGACTGAGCGACTGAACTGCCTGACGCCTGGTCCACAGTACCTGCCTTCCAAACGTCACCTTCACGTCACCTCAAGCTAGTGACACTGAGAAAGAAAAGTCAAAGAGGAATTCATGAACCAAGTTACTATCTACAAGGCAAGCTGAAAAAGCATTTATGGTAAAGTTACGTGGAGACTTCTGTATATGTTTGTACATGAATGCACATATGTATGTACCTTTAAGTTTTATGTAGCTAGAAAACAAGGTCATTTCAAAACTCTGCCATTATTCTATCTATCCAACACATGTTACCCCTGTTCTCTGCCAGGAAAAGAATGTAAATTTCCTATTCGTGTCACAATAGGGGGTGCACACTTGTACATTTCCAGCCCAACTCCCAGGAAGAATGAGTATAAGTGCAGCAATTAGCACACTGTTATACTAAACTTCAAAACCTCGTCTGCTATACTTAGGATCACAAACTTGACACTCGAGCACAGTTTGGCAAGGAAAGAGTTTCTCTCTGGCTAAATAAACTCTGTTTTCCATTTTTAAAATGATAACTCCAATTATACAAAAAAATACAATATACTCCTCCCCTAAAAAACTCTCTTAGTGCTCCCAAGAGATATTGCCTCTTCCTGTAATGGTTGTTAGCAGTTTGCTTACATTCTTACAGTTTTATTATAGATACCCTACCATTTTACTCAGGCTTTTCCTTCAATATCGCAAAGATTATTTTCAGCAGAGTGGTTAAATCTCTGAAACACTCTCTTCCAACAACACAAGAGAAGATTCTACACATGGATATCACCAGATGGTCAATACCAAAATCAGATTGATTATATTCTTTGCAGCCAAAGATGGAGAAGCTCTATATAGTCAGCAAAAACAAGACTAGGGGCTGACTGTGGCTCAGATCATGAAATCTTTATTGCCAAATTCAGGCTGAAATTGAAGAAAGTAAGGAAAACCACTAGACCATACAGGTATGACCTAAATCAAATCCCTTACAATTATACAGTAGAAGTGATAAATAGATTCAAGGGATGAGATCTGATAGACTAAGCGCCTGAAGAACTATGGACGGGGGCTCATGACAATGTACAGGAGGTAGGGATCAAGACCATCTCCAAGAAAAAGAAATGCAAAAAGACAAAATGGTTGTCTGAAGAGGCCTTACAAATAGCTGAGAAAAGAAGAGAAGCTAAAAGCAAAGGAGAAAAGGAAAGATACCCAAAGATACATTTGAACGCAGAGTTCCAAAGAATAGCAAGGAGAGATAAGAAAGCCTTCCTTGGTGATCAATGTAAAGAAATAAAGGAAAAATAATAGAATGGGAAAGACTAGAGATCTCTTCAAGAAAATTAGAGGTACTAAGGGAAAATTTTATGTAAAGATGGGCAAAATTAAGGACAGAAATGGTATGGACCTAACAGAAACAAAAGATATTAAGAAGCGGTGGCAAGAATACCCAGAAGCACTATACAAAAAAGACCTTCATGGCCCAGATAACCACGATGGTGTGATCACTCACCAAGAGCCAGACATCCTGGAATGCGAAGTCAAGTGGGCCTTAGGAAGCATCACTACAATCAAAGCTAGTAGAGGTGATGGAATTCCAGTTGAGCTATTTCAAATCCTAAAAGATGATGCTGTGAAAGTGCTGCACTCAATACGCCAGCAAATTTGGAAAACTCAGTGGTGGCCGCAGGATTGGAAAAGGTCAGTTTTCATTCCAATCCCAAAGAAAGGCAATGCCAAAGAATGTTCAAACTACTGCACAATTGCACTCATCTCACACGCTATCAAAGTAATGCTCAAATTTCTCCAAGCCAGACTTCAACAGTACATGAAGTGTGAACTTCCAGATGTTCAATTTGAATTTAGAAAAGACAGTGGAACCAGAGATCAAATTGTCAACATCTGTTGGATCATTGAAAAAGCAAGAGAGTTCCAGAAAAACATTTCTGCTTTATTGACTATGCCAAAGCCCTTGACTGTATGGATCACAACAAACTGTGGAAAATTCTTAAACAGATGGGAATACCAGACCACCTGACCTGCCTCCTAAGAAATCTGTATGCAGGTCAAGAAGCAACAGTTAGAACTGGACATGGAACAACAGACTGGTTCCAAATTGGGAAAGGAGTACGTCAATGCTGTACATTGTCACCCTGTTTGTTTAACTTATATGCAGAGTATATCATGGGAAATGCCAGGCTGGATGAAGCACAAGCTGGAATCAAGATTGCTGGGAGAAATATCAATAACCTCAGATATGCAGATGACACAACCCTCATGGCAGAAAGTGAAGAAGAACTAAAGAGCCTCTGGATGAGAGTGAAAGAGGAGGGTGAAAAATTTGGTTTAAAACTCAACATTCAAAAAACTAAGATCCTGGCATCTGGTCCCATCACTTTATGGCAAATAGATGCAGAAACAATGGAAACAGTGACAGACTTTATTTTGGGGATGCTCCAAAATCACTGCAGATGGTGACTGCAGCCATGAAATTAAAAGACGCTTGCTCCTTGGAAGAAAAGCTATGACTAACCTAGACAGCATATTAAAAAGCAGAGACATTACTTTGGCAACAAAAGTTCATCTAGTCAAATGTATATTTTTTCCAGTAGTCATGTATAGGTGTGAGAGTTGGACCATAAAGAAAGCTGAGCACTGAAGAATTGATGCTTTTGAACTGTGGTGTTGGAGACGACTCTTGAGAGTCCTTGGACTGCAAGGAGACCCAAACAGTCAATCCTAAAGGAAATCAGCCCTGGATATTAATTGGAAGGACTGATGCTGAAGTTGAAACTCCAATCCTTTGGCCACCTGATGTGAAGAACTGACTGCTTAGAAAATTCCCTGTTGCTGGAAAAGATTGAAGGCAGAAAGAGAAGGGGACGACAGAACGTGAGATGGTTGGATGATCTCACTGACTCGAAGGACATGAGTTTGAGTAAATTCCAGGAGTTGATGATAGACAGGGAAGCCTGGCATACTGGAGTCCATGGGGTTGCACAGTCAGACAGGACTGAGCAACTGAACTTAACTAAATCTCTGAAAACAAACTGTGATATCCAGGACATTCCCTTTACCTGCTCTGTGTCCCTGAGCTGGGTACTCAAAGTCTATAAACCTCAAACTTTTACAAGCAAAGTGAGGATAATGAAAGGCATCAACTTATTACAGGGCCCTGTGAGGGTAAAGTGAGATGATCCATATAAAACTCTTCAGAAAAAAAAAAATAAAAAATAATAAAATAAAACTCTTCGGAGAATCCTGGGTAAAAAGTAAGAACACAATAAAATTATTATTGTTTATAACTAGGAGGACTTTTTTTATTACAAATATCAACAACAACAAAAAAATTCAATTAACTTCAGCATATGGAAGCACATTTATTTCCAAAGTGCCAAGTCTGAACGTAGACCTGGACAGAACCAATCAATGGGGGTGGTTCCTACCCAGAGACAAGCCCAGCCCTCAGGTGGCAGGACACCTGCAGCGGAGCAGGTGTTGGTCCAATCCCCCACAACCCTAATGCCAGCAGGGAGATAATGTCTTGTTATCACATGCACAACTCCCAGGAGTCCTTCTGATTGGCTCAACCTGGGTCACTTGCTCACCCAAAACAATGACAATTGCTTAGGGAATTTGATGCTTTGAATGACTTATCGTGGGAGGTCAATTAGTAGCCCCCCCAAAGTTGTTCACTGATCCAAAGAACTTGTGAATTGGATACCTTACAAGGCAAAAGGCACTTTTCAGATGTCCTTTGATTAAGGATCTTGAGAGAAAAAGATTACCCTGGATGATCTGGGTTCCCCAAATGGAATCACAAGCGTTCTTATAGGAGGAATGCAGAAGGGTCAGAGGTCAGGCAGCATGACAATGGAATCAGAAATTAGAATAAAATAACCACAAGCCAAGAAAAGCCAGCAAGCTGTGCAATCTGAAAGAGACAGGGAACATATTCTCTTCCTGGGGCCTCTGAAAGGAAACAGCCTGCCTGCTGAGACCATGAGGTTAGCTCCATGAGAACCATTTTCGACCTCTGACCTTCAGAATGGTAAAACTCTATGTTTATGATCATTTGTTGCAGCCACACCAAGAGAAACAAGATGCTAGTCTTGGGTCACGGTCTTCACTTCCCCGTGTATTCAGATCACATGAAGGAAAATGGAGGAGGAATAATTCTCAAGAAGGAAAACAGAGATTCTGTCATCAGAATAGAATGAATATTGGGGTAAAAGTTCACGTCTGCATATCAATGTCGGCTTTGTTGCTATAGCCTTTTGCTGTTGTTATTCTTTTTTAAAAAGTATGCATAAAAAACACTACCATTGTTGACTATATCTTTGAGTAACTTTCCATAGTATATTTACTTCATCTTCTATACTTCTAAGTTGGATCCTGGAACAAGGTATTTTTCTTTGTTCATCCTGGACATGCATGACGTTGAGATAACAGCAAGGCGATCTGTGCAGTCAGTTGACAGGTTATATTCCTATTAGTGTTGATCACATGACAAGATCACATGACCTAATAGTAGTTATAACCATGATCAGACAATTGAAAACAGCAGTCAGTTCTGGCAACTTAAGTGCTAGGCCTTCTTCTTTCCCTAACAGGTTTGTTCATCTTAAAGATCCCACTTTCCTTCTTTGGGTCCTGATTCATGATCTGCAGATTGTGTGTGTTCTGCACGTGTTCAGTCATTCAGTCATGTCTGACTCTTCTTCATGGGGGCTACAGACCCCATGGACTGTAGCCCACCAGGCTCCTCTGTCCATGGGATTTCCCAGGCGAGAATACTGGAGTGAGTTGCCATTTTAGTCTACAGATAAGTGGGAGTTGAATGAACAAAGCGACCTCAAAGTCATCTTCTGAGTTTATGGCTCTGTCACTCCATATTAGTGGCATTGATTGCAAGGGAATCACAGCCTCTGGTGCACAGAGATTTTGGGGTGTGCGGAGGAAACAGTTCTGAGTTTGGAAATGTTGGGATAATAGTCAAAAGAAAGTTGACAAGAGGCCAGAAACACTAAATTCCTGGGCCAAATCCAGCAGCACCCAATTTTCTCTCTTATGTACTATTTCGCTTGTGCTCAGTCAGGTCCGATGAACTGATGGTCCAATGGACGATGGTCTTTGTGGCCCCATGGACTGTAGCACACCAGGTTCCTCTGTCCATGGATTCTCCAGGCAAGAACACTGGAGTGAGTTACCATTGCCCCCTCCAGGGGATCTCCCAGACCCAAGGATCACGAACCCTCATGAATCCTCATCTCTGTGTCTCCTGCATTGGCAGGGAGGTTCTTTACCCCTGTGCCACCTGAAAGCCCTCTTATGTGACTATAAGAACGATGTATTGAATCCACAGCCAGGATAGTAGAGGAGGCTGTTAGTGAGTGAGGAAATGGACAGGGAAAATTTATTTTTCTGAGAGTGGCAGAAGTATACTGAAATCATCTGGGAGACTTTTTTTTTTTTAATTGTCAATGACGTAATCACAGAAAAATGCCCCTCAGCCAAGTTAATTCTGACAGTGTCTTTAAATGTCAGGATTCGAGGTGGAGGGTCTTGGGCAATGTGATCAAAGTCTCACAAGTGATTTTGGCACATCTTCATTCCCTAATCTACCCCAGCTGCCCACCGCATTGGGTCTAGATTATATGTAATGTCTTTTGCATTTTCTGTCTTAATTTGGGTTTACCTTCTATTAGCTGCTTCTCCCTGTGTAGGAACTCAACACACACTGAAGAAAGACATGAAACTATCCCCATCACCTTATTTTCCATCCGATAACTTTTCCTGGGCCAAGGTGCAGACAGAGCTTTATGCCAGCCATGTCCAGAGAGCAGAGCACTAACCCAGCCCAAAGTGACCTCCATCTGACAGGTGTAGGTGGCAGAGGTTCCCCCAGGACTCAGAGGTAGAATCTTGAGTTTCCCAGACAAATGCACACAGGTCAGAACTCAAAAGTGGCTAACACAAACAGGCCATCCCCCACAGTGGGCTTCTGGCCACCACACAACATGGCAGGTTCAGAAACTCAATTTTCCCTGACAATTCAGTATCAGGCTCTGACAAGACAAGCTACTTCAAGATCTGTCTGGCAAAGAGGGACAAACAATTTTGTCCTGGTCAATGGGGGTTGATACTCTACCCAGGGAAATGTCTGTCATCAAGACCTATGTTATGTTGGGCCATTTACAAGTCTTTCTAGGACTGCTCTACAAAAATAAGAACATCTTTATCTAACGTGGGGTCATTATCACTATTTATGACTCAGAGCAAACATTCAAATCATGGGGAGATAGAGCAATTCAGCAAATGAGAAGAGACTACAAAAATAAATAAAAGGAACCACTGGGATAGGACATCTCTGCTTTATCAAAGACAACAACGCTTTAAAAATTAGAATATAATTGCTTTACAATATTGGGTTAGTTTCTGCTGTACAATGAAGTGAATCACCTATATGTATAAATATATCCCCACTTACTCCTTGGAAGAAAAGTTATGACCAACCTAGATAGCATATTGAAAAGCAGAGACATTACTTTACCAACAAAGGTCCGTCTAGTCAAGGCTATGGTTTTTCCAGTGGTCGTGTATGGATGTGAGAGTTGGACTGTGAAGAAAGCTGAGTGCTGAAGAATTGATGCTTTTGAACTGTGGTGTTGGAGAAGACTCCTGAGAGTCCCTTGGACTGCAAGGAGATCCAACCAGTCCATTCTAAAGGAGATCAGCCCTGGGTGTTCTTTGGAAGGAATGATGCTAAAGCTGAAACTCCAATACTTTGGCCACCTCATGCGAAGAGTTGACTCATTGGAAAAGACTCTGATGTTGGGAGGGATTGGGGGCAGGAGGAGAAGGGGACGACAGAGGATGAGATGGCTGGATGGCATCACCCACTCGATGGACATGAGTTTGAGTGAACTCCAGGAGGTGGTGATGGACAGGGAGGCCTGGCATGCTGCCATTCATGGGGTCACAAAGAGTCGGACATGACTGAGTGACTGAACTGAACTGAACTGAACTGAACTCTCTCTTGGACCTCCCTCCCACCCCAGCCCCATCACACACATCTAAGTCATCACAGAGCACCGAGCTGAGTTTCCTACTCTTTAGAGTAGGTTCCCACTAGTTATCTAACCTACACGTGGTAGTGTATACGTGTCAATACCAGTCTCCCAATTCATTTCACCTTCCCCTTCCTCTCCTGCATCTACACGTCCATCCTCTTTGTTGCACTTCTATTCCTGCCCTGGAAATAGTTTCATCTGTACCATTTTTCTAGTTTCCACATCTATATGTTAAGAAGCCATGATTTAAAATGAGAAGACTACATCAGTGCCTTTTACCAGAAAATGAGGAGTCAAAAGACCTATATGGAAAGATTTACTGTATGTCAAAAACTGTGTTACTTCCTTCCTGTTCACAACCTTATTTAATCTTCACAACCAAATTTAGAACTGTGTTGATTCTATAGATGAAAACATTGAGGAACAAAACACCAGAATGTATTGTACTGGTGTATATGTGGGAAGAAAAATCTCTCCTTCCGCCCTTTCTTGCACAACCTAGATGTTTCTCTTGGTTTGAACTGAAGACTCTTTGCCCTCTCATGCAAACTATTCCAGGGCTCACTTCCTGGAGGAGTTAAGGCAATGGTGATGCCTAGAACAGGACCTTATTAAGACCCACCAGTCACTGTGCACCTGATCAGATGCTTGCCTGGGACTCCTTGACAAGTCACACATGTAATTTTAGAAGTTTCTTTCCCAGTGACAGAAGCAAGCATCACTTGGCAAAAGTAACACAAGAATTTGGTATGGACCAAATATTGGGGCATTTGAACAGAGGGGCTAAATAAGGTGAGGGCGTAAATGTAGGACCTATTGGTTTTTAAGAAAACTGAAACCAGGTGCGCAGAAGGCTGCCAGAACACATTCTCTTCTTATCCCTACCTTGGTTTGTACCTATAGTCCCACATGACCCTCAGTATCTTGCTAGGGGTGGACTTACTACATGTAGTAGGAAACTTATCTCTCACCTTCTGATAGGGACTGACTTACATTCATTCTGGTCACAGATTTAGAAATTAGCTCACCTCATCTTCTTTATCCTTTCCTCTGTTGATGGACACTTAGGTTACTTCCATGTCGTGGCTATTGCAAATATACTGCAATGAACATTGGGGTGCATGTGTCTTTGTGAATTATGGTTTTCTCTGGGTATATGCCCAGTAGTGGGATTGGTTAGTCACGTAGTAGTTCTATTTTTAGTTTTTTAAGGAACTTACATATATACAACGGAATACTGAAAGTGAAAAGTGAAAGTGCTAGTTGCTCAGTCGTGTCCAATCCTTTGTGATCCCATGGCCTATAGCCCACCAGGCTCCTCTGTCCACAGAATTCTCTAGGCAAGAATACCGGAGTGGGTAGCCAATTCCCTTCTCCAGGAGATCTTCCCAACCTAGGGATCAAACCCAGGTCTCCCAGACTGGAGGCAGATTCTTTACCAAAATGAGCCATCAGAGAAGCCCCAATATTTAGCATTTAAATACATTGTATTTCTTTTTGAAATACAGGCTGAGAACAGACTCTACAGCAGAGAACTCTACTCAGTGCTCTGTGGAGACCTAAATGGGAAGGAAATGCAAGAGGGCATACATGCGTAGGCACAGCTGATTCACCTTGCTGTACAGCAGAAATGAACACAACATTGTAAATCATCTCAGTCCAGTTCAGTTCAGTCGCTCAGTCGTGTCCGACTCTTTGCAACCCCATGAATCGCAGCATGCCAGGCCTCCCTGTCCATCACCAACTCCCGGAGTTCACTCAGACTCATGTCCATCAAGTCAGTGATGCCATCCAGCCATCTCATCCTCTGTTGTCCCCTTCTCCTCCTGCCCCCAATCCCTCCCAGCATCAGAGTCTTTTCCAATGATCAACTCATCGCATGAGGTGGCCAAAGTACTAGAGTTTCAGCTTTAGCATCATTCCTTCCAAAGAACACCCAGGGCTGATCTCCTTTAGAATGGACTGGTTGGATCAGCTAAGGCCAGAGAAGTAGCTCTGTATGTTCTGACAACAGGAGTGAACAAGTAAAGTAGGAAAAGAGAACTTTCCAGAATAGTAAGCCTACTGGGCTAACTGTACCACTGGCACCCAGGACATAAAGGAGGCAAACATCCATGCGGCAAGAAAGAAGTTTCTACTAAGTCTAAGGTAAACATTTCAGCATCCTGGAAACTCTGTTACATTTTCAAACTCGGAGTAGGCGGTTGTCAAGACTTTAGAGCCTGCCTGCACTCACTTATTCATTCCTCAGACATTTACTTGTGCTAAAATAGAAGAGAAAATAAGAATAAGATATGATCCCTACCCTCAGAGTTTACTGCCTGCTGGGGGAAACAGACAAGTATACTAATGATGTCAGTATTGTAAGCGGAGTGTATTAATGAAAGTCCATAGAGGGCAGTGTTTTTCACGCTGTGTGTTGAGACCCATTGGCAGGTCATTAAATCAATTTAGTAGGCTGCAGACAGCATTTTTTAAAAAAGAAATAAAACAGACCAGAATATATCAGTGGGCATTGCACAGCAGTAAAAATGCAAGAATTTTGGTGAGACAATTGCATTTCAATTGCGTGGGAAGCTGTGTCGGCTTGTGCACCAAGTCATGATGTAAAATATATTTCTAACTTGAGGTCACTGTCAAGAGTCTTTGAAAGATGCTAATATGGTGTGAGTGGGAACACAGAGTAGAGATATCTAGATGAGACTCCTAGGAGATGGTAGAGGAAGTTTTCTGAAGAAGGGAGCTCTTCAGCTGAACTTTGGAGAAAAGGCAGTAATTCCAAGACAAATGGCTCAGTCATGTCTGACTCTTTGCAACCTCATGTACTATAGCCTGCCAGGCTCCTCTGTCCATGGAATTTTCCAGGCAAGAATACTGGAGTGGGTTGCCATTTCCTTCTCCATGGGGATTTTCCCTACCCGGAGATTGAACCTGTGTTTCCTGCATCTCCTGCATTGTTAGGCGGATTCTTAACCACTGTACCACCTAATAGAAATGTCAGCTTCTGAAAAAGGCACAGAGAATTCATTCAGAAAGCAGAACAGATTAAAGAAGTCTTGCGACTGAAGAGTAGCAGTTGTTGACCTACAATGGGTCATGCCTTCTGCCTTGATCCCTCAAGTTACCACCCGAGGACCAAGAGCTGATGATGAAGAGATGGAAAGATGAAGAACACATTTATCACTGCAGGCATGAAGTCATGAATGACAATCAGATTAAAGTATTACAAAAATTTAGAAGTGTTAAATGTTGCATTTGCTTAAGAACCCAAGAAAGCTTCATGAAGGAGGAAGCAGTTTTTTTAGTTATCTATGAATATTTCACAAACTTGGCACAGGGATCAAACAGGCAGGGTTTATGTGCCTGAGTGTGGGGAGCTGGATGGGGAGGAAGATGGAGAAAACACTTCAAGAAAATTTCAGCACCAAAGAGAAAAAGGAGATTTTGAGTAGGTCTACCTCTTCCATTGAGGCTGCCTCAAACCAATGGTTGTTGTTGTTTAAGTTCTTTGTACAATGGCAAATAAAATCCAATTCATTCTTTGACACTCACAAATATGCTCATTGGAGGGAATCAGTCTTGCATTTTGGTTAAAAATCAGATCTGCAGACAGGCTGCCACTTACTTGCTGTTTGATGTTGGACTAGTTACCTCATCTTTCCGGGATTCAGAGTTCTTATGGGTGAATTCATAACTGTGGCCACCATGGAGATATGCTGCTCAGATCTTGAAGAAAGACCTTGACAGAAAGCTGACAGAAGTGTCATTAGCTATCGGCCTTCAGCAGCAGCACCACAGGCTTCCACTGCAGAATTCACGCTGAGATCATGCCCGTCAATGAAGCAAATGAAAGTGAGTCACTCAGTCATGTCCAACTCTTTTGCCACACCATGGATTGTATAGTCCATGGAATTCTCCAGGCCAGAATGCTGGAGTACCGGGTAGCCTTTCCCTTCTCCAGGGGATCTTCCCAACCCAGGCCTCCCACATTGCAGGTGGATTCTTTACCAGCTGAGCCATCAGGGAAGCCCAAGAAGACTGGAGTGGGTAGCCTATCCCTTCTCCAATAGATCTTCCTGACCCAGGAATCGAACCAGGGTCTCTTGCCTTGCAGGCAGATTCTTTACCAACTGAGCTGTGAGGGAAGCCCTATGCCCTTCAATGGCCCTAGTCAATGACAGAGCATGGATACACACATCCTACCACCATTGATCCAACCTGGGGCTCTGTTAAAGGGCAAACTTCATTTTGGATCTCCTCCTTGGGATTGCCAAGACATTGTCAAAACTGCATCATAGTCGGAGTCTCACTCTGCCTATTAACAAGTGTGCTTCCTCCAGACTCTGCCCATTCAGAGGTGGCAGGTCTGCTCTGTGGCCTGAAGGCTTTTCCCACCCTCTCCTGCATCTTCCCTCTTTATCTTTCACTGGCAAAACGGCTAAGGAGCCCCTTATACTGCTCAAGCATCTATTTCCCTGAATGGACACAACACCCAAATACTGACTGCTCCAGGTATCAGTTCTTGAATCCCTGCTCCTTATTTCTCAGATAAGCCCACTTCATTTTTTAGGGTTTTAATGCCATTCCTATGTTGAAGTCTCTCAGATTTGTGACTCCGGCCCCAAACTGTCTCCTGAACTCCAGATATATCCAGTTCCTCTTTAACATCTCTATTGGCACTCCAACAGGAACCTAAGACCAAACTGTCCGAGTTTAAACCCACCATCTTTTATCCGAAAGCTGTCCTTTCTTCTTTCTTCCCATCTCGGTAAATAGCAACTCAACATTTACAGTTGCGCAAATGCTTTAGAGTCATCTTTGATTTCTCTCATTCTCTCATAGTCCACATTCCACTCATCAGCAGATCCCATGGGCTTTACCCCTCAAAAAATAAATAAACCAAAAGAACAACAACCAAAAAACAAACCACTGAACCCAAGCAGTTCTCACCCCCTGCACCAGTACAACCCTGTCTCAGCCACCTGTCCGCCTCTCTGAATTACTGCCATGGTCCCCTATTTGGGCTTCCTGGCCCTGCCCTTGACCCATCCATCTATTCTCAACACAACCACTGCTTGGTGCTCTGCTGTGCTCAGTCACTCAGTGGCTTCAGATTCTTTGCGATCCCATGGACTGTAGCACACCAGGCTCCTCTGTCCATGGAATTCTCCAGGCAAGAATACTGGAGTGGGTTGACATTTCCTACTTCAGGGGATTTTCCCTACCCAGAGATCGAACCTGAGTCTCTTGAGTCTCGTGCATTGGCAGGTGAATGCTTTACTACTGAAACCAGAATACCCTTTTAAAATGCAAACCAGCTCATGTCATTTCCATCTCAAACCCCCCAACAATATCCCCTGCCATTCAGAATGAGCCCTTCACAAAATAATCTGTAAGACCCATGTTAGTTGTTCCTTCCTTCACAGTGCTCTCCTTGTTCACTCATTTCTTGTACTCTATGTATTTATGTAAGTATGTCTATGTATGTATGTATGTGCTTAGTTGCTCAGTCATGTCCAACTCTTTGGAACCCATTTATTTGACCAGGCTCCTCTGTTCATGGGATTCTCCAGGCAAGAATACTGGAGTGCATTGTCATTTCCTTCTCCAGGGGATCTTCCCGATCCAGGGATCAAACATGCGTCTCCTGTGTCTCTTGCATTGCAAGTGGATTCTTTACTTGCTGAACCAATGAGGAAGCTCCTGTACTCTAACTACATGAAATTCACTCTTGATCCCAAATATTCCATGTCCCCAGGATTTTCTTCATGCTATTTCCCCCAGATATCTGAATGGCTCCCTCTCTTTCCTTCTCCCCATTTCTGCTCATATCTCCCTTATCAGTAAAGCCTTCGCTGAACTCTCTCTGAAAAATTGCATAACCCAGCACTCCCTTTTCCCTTCCTTGCTACACTTGTTTGTAACACTCTTAACATTTAGCTTAATTGATGTTTGTCTTATTGCTCTCTTATGCTCTGCTAGGATGTAAATTCCAATGGGCCAAAATGTTACACCTATTTTAATCCCTATCATATTTCCTAATGCCTATCTCAATGCATTGGGCTTCCCTTGTGGCTCAGCTGGTAAAGAATCCGCCTGTAATGTGGGAGACCTGGGTTCGACCCCTGGGTTTTGAAGATCCCCTGGAGAAGGGAAAGGCTACCCGCTCCAATAGTCTGGCCTAGAGAATTCCATGGACTGTATAGTCCATGGAGCTGGAAAGAGTCAAACACAACTGAGTGGCTTTCACTTTCATTTTCATTTCAATGCATTGTATGTGGCAGGAACCCAATATGTGTCTGGTATATAAATTAATGAATTAAGATAATAATAGTGCTGATCTCATACAGGGGTTGTGGTCTCTAATAATTGATGTAAACACTTTAGAACAGTAACTAATACATAATAAGTACTCAACAGCTGTGAGTTTGTGCTACTAATATAAGCATTAACAAGTATTAGTCATGTCTCCCTTGTAAAAAGGGAACACACAAATGCATCTCTATTCTGGGGACAAGGTTTAACTGCAGTAATCAGGTAGGGGCTACAGAATCTAGACACATCTATTAAATGGTTTGTTCAGGAAAATTTAGGACAACACATCCCATGTAGGTAAAAATGTAAAATTCACCCACAAAATGAGAACTTTAAATAGCTTACTGTCTTCCTGATAAATGCATTGTATAAACACTGCACAGTTAGATTTTTTGTGTAAATGTCAATTTCTTCTTCAATAATGTGAAGGATTTTAGCTAGGTTGAACTGAAAGGCACAACTTCAGTTTAGTTTGCCTGAATTTTTTCCTCTTTCATCTCCGAAGTTTGGAAACTATATTTATTTTTTTTCAACAAATATTTTTGGAGTGCCTGATATATCAAGGCACTGTGTAAGGGGAAAATGATTCAGCAGTTAACAAGACAGGCTTGGTTTCTGCGTTCATAGAGCTTATGCTATCACGGGGACTTCCCTGGTGGCTCAGCTGGTAAAGAATTCACCTGCCAATGCAGGAGATGCAAGATAGGGGGATTCGATCCCTGAGTTGGGAAAATCCACTGGAGAAGGAAATGGCAACCCACTCCAATATTCTTGCCTTGGAAATCCCTTGGACAGAGGAGCCTGGTGGGTTACAGTCCAAAGGGTCTCAAAGAATTGGAAATGACTGAGGGCACACACACATACTTAGGCTATCAAGAAAGGGGCTAATTAAATAAAGAAATCACAGTAGAAAACTGCTACCATAGTGGAAGTACAGGATGCATATGATAGAAACAAGTAACTTAACTCAGGGTGAGGAACAAAGATGGGAAAAAAGAACTCTTTGCTTCTCCAAAAAGAAGATATTTAAGGTGTGTGAAGTTGCCCTTATAAAGATTACAATGCAAAACAAAATCAAACAAAAACCCTTCTAACAAAGAAGTTATCCTGGTAAAGTGAAGGATACTTGTAGACAGATGGGAAATATGTACAATGGCTTGAAGCCTGGCGAGAACATCAGATCTCCCAGTCTTAAAAGTTCTGGAAGGTGTTCTTCAAGGTAAAACAAGGCTTACCTGCTGTGTCATATGAATCACTTGCCCATAATGAGCTGAGTTTCTCAGACTCTATTAGCAAGTACAGAAAATTCTTAGTCTTCCTTTAATGCATGCTCAAAGTTGTCATTAAATATTAATAAACAAGGTTTCATTTTTAATATGGCAAACTCCAAATATGTCTCCTGAACACATTTAAACTCTAGCCAGGATTTCCTGTCTGTCATCACGGCCCTGCAATCTGTCTCACTCAATGGCAAGAGTCTACAGCTGGCCTTCCCTGCTGGCACAGGGGTAAAGAACCTGCCAGCCAATGCAGGAGACACAGGTTCAATCCCTGGGTCAGGAAGATCCCCTGGAGAAGGAAATGGCAATCCACTCCAGGATTCTTGCCTGAGAAATCCCATGGACAGAGGAGCCTGGTGGGCTACAGTCCATGGAGTCACAAAGAATCAGACATGACTGAGGGACTAAACAGCTGGCCTTGGGCTTTGGACATTGACCTTCTTTCCGGGCTGGAGTATATGACTACTACTGCCCCTCCAACTTAGTACTGGAGACAGTTCAGTTTAGTCTCTCAGTCATGCCCGACTCTTCGTGACCCCATGGACTGCAGCACACCAGGCCTCCCTGTCCATCTGGAGACAGAGCTGAACATAAATCCTGAATGCAGGCACCACATGAGAGCTTTGGCAATTCCATCTAGTATCAGGCCAAAACTACAGATGTTCTACAGGGCACTGGAGAGAGTGGCAGATCCCAGGAAATCTACAGGGTAAATAAGGAGATAGGGCATGTAAATGCAAAAAGACACTTAACAACACAATATGAGCTTTGTGGAATGACCAGTGGTTTCCCCCAGATAACATAACAGAAAATCAAGGAAATGAAAGACCGTCATGATGAGGAAACATATCTCAAAGTGACAGCAGTTTGAACTGGATCATGAGGAATGAGTGGGATTCTGAAAGATGGGTATCAGCTGGATAATTCACACAGGGAGAGGGAAGGTGTGAGGGTGGGAGGCAGAGAGGCAGCAGAGAGAGCATAAGTTAGAAGATTTGGAGAAACCTGCAATCAGCGTTCTGAGGTATTAAAGAGACTCTTTCGATCTTAGTGATCTCTCTGCTTGCAAACTTAGACTCATTCACACGTGGCATTGGAACATGTACAATATCATATATGAAACGAGTCGCCAGTCCAGGTTCAATGCACGATACTGGATGCTTGGGGCTGGTGCACTGGGATGACCCAGAGGGATGGTACGGGCAGGGAGGAGGGAGGAGGGTTCAGGATGGGGAACACGTGTATACCTGTGGTGGATTCATGTTGATATATGGCAAAACCAATACAATATTGTAAAGTTAAAAAAAAAAAAGTAAATGCGGACGTGGTTGGTTATTCAAAACCTAAGATTCTGCAAAGTTTTAGGATAGGATTTAAATCAAACCAAGGAAATAAAAACCAATGTTTAAAGAGTAAAGTCATGAATCATAAAAGTCAGCTATTTTATAGTTTGAGCTATTTAAGTTTGAAGCTCAAGAAATTACATCTTTAAGTGCCTAAGTAGTCTTCAGTTGACTTTTAATTAACCTCTTTCTCCCATTTCTCATTTAGGGAAATTGAAAAATATTTTTATAGGCCAACAAAACTTACTTTAGAAACGAATTATCCAAATTTGAGAGTCACTTATAATAATCTTTCAAAACATGTGATATTTGCAGTTGAATCAAGCCAAAGTGTATTTATCCCTTATCAGTCCTAGTTATCTTGGCATCATTCTCCTATTAATAAGATTCAGGCAAAGCTTAGCCTTCCAGTGCAGAAGTGAAAACCCACAGTGATTTTTTGAAATGATTTTCTCTAATCAGGTTACATCTCGTTAGTTGTGATTATTTTCTTTTAGATTCTGATGTTTACAGATGCTTTTTGTGGTAACAATATTTAAAATGTTCTCCCAAGTATATGCCTGCCTCTTCCTACAGATCCTTCTTTCTCTGTCCTTCTGGGTTGGAGGAGAAAGATTTTTTTTTTTTCCTATTTAGCTTAACCTATATCTCAGTACAGAAAAGGAAGGAGTTTCTATTTCTTTACACCTCCACCTCCAGCTCTAAAGAACAAGATGATGGTAGATTTGCTTATATATATATATATATATATAGAGAGAGAGAGAGAGGTTAGGTCATTCATTTTCGTGGAGTCCCCTAGCCACTTTGTAACCCCAAATTATGAGATTCTTATGCCTTCCATGATAACTGGCCACCAAAAAACGATCCCCTAGCGTGTCAGTCAGGGTAGGCTACATTGTGCTGCAGTAACAAATACACTTTACGATCATGGGGGCTTAGAAAAATGGAAGTTGATTTCTTCCACACGCAAAGTCTGATGTGGCTTGCCTGGGATGCTCCTCCATCCTGTGATTCAGAGATCCAGGGTTTCTTCAGCTTATAATTTAGCCTCTTTAGCATGTTCCTTCTAAGGTCACTTTAGCATGGGGAAGATAAACGGGGGAGAAGCACACTGGCTTGTTAACTGTCTCCACCTGGAAGTAATGTATCATTCTGTTTCAGATTCTTTGGACAGAAGGAATCATTGGCCTCAACCTAATGGCAAGTGCAGGTGAGAAATGAAGGGAGATGCCCAGAATATTTGTTGAGAAATAACCATCTCTGCCTCAGTCAGATGATTGATTGCACTTGGTTATCCTAAATCAAGCTTGGAAGAAACAAATGGAAAACACATTCTTTTCAACACATTGAAATGAAATCACTGTCCAGAAGTAACCTGGAATGCAAAGTATATACATTCTGGAGAAAAAGTATACTTATTGCCCCTTTCCAGCAATAAGACTTTTGGCACGTCTCATGGACACTCTGAGTCTCAGCGTCTTCATCTGTAAAATGGAAAGAATACCAACAAAACAGTTGTGAGGATGGAAAAGGAGGTAGCAAAAATACTACATATTCAATTTGAAAAGCAGTCATTATTATGATTGTATTTTGTTGATACTAATAAAATGGTGATATCATTATCATCATGCAAAATCATGTTTGTCATATTTAATTGACCAAAAATAATTAGGACAATTTTGAAATGTAAGCATCTCTGAGACTTCCTAGTTAAGCTCAGAAGTGGCTTTTGAGCATTTAACTTACTATTAGCAGGAAATATAGCATATTATTCACCTTCAGAATTTCTCATTTCAGATTTTTTTTAAACACCAAACCTTTGAAGTAATCCCAACAATTTTAAAGAGACCTTGGAGTAAGCAGAGAGGTGTGTTTCCATGACAACATTTGACCAACACACAGGGAAGAGAAGAAGGAAAAGGGGTTCTCATTTAATGAGCACCTACATGATGTTATATAGTATGCTTTAGATCCAATTTCTGTCCAGAATGTGGGGAAATGCTATGACATCAGTACAATGATCACAGTTTTATGGAAGAACAAACAGGGTTAAAGGTAGAGAGAGTTTCCTCAACCATTTGGAATGTGGCCCCAGTGGGATCTGACCCATCCTTTTGCCTGTAGCTCCTGCCCAGGTTCTCCCCGAACCACTGAATCTCCTGCAACTGCAACTTCTTTCTGATTCCTGTGCTGAGTTTCCCATGATCCCGTGGCTTTATTTCTCTTTGTTCTGAGACATTCTCGGGGCTTCTCAGGGGTTAACATATAAATCTTCATCTCCAGCTTGCTCTCTTACCAACACACTTGTCCCGTTCTCTTCTGACAATAGGATAAATATCCTTAGATTCATCAACTTGCCTACTCACAGAGTTCTTTCTTATTGTAGAATGCCTGGGATGACAGTGGAGAGAGGGGTCTTCCCTGGTGGCCCAGGCATTAAGAATCCATCTGCCAAAGCAGGGGACATGAGTCTGATCCCTGGGAAGATTCCACAGGTCGTGGGGCAGCTAAGCCCATGTGCCACAACTACTGAGCCCTTGCACCTAGAGCCAAATTTCTGCAACAAGAGAAGCCACTGCAATGAGAAGCCCATGGACCACAGTTAGAGAAATCCCACGCACAGCAATGAAGAGCCAGTGCAGCCAAAAATAAATAACTTAAA